>NC_086128.1:67264607-67424607 GCF_963921235.1 Mobula hypostoma | reverse complement strand
TGTCATTTCCAAGTGTAGAGCTCAAAGTACCTTAATTATTGAGGTGTTTATACTGTGCACAACCTTGGGATCAGCCTCCTTACGGGCTGGTGATACAGCTTTGTTGGACGCCCCCTACTGGGCAAGTGTAGAACGGCGGCCGGGAGTACAGTCCAGATCTCTGCAGCCTCCTCAGAGAGTAGAGGTGTCGGTGAGCTTTTCCCGACTGTGTAGGGTGTGACCTGGGACCATGAGAGGCTGTGTGAGATGTGCACTCCCGGGAGTGTGAACTGTTTCCACCATTTTGCCGAGGGCATAGAGAGGGGCGTGGGTGGTGCGAGTTCTCCTGAGGTCGATAACTATCTCCTTTGCCTTGTTTGTGGCGTTTGACCGTGCAGTCGGGTACGGCGGTGAGCCCAGCGAGCACAGCCCTGGGGAGGGGGCGGCCGTGTTGAGGGTGACGGGGAGGGAGGGGCGGTCGTGCATCCTGACTGACCGAGGGCGACGTGCCGCTCCCGGGTGCGATGGACGAACGCAGGTCAGATGGGGCTGTGGCGTTTTGCCAGGGCCGCTTGCCGTCAGCGCAGCGCAGAATTGCACAGGCGGAACTTCCCTAAGCAGGGAAAGAAAAAGTACGGCTTGACGTCCGCAAGACCGTGAGAGCAGATGAGGCGATTCGGCCAATCGAACCTGTTCTGCTAATCCATCGTGGCTGATTTACTATCCCTCCCTACCCGCATTCTCCTGCCTTCTCTTCTAAACTTTGACGTCCTGACTAATCAAGAACCTATCAACCTCCGCTTTAAATATACCCACTTAATCGGCCTCCACAGCCGTCTGTGGCAACGAATTCCACAGATTCACCACCCTTTGGCTAAAGAAATTCCTCCTCATCTCCGTTCTAAATTGTTATACCTCTATTCTGAGGCTGTGTCCTCTGGTCCTAGACTCCCCCCACTATAGGAAACATCCTCTCCACATCCACTCTATCTGTGTCCTCTGGTCGTAGACTCCCCCACTATAGGAAACATCCTCTCCACATCCACTATATCTGTGTCCTCTGGTCCTAGACTCCCCCACTACAGGAAACATCCTCTCCACATCCACTCTATCTGTGTCCTCTGGTCCTAGACTCCCCCACTATAGGAAACACCCTCTCCATATAGAAGCATAGAAATATAGAAACATAGAAATAGGTGTAGGAGTACGCCATTCGGCCCTCCGAGCCTGCACCGCTATTCATATGATCATGGCTGATCATCCAACTCAGAACCCTGTACCAGCCTTCCCTCCATACCCTCTGATCCCTCCAGCCACAAAGGCCATATCTTACTCCTTCTTAAATATAGCCAATGAACTGGCCTCAACTGTTTCCTGTGGCAGAGAATTCCACAGATTCACCACTGTCTGTGTGAAGAAGTTTTTCCTAATCTCGATCCTAAAAGACTTCCTCTTTATCCTCAAACTGTGACTCCTCGTTCTGGACGTCCCCAACATCGGGAACAAACTTCCTGCATCTAACCTATCCAATCCCTTTAGGATCTTATATGTTTCAATAAGATCCCCCCTCAATCTTCTAAATTCCAACGAGTACAAGCCCAGTTCATCCAGTCTTTCTTCATATGAAAGTCCTGCCATCCCAGGAATCAATCTGGTGAACCTAATGTGTACTCCCTGTTTGGCAAGAATGTCTTTCTTCAGATTAGGGGACCAAAACAACACACACAATACTCCAGGTGTGGTCTCACCAAGGCCTTGTACAACTGCAGTAGTACCTCCCTGCTCCTGTTCTCGAATCCTCTTGCTATAAATGCCAGCATACCATTCGCCTTTTTCACCGCCTGCTGTACCTGCATGCCCACTTTCAACGACTAGTGTATAATGACACCCAGGTCTCGTTGCACCTCCCCTTTTCCTAATCGGCCACCATTCAGATAATAATCTGTTTTCCTGTTTTTGCCACCAAAGTGGATAACCTCACATTTATCCACATTAAATTGCATCTGCCATGAATTTGCCCACTCACCCAACCTATCCAAGTCACCCTGCATCCTCTTAGCATCCTCCTCACAGCTAACACTGCCACCCAGCTTCGTGTCATCCGCAAACTTGGAGATGCTGCATTTAATTCCCTCATCTAAGTCATTAATATATATTGTACACACTGGGGTCCCAGCACTGAGCCTTGCGGTACCCCACTAGTCACCGCCTGTCATTCTGAAAAGGTCCTGTTTATTCCCACTCTTTGCTTCCTGTCTGCCAACCAATTCTCTATCCACATCAATACCTTACCCCCAATACCGTGTGCTTTAAGTTTGCACACTGATCTCCTGAGTGAGATCTTGTCATAATTCTTTTGAAAATCCCAATATACCACATCCACTGGTTCTCCCCTATCCACCCTACTAGTTACATCCTCAAAAAATACTATGAGATTCGTCAGACATGATTTTCCTTTCACAAATCCATGCTGACATTGTCCGATGAGTTCACTGCTTTCCAAATGTGCTGTTATCACATCTTTGATAACTGACTCTAGCATTTACCCCAGCACCGATGTTAGGCTAACCGGTCTATAATTCCCCTGTTTCTCTCTCCCTCCCTTTTTAAAAAGTGGGGCTACATTAGCCACCCTCCAATCCTCAGCAACTAGACCAGAATCTAAAGATTTTTGAAAAATTATCACTAATGCATCCACTATTTCTTGGGCTACTTCCTTAAGCACTCTGGGATGCAGACCATCTGGTCCTGGGGATTCATCTGCCTTTAATCCCTTCAATTTACCTAACACCACTTCCCTACTAACATGTATTTCCCTCAGTTCCTTCATCTCACTTGACTCTCTGTCGCCTACTATTTCCGGAAGATTATTTATGTCCTCCTTAGTGAAGACAGAACCAAAGTAATTATTCAATTGGTCTGCCATGTCCTTGCTCCCCATAATCAATTTACCTGTTTCTGTCTGTAGGGGACCTACATTTGTCTTAAACAATCTTTTTCTTTTCACATATCTGTAAAAGCTTTTAAAGGCAGTTTTTATGTTCCCTGCCAGTTTTCTCTCATATTCTTTTTTCCCCTTCCTAATTAAGCCCTTTGTCCTCCTCTACTGGACTCTGAATTTCTCCCAGTCCTCAGGTGAGCCACTTTTTCTGGCTAATTTGTATGTTTCTTCTTTGGAATTGATACTATCCCTAATTTCTCTTGTCAGCCACGGGTGCACTACCTTCCTTGATTTATTCTTTTGCCAAACTGCGATGAACAATTGTTGTAGTTCATCCATGCGATCCTTAAATGCTTGCCATTGCATATCCACCGTCAACCCTTTAAATGTCATTTGCCAGTCTATCTTAGCTAATTGACGTCTCATACCTTCAAAGTTACCCTTCTTTAAGTTCAGAACCTTTGTTTCTGAATTAACTATGTCACTCTCCATCATAATGAAGAATTCCACCATATTATGGTCACTCTTACCCAAGGGGCCTCTCACGATAAGATAGCTAATTAACCCTTCCTCATTGCTCAATACCCAGTCTAGAATAGGCTGCTCTCTAGTTGGTTCCTCGACATGTTGATTCAAAAAGCCATCCCGCATACATTCCAAGAAATCCTCTTCCTCAGCACCCTTACCAATATGGTTCATCCAATCTATATGTACATCCACTCTATCTGTGTCCTCTGGTCGTAGACTCCACCACTATAGGGAACATCCTCTGCACATCCACACTATCTGTGTCCTCTGGTCCTAGACGACCCCCACTATCGGTACAGGAGCCTCAGGACGCACACCACCAGGATCAGGAACAGTTACTACCCCTCAACCATCAGGATGGCGGTACAGGAGCCTCAGGACCCACACCACCAGGTTCAGGAACAGCTATTACCCACTCAACCATCAGGAAGGAGGTACAGGAGCGTCAGGACCCACACCACCAGGTTTAGGAACAGTTATTACCCCTCAACCATCAGGAAGGAGGTACAGGAGCCTCAGGACCCACACCACCAGGTTCAGGAACAGTTATTACCCCTCAACCATCAGGAAGGAGGTACAGGAGCCTCAGGTCCCACACCACCAGGTTCAGGAACAGTTATTACCCCTCAACTATCAGGAAGGAGGTACAGGAGCCTCAGGACCCACACCACCAGGTTCAGGAACAGTTATTACCCCTCAACCATCAGGAAGGAGGTACAGGAGCCTCAGGACCCACACCACCAGGTTCAGGAACAGTTATTACCCCCTCAACCATCAGGAAGGAGGTACAGGAGCCTCAGGACCCACACCACCAGGTTCAGGAACAGTTATTACCCCTCAACCATCAGGATGGCGGTACAGGAGCCTCAGGACCCACACCACCAGGTTCAGGAACAGTTATTACCCCTCAACCATCAGGAAGGAGGTACAGGAGCCTCAGGACCCACACCACCAAGTTCAGGAACAGTTATTACCCCTCAACCATCAGGAAGGAGGTACAGGAGCCTCAGGACCCACACCACCAGGTTCAGGAACAGTTATTACCCCTCAACCATCAGGATGGCGGTACAGGAGCCTCAGGACCCACACCACCAGGTTCAGGAACAGTTATTACCCCTCAACTATCAGGAAGGAGGTACAGGAGCCTCAGGACCCACACCACCAGGTTCAGGAACAGTTATTACCCCTCAACCATCAGGATGGCGGTACAGGAGCCTCAGGACCCACACCACCAGGTTCAGGAACAGTTATTACCCCTCAACCATCAGGAAGGAGGTACAGGAGCCTCAGGACCCACACCACCAGGTTCAGGGACAGTTATTACCCCTCAAACATCAGGAAGGAGGTACAGGAGCCTCAGGACTCACACCACCAGGTTCAGGAACAGTTATTACCCCTCAACCATCAGGATGGAGGTACAGGAGCCTCAGGACCCACACCACCAGGTTCAGGAACAGTTATTACCCCTCAACCATCAGGAAGGAGGTACAGGAGCCTCAGGACCCACACCACCAGGTTCAGGAACAGTTATTACCCCTCAACCATCAGGATGGAGGTACAGGAGCCTCAGGACCCACACCACCAGGTTCAGGAGCAGTTATTACGCCTCAACCATCAGCCTCTTGAACCACTGGGGATAACTTCACTCAAGTTTGCTTGTCCCATCATTCAAATGTTTCTAGAAACAGTGGACTCGCTTTCTTCATCTCAAGTTCTCGATTTTTATTGCTTATTAATTTATTATTATTATTATTGTTGTTATTATTAATTATTTTTGTATTTGCACAGTTTGTCGTCTTCTGCAGTCTGGTTGAACGTCCCAAGTTGGTGCTGCCTTTCATTGGTTCTGTTATGGTTGTTATTCTATTATTGAGTACGCCCACGAGAAATGAATGTCGGGGATGTAGGTGCTGAACTTTGAACTTCGATAACGAGACACAGTACAACAAAAAGAAGCTTTCATGTTTAGTGGAGAGTTTCTCTCTGTGTTCAATACTAGCTGTGTGGCAACAAAGGCTATGTGCGCGGGGTCATTTCGCCTACTGCGTGGCCACGCACCAGGTTGGAGGGAGCAGTGGTCATAACTAAGGGAAAGGTGCAGAAAGGGTCAATTTTCAAGATTCAAAATTGTTTAATGTCATTTCCAAGTGTAGAGCTCAAAGTACCTTAATTATTGAGGTGTTTATACTGTGCACAACCTTGGGATCAGCCTCCTTACTGTCTGGTGATGCAGCGTTTTTGGGACGCCCTTACTGGGCAAGTGTAGAACGGCGGGCGGGAGTACAGTCCAGATCTCTGCAGCCTCCTCAGAGAGCAGAGGTGTCGGTGAGCTTTTCCCGACTGTGTAGGGTGTGACCTGGGACCATGAGAGGCTGTGTGAGATGTGCACTCCCGAGAGTTTGAACGGTTTCCACCATTGTGCCGCGGGCATAGAGAGGGGCGTGGTTGGTGCGAGTTCTCCTGAGGTCGATAACCATCTCCTTTGCCTTGTTTGTGGCGTTTGGCCGTGCAGTCGGGTACGGCGGTGAGCCCAGCCAGCACAGCCCTGGTGAGGGGGCGGCCGTGTTGAGGGTGACGAGGAGGGAGGGGCGGTCGTGCATCCTGACTGACCGAGGGCGACGTGCCGCTCCCGGGTGCGATGGACGAACGCAGGTCAGCTGGGGCTGTGGCGTTCTGCCAGGGCCGCTTGCCGTCAGCGCAGCGCAGAATTGCACAGGTGGAACTTCCCTGAGCAGGGAAAGAAAAAGTACGGCTTGACGTCCGCAAGACCGTGAGAGCAGATGAGGCCATTCGGTCAATCGAACCTGTTCTGCTAATCCATCGTGGCTGATTTACCCTACCCTACCCTACCTTCCCTACCCTTATTCTCCTGCCTTCTCCCCTAACCTTTGACGCCCTGACTAATCAAGAATCTATCAACCTCCGCTTTAAATATACCCAATGACTCGGCCTGCACAGCCGTCTGTGTCAATGAATTCCACAGATTCACCATCCTCTGGCTAAAGAAATTCCTCCTCATCTCCGTTCTAAATGGTTATACCTCTATTCTGAGGCTGTGTCCTCTGGTCCTAGACTCCCCCCACTATAGGAAACATCCTCTCCACATCCACTCTATCTGTGTCCTCTGGTCCTAGACTCCCCCACTATAGGAAACATCCTCTCCACATCCACTCTATCTGTGTCCTCTGGTCCTAGACTCCCCCACTATAGGAAACATCCTCTCCACATCCACTCAATCTGTGCCGTCTGGTCCTAGACTCCCCCACTACAGGAAACATCCTCTCCACATCCACTCTATCTGTGCCCTCTGGTCCTAGACTCCCCCACCATAGGAAACATCCTCTCCACATCCACTCTATCTGTGTCCTCTGGTCCTAGACTCCCCCACTATAGGAAACATCCTCTCCACATCCACTCTATCTGTGCCCTCTGGTCCTAGACTCCCCCACTACAGGAAACATCCTCTCCACATCCACTCTATCTGTGCCCTCTGGTCCTAGATTCCCCCACTATAGGAAACATCCTCTCCACATCCACTCTATCTGTGCCGTCTGGTCCTAGACTCCCCCACTACAGGAAACATCCTCTCCACATCCACTCTATCTGTGCCCTCTGGTCCTAGACTCCCCCACTACAGGAAACATCCTCTCCACATCCACTCTATCTGTGCCCTCTGGTCCTAGACTCCCCCACTACAGGAAACATCCTCCCCACATCCACTCTATCTGTGTCCTCTGGTCCTAGACTCCCCCACGACAAGAAACATCCTCTCCACATCCACTCTATCTGTGTCCTCTGGTCCTGGACTCCCCCACGACAAGAAACATCCTCTTCACATCCACTCTACCTGTCTCCTCTGGTCCTAGACTCCCCCACTATAGGAATCATCCTCTCCACATAGAAACATAGAAACATAGAAAATAGGTGCAGGAGTAGGCTATTCGGTAGTGAATTCCAGAGATTCACCACTCTGTGTGTGATGAAGTTTTTCCTAATCTCCGTCCAAAAAGCCATCCCCTTTATCCTCAAACTGTGACCCCTCGTTCTGGACTTCCCCAACAACGGGAACAATCTTCCTGCATCTAGCCTGTCCAATCCCTTCAGGATTTTATACATTTCAATAAGATCCCCCCTCAATCTTCTAAATTCCAACGAGTATAAGCCTAGTTGATCCAGTCTTTCATCATATGAAGGTCCTGCCATCCCAGGATTCAATCTGGTGAACCTTCTTTGTACTCCCTCTATGGCAAGGATGTCTTTCCTCAGATTAGGGGACCAAAACTGCACACAATACTCCAGGTGTGGTCTCACCAAGGCCTTGTACAACTGCAGTAGTACCTCCCTGCTCCTGTACTCGAATCCTCTTGCTATGAATGCCAGCATACCATTCGCCTTTTTCACCGCCTGCTGTACCTGCATGCCCACTTTCAATGACTGGTGTATAATGACAGCCAGGTCTCGTTGCACCTCCCCTTTTCCTAATCGGCCACCATTCAGATAATAATCTGTTTTCCTGTTTTTGCCACCAAAGTGGATAACCTCACATTTATCCACATTAAATTGCATCTGCAATGAATTTGCCCTCTCACCTAACCTATCCAAGTCACCCTGCATCCTCTTAGCATCCTCCTCACAGCTAACACTGCCGCCCAGCTTCGTCTCATCTGCAAACTTGGAGATGCTGCATTTAATTCCCTCATCCAAGTCATTAATATATATTGTAAACAACTGGAGTCCCAGCACTGAGCCTTGCGGTACCCCACTAGTCACCGCCTGCCATTCTGAAAAGGTCCCGGTTATTCCCACTCTTTGCTTCCTGTCTGCTAACCAATTCTCCACCCACATCAATACCTTACCCCCAGTACCGTGTGCTTTACGTTTGTACACTAATCTCCTGTGTGGGACCTTGTCAGAAGCCTTTTGAAAATCCAAATATAGCACGTCCACTGGTTCTCCCCTATCCACTCTACAAATTACATCCTCAAAAAATTCTATGAGATTCGTCAGACATGATTTTCCTTTCACAAATCCATGCTGACATTGTCCGATGATTTCACAGCTTTCCAAATGTGCTGTTATCACATCTCTGATAACTGTCTCCAGCATTTAACCCACCACCGATGTTAACCGGTCTATAATTCCCCGGTTTCTCTCTCCCTCCTTTTTTAAAAAGTGGGGTTACATTAGCCACCCTCCAATCCTCAGGAACTAGTCCAGAATCTAAAGAGTTTTGAAAAATTATCACTCATGCATCCACTATTACTTGGCCTACTTCCTTAAGCACTGTGGGATGCAGACCATCTGGCCCTGGGGATTTATCTGCCTCTAATCCCTTCAATTTACCTAACACCATTTCCCTACTAACATATATTTCCCTCAGTTCCTCCATCTCACCGGACCCTCTGTCCCCTACTATTTCTGAAAGATTATTTATGTCCTCCTTAGTGAAGACAGAACCAAAGTAGTTATTCAATTGGTCTGCCATGTCCTTGCTCCCCATAATCAATTTACCTGTTTTTGTCTTTAGGGGACCTATTTTTGTCTTAACCAATCTTTTTCTTTTCACGTATCTATAAAAGCTTTTACAGTCAGTTTTAATGTTCCCTGCCAGTTTTCTCTCATAATCTTTTTTCCCCTTCCTAATTAAGCCCTTTGTCCTCCTCTGCTGAACTCTGAATTTCTCCCAGTCCTCAGGTGAGCCACTTTTTCTGGCTAATTTGTATGATTCTTCTTTGGAATTGATACTATCCCTAATTTCTCTTGTCAGCCACAGGTGCACTACCTTCCTTGATTTATTCTTTTGCCAAACTGCGATGAACAATTCTTGTAGTTCATCCATGCGATCTTTAATGCTTGCCATTGCATATCCACGGTCAACCCTTTAAGTGTTATTTGCCAGTCTATCTTAGCTAATTGACGTCTCATACCTTCAAAGTCACCCTTCTTTAAGTTCAGAACCTTTGTTTCTGAATTAACTATGTCACTCTCCATCATAATGAAGAATTCCACCATATTATGTTCACTCTTACCCAAGGGGCCTCTCACAACAAGATAGCTAATTAACCCTTCCTCATTGCTCAATACCAGTCTAGAATAGACTGCTTTCTAGTTGGTTCCTCGATATGTTGGTTCAAAAAGCCATCCCGCATACATTCCAAGAATTCCTCTTCCTCAGCACCCTTACCAATTTGGTTCATCCAATCTATATGTACATCCACTCTATCTGTGTCCTCTGGTCGTAGACTCCACCACTATAGGGAACATCTTCTCCACATCCACTCTATCTGTGTCCTCTGGTCCTAGACTGCCCCCACTATAGGTACCGGAGCCTCAGGACCCACACCACCAGATTCAGGAACAGTTACTACCCCTCAACCATCAGGAAGGAGTTACAGGAGCCTCAGGTCCCACACCACCAGATTCAGGAACAGCTATTACCCACTCAACCATCAGGAAGGAGTTACAGGAGCCTCAGGACCCACACCACCAGGTTCAGGAACAGTGATTACGCCTCAACCATCAGGAAGGAGGTACAGGAGCCTTAGGACCCACACCACCAGGTTCAGGAACAGTAATTACGCCTCAACCATCATGCTCTTGAACTATTGGGGATAACTTCACTCAAGTTTGCCTGTCCCATCATTGAAATGTTTCTAGAAACAAGCGGACTCACTTTCTTCATCTCATGTTCTCGAATTTTATTGCTTATTAATGTATTATTATTATTAATTATTCTGTATTTGCACAGTTTGTTGTCTTCTGCAGTCTGGTTGAACGCCCAAAGTTGGTGCTGCCTTTCATTGGTCCTGTTATGGTTATTATTCTATTATTGAGTATGCAAGCCAGAAAATGAATGTCGGGGATGTAGGTGGTGAACTTTGAACTTCGATAACGAGACACAGTACAAGAAAAAAAAAACTTTCATGCTTAGTGGACAGTTTCTCTCTGTGTCCAATACCAGCTGTGTGGCAACAAAGGCTATGTGCGCGGGGGCATTTCGACTACTGCGTGGCCACGCACCAGGTTGGAGGGAGCAGTGGTCATAACTAAGGGAAAGGTGCAGAAAGGGGAAATGTTCAAGTTCAAAATTGTTTCATGTCATTTCCAAGTGTAGAAGATCAACGAACCTTAATTATTGAGATATTTATACTGTGCGCAACCTTGGGATCAGTCTCCGTACGGGCTGGTGATACAGCTTTGTTGGGACGCCCCCTACTGGGCATCTGTAGAACGGCGGGCGGGAGTACAGTCCAGATCTCTTCAACCTCCTCAGAGAGTAGAGGTGTCGGTGAGCTATCCCGACTGTGTAGGGTGTGACCTGGGACCATGAGAGGCTGTGTGAGATGTGCACTCCCGAGAGTTTGAACTGTTTCCACCATTTTGCTGAGAGCAGAGAGAGGGCTGTGGGTGGTGCGAGTTCTCCTGAGGTCGATAACTATGTCCTTTGCCTTGTTTTTGGTGTTTGGCCATGCAGTCGGGTACGGCGGTGAGCACAGCCCTCACTGCCCTGGGGAAGGGGCAGCCGTGTTGAGGGTGACGGGGAGGGAGGTGCGGTCGTGCATCCTGACTGACCGAGGGGGCCGTGTCCCCCCCGGGAGCGATGGACGAAAGCAGGTCAGACGGGGCCGTGGCGATGTGCCAGGGCTGCTGGCCGTGATCGCAGCATGGAGTTGCCTGAGCAGGGAAAGAAAAAGTACGGCTTGACGCCCGCAAGACAGTGACAGCAGATGAGGCCATTCTGCCCATCGAACCTGTTCTGCTAATACATCGTGGCTGATTTACTATCCCTCCCTAACCCCATCTTCCTGTCTTCTCCCCTAACCTTTGACACCGTCTACTCAACAACCTATCATCCTCCGCTTTAAATATACCCAATGACTCGGCCTCCACAGCCGTCTGTGGCAAAGAATTCCACAAATTCACCATCTTCAGGCAAAAGAAATTCCTCCTCATCTCTGTTCTAAATGGACATTCCTATATTCTGAGGTTGTGTCCTCTGGTTCCAGACTCCCCCACTATAGGAAACATGCTCTCCACTTCCACTCCATCTGTGTCCTCTGGTGCTAGACTCCCCCACTATAGGAAACATCCTCTCCACATCCATTCTATCTGTGTCCTCTGGTCTTAGACTCCCCCACTATAGGAAACATCCTCTCCACATCCACTCTATCTGTGTCCTCTGGTCCTAGACTCCCCGACTATAGGAAACATGCTCTCCACATCCACTCTATCTGTGTCCTCTGGTGCTAGACTCCCCCAGTATAGGAAACATCCTCTCCACATCCACTCTATCTGTGTCCTCTGGTCCTAGACTCCCTCACTATAGGAAACATCCTCTCCACATCCACTCTATCTGTGCCCTCTGGTCCTAGTCTCCCCCACTATAGGAAACATCCTCTCCACATCCACTCTATCTGTGCCCTCTGGTCCTAGTCTCCCCCACTATAGGAAACATCCTCTCCACATCCACTCTATCTGTGTCCTCTGGTCCTAGACTCCCTCACTATAGGAAACATCCTCTCCACATCCACTCTATCTGTGTCCTCTGGTCCTAGACACCCCCACCATAGGAAACATCCTCTCCACATCCACTCTATCTGTGTCCTCTGGTCCTAGACTCCCCCACTATAGGAAACATCCTCTCCACATCCACTCTATCTGTGTCCTCTGGTCCTAGACTCCCCCACTATAGGAAACAATCTCTCCACATCCACTCTGTCTGTCCCTTTCAATATTTGATAGGTTTGATTCTTCTAAACCAGGGGTTCACAACTTTTTTTTTTATGCCAGCTTGGGAGTCCCTGCTTCTAATCTCCAGCGAGTGCAGACCCAGAGCCATTACAAGCTCCTCATACATTAACCATTTCATGGACGGCATCGTTCTCACCGACCTCCTCCGGACCCTCTCCAACGCCAGCCCACCCTTTCCTAGATCAGGGGCCTAGGAGCGCTCGGAAAACTCCGAGTGGGTCCCGCCCAAAGCCTCAGCATTACGTCCATTGCTTTTGCATTCTAGTCCCCTCGAAGTGAGCGCCAACATTGCCTTTGCCTTCCTCACTACCGACTCAACCTGCAGGTTAGCCTGTGGGGAATCCGGCGCGAGGGCTCGCAAGTCCCTTTGTTCCCGACCGCATTTCCCACACTCTCTTTAACTCAGCTGGGCCCTGGATCTCCTGTACACTTTATTAAGAGATACAGGACAGTAAAAGACCCTTCCTGCCTTTCCCAAGGCCCCCATTCCACCTATTTACACCCACCCATGCGACCAATGATCCGATTATCTTTTAGATTATGAGGACACTCAGTCCTCATTTATTGTCATTTAGACATGCATGCATTAAAAAAATGATACAACGTTCCTCCAGAATGATATCACAGAAACACAGGACAAACCAAGACTAAAACTGACAAAACCACATCATTATAACATATAGTTTCAACAGTGCAAAACAAAACCGTAATTTGATGAAAGAGCAGACCATGGGCACGGTAAAAAAAAAGTCTCAAAGTTCCAATAGCCCCATCATCTCACGCAGACGGTAGAAGGGAGAAACCCTCCCTGCCATGAACCTCCAAGCGCCGCAAACTTGCCGATGCAGCATCATTGGAAGCACCTAACCGCAGCGGACTCTGAGTCCGTCCGAAAACTTCGAGCCTACGACCTGCCCTACGATACCAAGCACCGAGCACCATTTCTGCCGAACGCTTCAACCCCGCCCCGGCCGCCGAACAACAATCAAAGCTGAGGACTCGGGGCCTTCCCCTCCAGAGATTCTGGACCACACAGTAACAGCGGCAGCGAAAAAGGCATTTCAGAAGTTACACCAGATGTTCCTCCGTTCTCTCACGTCCATCTCCATCAAATCAGGATTGTGCACGGCACCCTACTTGACAAATAACAGACATCATTCACCGTAGTGGCGGCTGCGAGCTGCGTCGCCCCACCATCTTCTCCTAACTTGTCCGTCTTTGGAATGTGGGAGGAAATCAGCGCACCCAGAGAGTCAGGGGGAGAACAGATAGCGGGGGGAATCGGACCTGGGGCACTTGCGCTCTGATTGCAAAATAGTTCACTTGTCTCCAATTTTTGTGCCCACGGCGGCCGCCACCTGCTGTAATTTCCCGGGTGTTACAACTTCAGAGGACCTGTTCAGGAACCAAGGCAAGTCAGGTCAAGCGACTGTCGGCCGGCCGACAGCGCGAGGAGTAAAGTTCTGAAAACTAGGACCCCGCAATTAGTGCTCAGGCGTCCCCTTAAATAATGCAAGCATCGGGAAAAACCCGTGCCTGTCAATATAAAGCTTTAGCTTAAACAGGAGGCACCAGGAACTCTATTTGATTACTATCTGCTGTTAAGCAGCAATTAACTGGTTCAGGTGCTCTAAAAACCTCGGAGCCCGACCCCTCCCTGGCGCCCCACACTGGGCCAAAGAGGCAATTACACACGCACGTCCAGGGCGCTGAGGATTCTTAGTGATGGACGCTGCTTTCTTAAGGCAAAGCCTCTTGAAGATGTTCTCGATGCCGGGGAGACTGGTGCCCCTGGTGGAACTGGCCACCCTTACAACTTCCTGCAGGTACTTCCCAATCCCGCGCAGTGGCCCCTCTACAGATGATGGTTGATGAATGGCCGTAGCAATGAGCACTTTTGATTTTTTCCTTAAAATGGGCCCTTTTCCTTTTTATTTCCTTTAGATTAGATTAGATTATAAGGGCACGCAGTCCTCTTTTATTGTCATTTAGTAATGCATTTACTCGCCCTGTATTCAGATTAAGATTTATGAAGTTCGATCATTTCATGGCATATGGTATACTGTCTGATATTTTGCGGTGCGGATTTGTAATCGGGCACACCTCAGTCTCCTCAGACAGTGTAGACCCTGCTCTGCCTTCTTGACCAGAGAGGAGGTGTTGTGGGTCCAGGTTAGACCGTCCGTTCTGTGCACACCGAGGAACTTTCCACAACAGAGCCGTTGACGTGCAATGGAGAGTGGTCGTCCACCGCCTTCCTGAGGTCCGCCATCGTCTCTCCTGTCTTGCCCACGTCGGGACTCGGGTTGTTGTTCTCACGCCGTTCGACGAGCCTCTCCGCCTCCTCCCCCTCTGCCGACCCTCTGTTGCCGCAGACGAGGCCGGCCACTGTCCTGTCATCAGCCAACTCGATGATGTGGTTCGTTGATGGATGGAGCGGATGCAGAGAGGGGGAGAGAACGCCCTGGGGGTGAAGTATCAGACTGAGTATATGTTTGTCTTCTCAAACGGATGGGACGATGCACATCGCCCAAAAAACCCCCGGACTTAATCACAGGGCAATCTACAGTAACCTGCTAACCTGCCAACTGCTCTGTCTTTGGACTGTGGGAGGAAACCAGAGCTCGCGGAGGAAACCCACGCGGTTCATGAGGAGAACGGACAAACTCCAGCCAGCTGGAGCCGGAATTGAACTCGGAACTCCGGGACACCCTGACTCGCGCGAACCGCTACCCTACCGCGGCGCCCGCTACCTATAGAACCTGTTACCACGGCTACGCCCCCTCCCATTCCTCATGTTGTAATTACAATGCGTCTTTATTAACAAACACACAAGCGTTTATCCACACGTTAAAAAAATACGCACCACAATCAGGGGTTTACAAAACTCTTTACAGCTTCGAATTAACACACGGTTAGTCTCATTTGCAAAATATTCAAGCCCCTGGAGGGCCCTCTGTTCTCAGAACTCCCCCCACCATACCCGTAGTGACCGCGTCCTCCTTCTGTCTGGGCACCTAGGCACGGATGTAAGTTCTGAAGAGAGACAGGTGGTCGGCTCAGGCAGAGCCCTCGACTGCCGGCCGCCTAAACCTGCGAACGGCCATGCCCAGGACCAAGCCTGACGGGAGTTTTAAGGCACCCCCTCTGTAGAGACTGGCCGTAAAACAGCAGCGCGGGGGGGCTGAAGTGCGACCAAAACCAGAGGAGCTGCCCCTTCGGATTCTCAGACAGGGGGCTGCACCCTCTCGCACTCCATATACAGATGGTAAAGCCTCTCGTCCCGGCCACAGAAAGGACAGGCCAGACAGTAAACCGGCTCAGGGATCTGTCTGACGGCACCCTCCACCCCAGCTCCTTTCAGTGCCGTCGTGACGCCGTTTGTTTGACACGCTGGAGGTTGGAATGACTGCACTCATTTCACATTCCCCGGTCGCTGGGCGCCCCCTGCTGTTGCCACACGCCTTCAACGCAGAGTGTAGGATAACGCAGCTCAGGAACATCGCAAACACGAGGAATTCTGCAGATGCTGGAAATTCAAGCAACACACATCAAAGTTGCTGGTGAACGCAGCAGGCCAGGCAGCATCTCTAGGAAGAGGTACAGTCGACTTTTCAGGCCGAGACCCTGCGTCAGGACTAACTGAAGGAAGAGTTGGTAAGACATCTCGGCCCTCGATGTCTGTGATACCCATGGTGCCGCTCCATCAGACTGCACGTGGTATTCCCCCCTCCCGCCCCCATTCCCGGTCTCTCCGTGGACCTAAATTCCTTCTATGCACGGTCGCCAGACCCTGATGGACACTGGTAATGGCGGATGCTGCAAATCTGGTTCACTGGCGAGACCGACAGCGGTGGAGATGCGTGGGCCTCGGTTGTCGTGGGGACCAGACCCTCAGGCCGGGGAGTCGCCTGCCACAGCCACCCGGGGAGGGAACGACAGAGGCAGTGCGGGAGAGAGTAGAGGTGGGGTGGAGCCCCCTGCTGGACCGTCCTGTCGGTGCTGCCCTCTAGCGTTCGCTCGGTGAAAGACGGGCTGGACTGTGTTGGTCTGCAGCTGCACTAGCGAGAGATGGGAAACTGCTGCGGGCTTGTCCTTGCGGAAACGTGGCTGCAGGGCAACATCCTACACACTGTGAATCTACAGGCCGTGACTCTCAGGGACTTGGGGCTACATTATTATTTCTGTATTTGTTTAGTTTTTTCTCCTGTTGCAACTACTTATGTGATATGTGCAGTGTGTGTGTTATACATCACGGCACCAGAGGAATGCTGTTTTGTTTGGCCGTATGAGTATGTATGGTTGGATGACAATTAAACTTGAACTTGAATGTGAAACAGAGAATATCGAAATCTACAGCACATTACAGGCCCTTCGGCCCACAATGTTGTGCTGACCATGCAATCTACTCTAGAAACCAGCTAGAATTTCCCTACCGCATAGCCCTCTATTTTTCTAAGCTCCACGTACCTATCTACGAGTCTCCTAAAAGACCCTATTGTATCCAATTCCACCAGCACCACTGGCAGCCCATTCCACGCACCCACCACTCTCTGTGTGAAAAACTTACTCCTGACATCCCCTCGGTACCTGTTTCCAAGCACTTTAAAACTGTGCCCTTTCGTGTTAGCCATTTCAGCCCTAGGAAAAAGCCTCTAACTATCCACACGATCAACGCCTTTCATCATCTTGTACACCTCTATCAGGTCACCCCTCATCCTCCGTCGCTCCAAGAAGAAAAAGCCGAGTTCACTTAACCTATTCTCATAAGGCATGCTCCCCGATCCAGGCAACATCCTTGTAAATCTCCTCTGCACCCTTTCTATAGTATCCATATCTTTCCTGTCGTGAGGTGACCAGAACTGAACACAGTACTCCAAGTGAGATCTGATCAAGGTCTTATATAGCTGTAACATTACCTAACGACTCTTGAACTCAATCCCACTGTTGATGAAGGCCAACACACCACACGCCTTCTTAACAACACTGTCAACCTGCGCAGAAGCTTTGAGTGCCCGATCGACACGGACCCCAAGATCTCTCATATCCGCCACACTGACAAGAGTCTTACCATTTATATTGTATTATATTCTGTCTTCAAATTGGACCTACCAAAGTGAACCAGTTCACACCTGCTTGCAATATATCCCCACTCCAGGCATCTACCGATTGCTGTGTAAAAAAAAACACACACACATAGCTTGTTTGTCCCATTTAAACTTTGCCCCTCTCACCTTAAAGCTGTGTTTAAAAATTTTAAACATAATGTTCCAGTATTTAAACATTTCCACACTGAGATAAAGACCGTGACTATCCTGCCGAGGTTGATAGGTTCTTGATTAGTCAGGGCATCAACGATTACGGGAGAATAGGGTCGAGAGGGTTAATAAATCATCCGTGATGGAATGGTGAAGCAGAGTCGATGGACCGAATGGCCTAATTCTGATTCTATGCCTCATGTTCTTATGGGAAGGAGAGTGGCCTTGTGGCTCGACCATTCTGTAAATCGCTCCAGGTTTGTGGGTGAGAGAAAGAACATAGCAGGGCAGGTTTGGATAGGGGCGGGTTGGGATTTGATGTGGGGAATTTAAAACGCAGGAGACATTGTTAGCATGGGGGCTGGCCTCATGGTCTGTCTCTGTGCAGGATGAATGGGACAAGACGGCCATCTAACCTGGACCCACAACACCCCCCTCGTCAGTCAAAGAGAAACACAGCAGGGTCTCCGCTTTCGGAGGAGATTGGGGCTGTGCAGGGCTCCCAGCCCCCAGTTCTAGCAACTTTCTGCAGCCTCGAGAGTGTCCCGTCTGCCTGCATCATTGTGTGTTACGGAAACCGCAAGACCCTACAGAGGACAGTGAAAACAGCCAATAGGATTAGCGAGGTCTTCCTCCGTCCATTTGTGATCTTCTCCTTGGGTCCTGTGGCTTTGTGTTGCCGCAGGCTCAGTCTCACCTGCATTGACACTACTCTGTGGTCGGAACTGACCGAGTTGAAGGTGCAGTAGGCTTCTGTGTTGATCACACAATTACGGCGTTTTCTTCTTACGAGGATGTGATCGAGCTGTTTCCTGCAGATGGAGGCTCTGTTTTCATACGTCCACAGTTTACCAGCTCGCTTCCTGAATTGTGTGTTGGCGGCAATGAGACTGTGTTCCTGGATGAAATCAACTAGATATTGTCCATTTCTGTTGGTGAAGTCTTGGTATGAGCAGGGAACATCTTCCAGTCTGACCTGGGCATTAAAATCGCCGAGCACAGCCGGGAAGTTGTGTGCCGGTATTGAAGTGACAGCTTGGTGAAGTTTACTGTAAAAGGCCTCCACCTCCTTCTCCTCGCTGCAGTTGTGCAGGGGGTAACAGATGATGACAGAGGTCGCCGGGTTTCCGTCAAATTCCGCAGTAAGGATTATGTCACTGACTGAGACTACGCCCCTCAGTGCCCCTTCGCCTTGCTGTTCAACGTCAGCCCTACTCCACCTTGTGCTGACATCGTCGTCGGCTGTCTCCATGCGGACGAGGTGATGAGGTGCATTCCCTCAACCTCTGTGAACCACATCTCTTCGTCAGAGTGCACATGATGGTGTTCTTGGATCCCTAGGATGGAGATCTCGTATCTGCTTGCCTGTGGTGCCAGCTCTGTGCGTCGAGGCAAGAGGCGAGTGGTGTTTACTTTGAAGGTTGAGATGATTGTTTTTACCTACAACGCAAAAGAGGCGCAGTTCGCCCGGCCCCCTTGCCCAGTACACAATGGAGGTGAGAAATCGCTTTGGCCCATTGGAAAGGGGGGAGGAAGAGACCGCCACCGACCGCTATCAACGGCTCATAGACGCACACACAGATGCAACAAAGAGTTTGCCTACTGTGAAGTGAATCAAGAAGAGCCAGATCTCGAAACATCCTGACGTCGTCTCAGCAAGAGGTGTGGTCAACGCTTGCCATGCCGACCTTAGAAGGAGCGAAACAGAAGAGCTAAGAGACAAGTTCAAGACAGCAAAGAAGAATCTCTTTGCCACCTATGACCGACTGAAGGAAGAGGAACCAGCTGAGAGTATTGGAGAGGTCGAGGCTGGTAATGAAGACATGCAGCATAGAGAAACATGGCGCCTAGTCAACGAGATCAGCAGACAGAAGAAGTCCCCATCAGGTCAAATCAGTGGTTAAACAGCAGAGGACATGGTTTACCCACTCTAAGAACCTGCTGGGAAGCCCTCCAACGATCACGGAAGAAGAAGAGGACATACCCACGATACTAACCAAGTTGACATCGATGACGGTCCATTCACCATTGAGGAACTGGAGAAGGCCAAATACGCACTCAAACAGGGCAGGAGCGCTGGACCAGATGGGATACCGCCAGATGTCCTGAAGAACTGCGACCTGGATGAAATCTTGCTGGACGTCTGTAATACGGCACTGATGAAAGGCGACAAACCAGAACAGTGGCCACTCAAACATTATCCCAGTCCCCAAGTCTGGATCACTCACGAAGACAAATAACTATCAGCTTGACCTGCATCTTAGCAAAGTTATACAATCGGATGATCTTGAGCAGGATTCGCTCCGCCATTGACCCGAAGCTAAGATTCAATCTGAATGGTTTTCGGCAGAAGCGCACAACAGTAATGCAAATACTTGCTCTCCATAAGATCATCGAGGAAGTCAAGAAGAACAACCTACCAGTCGTGTTTACTCACATCGATTTTCGCAAAGCTTTTGACTCCATTCACCGAGGTAAAATGCTGAAGATCCTGAAAGCTTATGGAGTGCCAGACCATCTACTGAGAGCAATAGAGTCCAGCTATACCAAAACCATGGCGAAAGTTGTATCACCAGACGGAGAAACAGCAGTGTTCGAGCTCCTAGCTGGTGTGCTGCAAGGAGACACTCTGGCACCCTACATCTTTATAATCGTCCTTGATCACGCTCTGTGTCAAGCTCCCAAAGATCATGACAAGCTTGGTTTTACCATAAAACCAGGGCGAACCAAAAGGGTCAGACCAGTTACGCTCACAGATCTCGATTTTGCAGATGACATAGTCCTGCTCTCCGACCAGTTGGAGGAAACACAGCAGTTACTGACAAAAGTGGAAATTGAGTGCAGTAAAGTTGGACTTCACTTAAACGCTCAAAAGATGGTGTTTAACTGCGACGAAGGTACCCTCAAGACTGTAGAGAATGATACCATTGAGAAAGTCTGTGACTACAAGTATCTCGGGTCAAGAATGATGAGTTCGGAGAAGGACATAAAGATGCGGATGGCGCTGGCGTGGAGGGCTGTGAACGACATGAAGGAAATCTGGAAGTCGAACCTGAACAGAGGGCTTAAAAAGAGGATTTTCATAGCAGTCATAGAGTCCATTCTCACATACGGGTGCGAGACATGGACACTCACGAAGACTATGCGAAAGTCTCTGGATGGTTGCTATACACGAATGGCTCTCGACTTGAGTTGGCAACAACACATGACGAATGTCGAACTCTGTGACAACCTACCGATGCTCACCACTAAAATCGAGGCGAGAAGACTTCAACTAGCGAGGCACTGTCTACGCCACCCCGAGCTACCTGCCAGCCTAGTCATCATATAGGAGCCCAAGCACGGGAGGATGAACCCTGGGCGCCCTCCCAAGACTATGGTCAACACGCTCCTAGAAGACAGCGGCGCGGCTAATGCAGGTGAACTGAACACACTGATGAGGGAGAGGGAGAAGTGGAGAGTCCGTCATCGTGCCCGACTCCGGCCCCCTAGGCCTGAGTCTACGCAGTAGTAGTAGTTGCAGACGAGGGGCCTGAACCATTGTTGAGGGTCACTACCACCTATCCCACAATCTCTCTTACCCACGACTGTCAGGAAGGAGGGGCAGGAGCATCAGGACTAGGACTGTCAGACTGGGTGACAGCTCCTTCCCTCAGGCTGGGAGAGTAATGATTTCCCTGTCACCACCCAGGTCTCGTCACTACTGGGGTCTTTATTCTTTGGAGCGTGAAAGGTTGAGGGGGGACTTGATAGAGGCATTTAAAATTATGAGGGGGATTGATAGAGTTGACGTGGATAGGCTTTTTCCATTGAGAATGGGGGAGATTCAAACGAGAGGACATGAGTTGAGAGTTAAAGGGCAAAAGTTCAGGGGTAACACGAGGGGGAACTTCTTTACTCAGAGAGTGGTAGCTGTGTGGAGCGAGCTTCCAGCAGAAGTGGTTGAGGCAGACTCGATGTTGTTGTTTAAAGTTAAATTGGACAGCTATATAAGCAGGAAAGGAATGGAGGATTATGGGCTGAGTGCAGGTCGGTGGGACTAGGTGAGAGTAAGAGTTCGGCACGGACTGGAAGGGCCGAGATGGTCTGTTTCCGTGCTGCAATTGTGATATGGTTATACCACCCACCCTACAATCTCTCTGACTCACGACCGTCAGGAAGGAGGTAAAGAGCATCACGACTAGGACTGTCAGGCTGGGCAACAGATCCTTCCCTCAGGCTGCCAGACAATGAATATCCTGTCACTGCTGAGGTCTCGTCACTCGGACGGTAACCTGTTGACTGTTTACCTGCGCTGTGCCCGCCATGCAGTTTGAGTTATATTTTATTGATTTATTTATTTTACCATATTTTGGTTTGCGTGCTGTGTGTGTATGTGTGTGCACCGTGGTCCGGGAGGAACGTTATTTCGTTGGTTTGTAGATATGAGCAAACAGGCGACAATGAACTTGAACTGACATTGGAAGGTCGGTCGGACTCACCGTTGGAGGAGAGCGACTAGGTACTCCCTCTGTAATGGAATCATCGGGTGAGCAGGTGTGGGATTATAAAATATCTGGGATTATGAAGAATGTAATAGGACCGAAGAAAAAGTTATTCAACAGAACTTTCTAGTAACCCGGCATCTGCTTGTTCTGAAGGGCTGGTGGGTTGGCTTCTGCCTCAGAAGTTAGGGGTGGACGGTGGTGTAAACGGGGTTCAATTCCCATCGCTGTCCGTAAGGACTTTGTATCACAAGAGCAGAAGGCATTGAAGCAGAATTAGGTCATTCAGCCCATCGAGTCTACTCCCCCATTCCATCATGGCTGATATACTATCCCTCTCAACTCCATTCTCCTGCCTTCTCCCTGTGACATTTGACACCCTGACTAATCAAGAAAACCTATCAACATTCACTTTAACGATAGCCAATGACTTGTCCTCCACAGCCGTCTGTGGCGATGAATTCCACAGATTCACCACCCTCTGGCTAAAGAAATTCCTCCCCTCACTCCTTTCTGAAGTGGTTCAAAGACAAAACCTCACTCCTTCCCATAAGAGAAAGAAGCAGAATTAGGCCATTCAGCCCATTAGGTTTGCACCGCCATTCCATCATGGCTGATTTACTATCTCTCTCAACCCCATTCTCCTGCCTTCTCCCGCGTAACCTTTGGCAACTCTGATTAATCAAGAAGCCGTCAGCCTCTGCGGGAGAGCGCGGGTCTTTACCTCGGGGTGGAAACTTTAAAGACTAGAAGCCACAGCTCTAAGGTGAGAGGGGCAGAGTTGAAAGGGCGTTTGCAAGGCCAGTTTCTATTTTACCCAGCGATTAGTAAATGCTTGGAATGTGCTGTCGGGAAGCTGGAGCAAGCAAGTTCAAGTTTAGTTGTCATTCAACCAAACACGTTCATAGGGCCAAGCATTCCGCTGGGGCCGTGATGCACAACACACCCAGCAGTCACACACAGCAGATGGCACAAATAACACACACAATTATGACAGCAGCAAAAAAGAGTACAATTACAAATGTAGCCCCCTGGTAAGCCGCAGGCTCGCTCAACTCGCTTTCGTCTAGGGGGAGCAGCCTTCGGCCCCGCCAAACTGGGTCATCACGTTTGTGTGGATGCTGTGTGATGTACCCCACCCCGCCAAATAACAGACAATACACCATGTGTGATTAAATGATTACAATTTATAGATCTCACTGGAACTACGTAATTAATAGAGATAAACTATAAAAGAAAAGTAAAAGGCACCAAACTTATCAAAGTTTAACCACTTGGTGCACAACAGTTGGAACTCAAGTACCGGAGTCTTCTTTCCACCATTCGATCCCCTCCGATCCCCTCGACCCACTGCCTGGGACCAACCACGGTGGTCGACCAGATGCTCCACACGAGTCTGTCTTCGTCTCCTCTCCTCGCCGAAGACTCTGGGCCTCGGACTCCCGCTCGGGGTCCGTCCCGCCGGCCAGCTCACAGCATCGTGTCTACTCTCTCTCTGTCCCCATCGCGCCTTCTCCCTCAACGCCCGCGAAAAACAATCGCTTACAGACACAGAAGAAAGAATAACATCTATCCCAATTGGTTCGTTCACCCTCTTATCAATAATATAACCCAAACAATCAGAGAGAGAGAGAGAACTCCTTACATGTCCTGATGAAGGGTCTCGGCCTGAAACGTCGACTGCACCTCTTCCTATAGATGCTGCCTGGCCTGCTGCGTTCACCAGCAACTTTGATGTATGTTGCTTGAATTTCCAGCATCTGCAGAATTCCTGTTGTTTGTCCTTACATTGTAGTTATTATTACAGAAAAGCCATTTTAATTATAACATAACAAAGAAGCCATTTTGTTAGCCTTCGCAGTAACTTAAAGGAAGAAACCCCTTACACAAAAGTAATAATGTAGCCCCAGGTCCCTGAGTGTCAGGGACTGTTGATTGATGGCGTATGAGGTTATTGTCCTGGAGCCATGTTTCCGCAAGGACAAGCCCGCAGCAGTTCCTCATCTCTCGCGAGTGCAGCCTTCCACCGAGCCAGCACTGGAGGGCAAGCCAGCAGGGGCTCCCACGCCGCTACTCTCTCCCATGCTGCCTCCCTCTGCCATCTGCTTCCCTGGGCAGCTGCGGCAGGCGATCCCGCGGCCTGAGGACCTGGTCCGTGTAACAACCGAGGCCATGGAGCTCCCTCGCCATCGGTCTCACCAATGAACCACTGACCTGGAATTGCAGTATTCTTTTTCAATATTTTTATTGATATTATATAAATTACGTGAATACAAATACAAAATTCATAAGGATACAAGTAAATAATATGAATTACATCGCATTTAAATCACAGTAATAAGATCACAGCATCTCATATTCCAAATCAATCATGTATAAAAAAGCTGGAATTATGACATGAAATAGAATAAAATAATTGTATTTTATTTGAAAAAATCTACCCCCACTACCAAAATGAGTTGGTTGGTTAAAAAAAGAAGAAAAAAGAAAAATACCTTACCATATGATATTATAATAGTAATGGCTCAGATCTTTAATAACAGTTCAAAGATTGTTAAAATAATTCAGAAAGGGTCCCCATAACATTAGAAAATCATGTTTAGAATCAGAAATCGAACAATGAATCTTCTCTAGATCAAGGCACAACATAACATCAGATAGCCATTGAATATGGATGGGTGGGGCAGCCTCCTTCCACTTGATCAAGATCACCCTCCTGGCCATAAGAGACGTAAAGGACAATACCCGCAAATTATATGGCTTCAGTTTTGTAGCACTATCTTCAACAATACCAAACATGCCAGTCACAGGATTGGGCTTAAAGCTGACATTGAAAAGTGCAGAAAAAGTTTGAAATAATCTTTCCAGAATTTTTCAAGGCTCGGACATGTCCAAAACATATGAGTTAGTGTGGCCACTCGATCACAGTAAGGGGAAATATCTGAGTAGAAACGAGAGAGCTTATCTTTAGACGTATGAACTCTATGTACCACTTTGAATTGTAATAAAGAATGACGAGCGCATAATGATGAAGAATTAATCAATTTTAAAACAATCTTCCAGTTCTTATCAGATATATAAATGTGTAAATTCTTTTCCCAATCTCCTTTAATTTTAGCTAAAGAGGCCTTTTTCAGCCCCAACAGTATACCATAAATGTAAAATATTGAACCGTTATCAAAGGGTTTCAGATTAAAAATTGTGTCTATTATATGCTTATCTGGAATTGCAGTATTCGACATTGCAAAGTCATGCAGGGTCTTGTGATCTTGTGGAAAATGTATTTAGACACATGGAGAGGCAGGGAATGGGAGGGAGTGGGGATACTCACCCATGCAGGTTGATAGGACAGAAGATATGGGAGCAGAATTAGGCCATTTCGCCCATCGAGTCTGCTCCGTCCTTTCACCTTGGCTGATCCAGAACAGCCTTCCAGATGCTGTGGTTGGAAACACCTGCGACAATGGGGTCCGAGCCTTCAAGAGTCGCACAAACACCTATCATCTCTGGGAGGGAAGTCACAGGCGTCTTCATGAGCTATCGTAAAGGGGACCAGGATGGCAATGCTTGGTTGTTGGTAGGTAGGATTAATAACTGACTTTCAAGAGCACTTGTGAGTTATGTTCCAGCTGGACTTAATCCTTAAACTGCTGGGGAACAGAGCGGAAAGAACAGGTGCTGTTTTCCCCCGGTAGGGATTAGTTTTTAGTTCCAAGTGCTCCTGCCACGTTTTGTCACCCTGCAACCTTATCCTTCAATCTCTTTGAATTATGGAGGACAGCACGTGTATGAATGTCTCTCTCCAGCAGACCATCATGATCATCATGACTCCAGTATTTCTACTATTTTTAATGCTTCTTAATTGTACATATGATTTTTTTGTGTGTTCTATCGCTGAGCAGCAGTGAACCACCTGATTGGCCTATCAGAGTTCTCAAGGGAACTAGTTGACTTGATCAGCATTTCTGATCTGGCTATTGTTCACGATTGTACTTAATTTAAAAAAATAAATTTTCCCTTTCACCCTCAGTCTCCTGTCTTCCCCACATGTCCCTTCATGTCCTGACTAATCAAGAATCTATTTCTGACTTAAATATACACAAAAACTCGAACTCCACAGCCGCCTGTGGCAACGGATTACACAGATTCATCACCCTCTGGCTAAAGAAATTCCTCTTCATCTCCGTTCTCAAAGTACACTCCTCTATTCTGAGGCTGTGTCCTCTGGTCGTACACTCCCCCACCATAGAAAACATCCTCTACACATCCACTCTATCTGTGTCCTCTGGTCCTAGACTCCTCCACTATAGGAAACATCCTCTCCACATCCACTCTATCTGTGTCCTCTGGTCCTAGCCTCTCCCACCACAGGAAACATCCTCTCCACATCCACTCTATCTGTGTCCTCTGGTCCTAGACTCCCCCACTATGGGAAACATCCTCTCCACATCCACTATATCTGTGTCCTCTGGTCCTACACTTCCCCGCTATAGGAAACATCCTCTCCACATCCACTCTATCTGTGTCCTCTGGTCCTAGACTCCTCCACTATAGGAAACATCCTCTCCACATCCACTCTATCTGTGTCCTCTGGTCCTAGCCTCTCCCACCACAGGAAACATCCTCTCCACATCCACTCTATCTGTGTCCTCTGGACCTAGACTCCCCCACTATGGGAAACATCCTCTCCACATCCACTATATCTGTGTCCTCTGGTCCTACACTTCCCCGCTATAGGAAACATCCTCTCCACATCCACTCTATCTGTGTCCTCTGGTCCTAGACTTCCCCGCTATAGGAAACATCCTCTCCACATCCACTCTATCTGTGTCCTCTGGTCCTAGACTCCCCCACTATAGGAAACATCCTCTCCACATCCACTCTATCTGTGCCCTCTGGTCCTAGACTCCCCCACTATGGGAAACATCCTCTCCACATCCACTCTATCTGTGTCCTCTGGTCCTACACTTCCCCGCTATAGGAAACATCCTCTCCACATCCACTCTATCTGTGTCCTCTGGTCCTAGACTTCCCCGCTATAGGAAACATCCTCTCCACATCCACTCTATCTGTGTCCTCTGGTCCTAGACTCCCCCACTATAGGAAACATCCTCTCCACATCCACTCTATCTGTGTCCTCTGGTCCTAGACACCCCCACTATGGGAAACATCCTCTCCACATCCACTCTATCTGTGTCCTCTGGTCCTACACTTCCCCGCTATAGGAAACATCCTCTCCACATCCACTCTATCTGTGTCCTCTGGTCCTAGACTCCCCCACTATAGGAAACATCCTCTCCACATCCACTCTATCTGTGCCCTCTGGTCCTAGACTCTCCCACTATAGGAAACATCCTCTCCACATCCACTCTATCTGTGTCCTCTGGTCCTAGACTCCCCCACTATAGGAAACATCCTCTCCACATCCACTCTATCTGTGCCCTCTGGTCCTAGACTCCCCCACCATAGGAAACATCCTCTCCACATCCACTCTATCTGTGTCCTCTGGTCCTAGACTCCCCCGCTATAGGAAACATGCTCTCCACATCCACTCTATCTGTGCCCTCTGGTCCTAGATTCCCCCACCACAGGAAACATCCTCTCCACATCCACTCTATCTGTGTCCTCTGGTCCTAGACTCCCCCACTGTAGGAAACATCCTCTCCACATCTACTCGATCAAGGGCATTCACCAGTCATTAAATTTCAATTAGATCACCCCTTATTCCTCTAAACTCCTGTCAATACAGGCCTGGAGCCATCAAACTGTCTTCATTCGACCCTGGAATCATTTTTGTGAACTTCCTTCGAACCCTCTCCAGTTTCAGAGCATCCTTTCTAAGATAATGGCTTGCAATACTCACAATACTCCAAGTGAGGCCTCACCAGGGATTCATAAAGTCTCAATATTACATCTTTGCTTTTATATTCTAGTCCTCTGGAAATGAATGCCAACATTGCAGTGGTCTTCCTCACTACTGACTCAACCTGCAAATTAACCTTTAGGAGATCCTGGACAAGGACTCCCAAGTCCCTTTGCACCAAAGATTTTGTATTTTCTCTCCATTTAGAAAATAGTCAACCCTTTCATTTATTCTACCATGTGCACGACCATACACTTCCCGACACTGTATTCCATCTGTCATTTCTTTGCCCATTCTCCTAATCTGTCTGAGTCTTTCTGTAGCCTCTCTACTTCCTCAAAACTACCTGCCCCTCCACCTATTTTTGTATTGTCCGCAAACTTTGCAACAAAGCCATCCATTCCATCATCCAAATCATTGACAAATAACGTAAAAAGAATTGATCCCAACACAGACCCTTGTGGAACAACATTAGTCACTGGTAGCCAGACAGAAAAGACTCCCTTTATTCATAGTCATAGTCATACTTTATTGATCCCGAGGGAAATTGGTTTTAGTTACAGTTGCACCATAAATAATAGATAGTAATAAAACCATAAATAGTTAAATAGTAATATCTAAATTATGCCAGGAAATAAGTCCAGGACCAGCCTATTGTCTCAGGGTGTCTGTCCCTCCAAGGGAGGAGTTGTAAAGTTTGATGACCACAGGCAGGAATGACTTCCTATGACGCTCTGTGTTGCATCTCGGTGGAATGAGTCTCTGGCTGAATGTACTCCTGTGCCCAACCAGTCCATTATGTAATGGATGGGAGACATTGTCCAAGATGGCATGCAACTTGGACAGCATCCTCTTTTCAGACACCACCGTCAGAGAGTCCAGTTCCATCCCCACAACATCACTGGCCTTTCGAATGAGTTTGTTGATTCTGTTGGTGTCTGCTACCCTCAGCCTGATGCCCCAGCACACAACAGCAAACATGATCGCACTGGCCACCACAGACTCGTAGAACATCCTCAGCATCGTCCGACAGATGTTAAAGGACCTCAGTCTCCTCAGGAAACAGAGACGGCTCTGACCCTTCTTGTAGACAGCCTCCGTGTTCTTTGACCAGTTCAGTTTATTGTCATTTCGTATCCCCAGGTATTTGTAATCCTCCACCATGTCCACCCTGACCCCCTGGATGGAAACAGGGGTCACCGGTACCTTAGCTCCCCTCAGGTCTACCACCAGCTCCTTAGTCCTACTCTTTGCCTCCTGCCAATCAGCCACCGCTTTATCCATGCCAGAATCTTTCCTGTAATACCACAGGCTCTTAACTCCCTAAGCAGCCTCATGTGTGGCACCTTGTTAAAGGCCTTCTGAAAATCCAAGTACACAACATCAACCGATTCTCCTTTGTCTACCCTGCTTGTTATTTCTTCAAAGAATTCCAACATGTTTTCCGGGCAAGATTTTCCCTTGAGGTAATGATGCTGACTACGGCCCATTTTATAGACCAGGGGTAGTGCAGACATCGAGGGCCGAGCGGCCTGTTCCTGAGCTGCGTTGTCCGACACTCTGTTTTGAAGACGTGTGGCAACAGCAGGGGGCGCCCAGCGACCGGGGAATGTGAAATGAGTGCAGTCATTCCAACCTCCAGCGTGTCAAACAAACGGCGTCACGACGGCACTGAAAGGAGCTGGGGTGGAGGGTGCCGTCAGACAGATCTCTGAGCCGGTTTACTGTCTGCCTGTCCTTTCTGTGGCCGGGACGAGAGGCTTTACCATCTGTATATGGAGTGCGAGAGGGTGCAGCCCCCTGTCTGAGTATCTGAAGGGGCAGCTCCTCTGGTTTTGGTCGCATTTCAGCCCCCCCGCGCTGCTGTTTTACGGCCAGTCTCTACAGAGGGGGCGATGGATCTCCCGCCAGTCTTGGTCCTGGGCCTGGCCAAGATGGCCGTTCGCAGGTCTAGGCGGCCGGCAGTCGAGGGCTCTGCCTGAGCCGATAACCTGTCTCTCTTCCGAATTTACATTTGTGCCTGGGTGCCCGGAGGGAGGAAGGACGCGGTCACTACGGGTATGGTGGGGGGAGTTCTGAGAACATTGGGCCCTCCAGGGGCTTGAATATTTTGCAAATGAGACTAACCGTGTGTTAATTCGAAGCTGTAAAGAGTTTTGTAGACCCCCGATTGTGGTGCGTATTTTTTTAATGTGTGGATAAACACTTGTGTGTTTGTTAATAAAGACGCATCGTAATTACAACATGAGGAATGGGAGGGGGCGTAGCCATAGTAACAGGTTCTATAGGTAGCGGGCGCCGCGGTAGGGTAGCGGTTCGCGCGAGTCAGGGTGTCCCGGAGTTCCGAGTTCAATTCCGGCTCCATCTGGCTGGAGTTTGTCCGTTCTCCTCATGAACCGCGTGGGTTTCCTCCGCGAGCTCTGGTTTCCTCCCACAGTCCAAAGACAGAGCAGTTGGCAGGTTAGCAGGTTACTGTAGATTGCCCTGTGATTAAGTCGGGGGGTTTGTTGGGCGATGTGGATCGTTGTGCCGGAAGGGTCTGTTCCGGGCCGTGTACACGCACTGGGAGAGCCACGCTATACTCTTCACAAGCCGAGATCGTCCCATCCGTTTGAGAAGACAAACATATACTCAGTCTGATACTTCACCCCCAGGGCGTTCTCTCCCCCTCTCTGCATCCGCTCCATCCATCAACGAACCACATCATCGAGTTGGCTGATGACAGGACAGTGGCCGGCCTCGTCTGCGGCAACAGAGGGTCGGCAGAGGGGGAGGAGGCGGAGAGGCTCGTCGAACGGCGTGAGAACAACAACCCGAGTCCCGACGTGGACAAGACAGGAGAGATGATGGCGGAACTCAGGAAGGCGGTGGACGACCACACGCCGTTGCACGTCAATGCCTCACAAAGTTCCTTGGTGTGCACAGAGCGGACGGTCTAACCAGGACCCACAACACCCCCTCATTGGTCATGAAGGCACATCAGGTTCCACACATTTCCGAGGAGACCGGGTTGTGTAAGGTCCCTCCCACCCCGTCCCCATTCTAACAACTTTCTGCAGGAGCACCATCGAGATCGTCCTGTCTGGCTGCATCACTGTGTGGTAGGCATCAGACCACAAGATCTACAGAGGAGCCATAAAAACAGCCTAGAAGATCTTCAGCGTCTTCCTCAGTCCTATTTGTGACACTTACTGGGAGTGTTTTATATGAAGGGCCCAAGGCATTGTTAAGGATCTCTACCACCCATCCCACAATCTCTCTGACCCAATACCATCAGGAAGGAGGGACAGGAACATCAGAACTAGGACTGTCAGACTGGGTAACAGCTCCTTCCCTCAGGCTGGGAGACTAATGAATACCCTGTCACCACCGCGGTCTCGTCACTACCACCCATCCCACAATCTCTCTGACCCACCACCGTCGGGAAGGAGGTACAGGAGCATCAGAACTAGGACTGTCAGACTGGGTAACAGCTCCTTCCCTCAGGCTGGGAGACTAATGAATACCCTGTCACCACCGGGGTCTCGTCACTACCACCCATCCCACAATCTCTCTGACCCACCACCGTCGGGAAGGAGGTACAGGAGCATCAGGACTAGGACTGTCAGGCTGGGAAACAGCTCCTTCCCTCAGGCTGGGAGACTAATGAATACCCGACCACCACTGTTTAGCCGCGCATGCGTTTTGAACCGTATGTTATATTAACTTATTTGTGGTAATATTTTGTTTTACGCGCTGTGTGTGATTTATGTGTTGTGGGTGCACCATGCTCGAGAGGAACACTGTTTTGTTTGGTTGTATAAATGCACAGTCAGATGACAACAAGCTAGGTCCTCCAAGAAGCCAAGATGTGGGAGGAGGGGACGAGGACAAGCTGACAGGTGACAGGTGAGACCAGGTGAGGGGGAAGGTGGGTGGGTGCGGGAGGGAGGAGGACAAGCTGACAGGTGAGACCAGGTGAGGGGGAAGGTGGGAGGGTGGGGGAAGGAGGAGGACAAGCTGACAGGTGACAGGTGAGACCAGGTGAGGGGGAAGGTGGGTGGGTGGGGGAGGGAGGAGGACAAGCTGACAGGTGACAGGTGAGACCAGGTGAGGGGGAAGGTGGGTGGGTGGGGGAGGGAAGAGGACAAGCTGACAGGTGACAGATGAGACCAGGTGAGGGGGAAGGTGGGTGGGTGGGGGAGGGAGGAGGACAAGCTGACAGGTGACAGGTGACACCAGGTGAGCGGGAGGTGGGTGTGTGGGGGTTAGGTTTGAAGTAAGAAGCTGGGAGGTGATAGGTGGGTAAGGTAAAGGGCTGTAGAAGAAGAAAGCTGATCGGAGAGGAGAGTGGACCGAGGTTGACAGCGAAGGAGGAGAGAAGGGGTGGGAGGAGCTCCAGAATAGGGAATGGAAAGGTAGAGAAGGGGAATGGAGGAGAAATTACCGGAAGGTAGAGACTGATGTTCACGCCATCAGGATGGATTCTATCCAGATGGAATATGAGGTGTTGCTCCTCCATTGAGGGTGGCCTCACCGTGGCAGTGGAGGAGGTCAAGGTCCGACATGTTGGAATGGGATTAAAATGGTTGGCCACTGGGAAATCCACCCTGTTGCAGTCTCCAGTAATAGAACTTCTTCAGTAAGATTGACATGTTATGTTGTAGCTGGAAGAGATGTTGCTAAGGCCAAACTTGCAGTGATGTGTGCAGTTTTGTTCTGCTACCCACAGGAAACACATCAATCAGATTGAAGGATCGCAGGGAAAGCTTACAAGGATTTTTCCAGGACTTGAGAGCGTTAGTTACGGGGAAAAGTTGAACAGGTTAGGACTTTATTCCCTGGAGCGTAGGGGAATGAGGGGAGATTTGATAGAGGTGTGCAAAACTATGGGTGATAAGTGCCAGCAGTTTTTTTTTTCCCCACTGAGTTTGGGTGCGACTAGAGCTAGCGGTCATGGGTTAAGGGTGAAAGGTGAGAGTTTATTTATTTAACAGTACAGCTCCTGGGCAGTCGAACATCGCCCACACACCTGCTTGACCCTCACCTAATCACGGGACAATTTACGATGACCAATTAATCTACCTGGTGTGTATTTGGGCTCTGGGAGGAAACCAGAGGTCCCGGGTGTGGGGTGGGGGGGGGGAACCCCCACGGGTACAGAGGCTCTGTCAGAACAGAACCAGAAACGAACTCCCAAGTCCTGGAACCCCGAGCTGCAACGGCGTACTTGCCAATAAAACTGTTTCACTCAGAGGCTGGCGCAAGTGCGGAAGGAGCTGCCGGCGGAGGCGGTGGACGCAGGTCTGATTGCAACGCTTGATAGAAGTTTGAACAGGTACGTGGACGGGAGGGGCGTGGACGTCCACGGTCCAGTTGCCGGTCGATTGGGCTAGGTAGATAGTTTCGCACCGACTAGATGGGCCAAATGGCCTGTTTCTGTGCTGTAGCGCTCCATAACGCTAGAAATACCTCAGAGAACTACAGTGTGGAAACAGACCCTTTGCAGTTGTGTAGTGACTTTGAGATGACACCAGGTGTAGACTTTACTATCGGGACAACGTACACCCTGTTCATATTCCATAGTCTTTCAATTTCCTCTTTTAATTCAGCATATTTCTGCTGTTTTTCACTTACTAGTTTTTGTTGTGTGTGTTTTTGCTTGTTTATTCAGTAATATTATATCTGGGCAGTTATTACGGATTGTCATATCTGTAATAATGGATCAGTCGTCATATACATTATAACAGGGGCCTCCAACCGTTTTTGCACAGCGGACCAGTTTAATACTGACAATATTCTTACGGACTGGCCGACCGGGGGGGGGGGGGTGATCAAGTAGGGTTAAATTCACCTCAACGTGTCTTTTACAGTTAGAGTTGCCAACTTTCTCACTCCCAAATAAAGGACAAAAGTAGCAGTCAAATCCCGGGACACTTTACCCCAAAAAGACTACCATGAAAAGTAAAAGTGGCAGGCCGACAAATCCAGGGCAAGCATTAAAAAGGGCTAAGAGAGTTGTAAAAGAGTGCCTGAAGGCTTTATGTGTCAATGCAAGGAGCATTCGTAATAAGGTGGATGAATTGAAAGTGCAGATTGTTATTAATGATTATGATATAGTTGGGATCACAGAGACATGGCTCCAGGGTGACCAGGGATGGGAGCTCAACGTTCAGGGATATTCAATATTCAGGAGGGATAGACACGAAGGAAGGGGAGGTGGGGTGGCGTTGCTGGTTAAAAAAGAGATTAACGCAATAGAAAGGAAGGACATAAGCCGGGAAGATGTGGAATCGATATGGGTAGAGCTGCGTAACACTAAGGGGCAGAAGACGCTGGTGGGAGTTGTGTACAGGCCACCTAACAGTAGTAGTGAGGTCGGAGATGGTATTAAACAGGAAATTAGAAATGTGTGCAATAAAGGAACAGCAGTTATAATGGGTGACTTCAATCTACATGTAGACTGGGTGAACCAAATTGGTAAAGGTGCTGAGGAAGAGGATTTCTTGGAATGTATGCGGGATGGTTTTTTGAACCAACATGTCGAGGAACCGACGAGAGAGCAGGCTATTCTGGACTGGGTTTTGAGCAATGAGGAAGGGTTAATTAGCGATCTTGTCGTGAGAGGCCCCTTGGGTAAGAGTGACCATAATATGGTGGAATTCTTCATTAACATGGAGAGTGACGTAGTTAATTCAGAAACAAAGGTTCTGAACTTAAAGAGGGGTAACTTTGAAGGTATGAGACATGAATTAGCTAAGCTAGACTGGCAAATGACACTTCAAGGATTGACGGTGGATATGCAATGGCAGGCATTTAAAGGTTGCATGGATGAACTACAACAATTGTTCATCCCAGTTTGGCAAAAGAATAAATCAAGGAAGGTAGTGCACCCGTGGCTGACAAGAGAAATTAGGGATAGTATCAATTCCAAAGAAGTAGCATACAAATTAGCCAGAGAAAGTGGCTCACCTGAGGACTGGGAGAAATTCAGAGTTCAGCAGAGGAGGACAAAGGGCTTAATTAGGAAGGGGAAAAATGATTATGAGAGAAAACTGGCAGAGAACATAAAAACGGACTGTAAAAGCTTTTATAGATATGTAAAAAGGAAAAGACTGATAAAGACAAATGTAGGTCCCCTGCAAACAGAAACAGGTGAATTGATTATGGGGAGCAAGGACATGGCAGACCAATTGAATAATTACTTTGGTTCTGTCTTCACTAAGGAGGACATAAATAATCTTCCAGAAATAGTAAGGGACAGAGGGTCCAGTGAGATGGAGGAACTGAGCGAAATACATGTTAGTAGGGAAGTGGTGTTAGGTAAATTGAAGGGATTGAAGGCAGATAAATCCCCAGGGCCAGATGGTCTGCATCCCAGAGTGCTTAAGGAAGTGGCCCAAGAAATAGTGGATGCATTAGTGATAATTTTTCAAAACTCGTTAGATTCTGGACTAGTTCCTGAGGATTGGAGGGTGGCTAATGTAACCCCACTTTTTAAAAAAGGAGGGAGAGAGAAACCGGGGAATTATAGGCCGGTTAGCCTAACGTCGGTGGTGGGGAAACTGCTGGAGTCAGTTATCAAGGATGTGATAACAGCACATTTGGAAAGCGGTGAAATGATCGGACAAAGTCAGCATGGATTTGTGAAAGGAAAATCATGTCTGACGAATCTCATAGAATTTTTTGAGGATGTAACTAGTAGAGTGGATAGGGGAGAACCAGTGGATGTGGTATATTTGGATTTTCAAAAGGCTTTTGACAAGGTCCCACATAGGAGATTAGTGTGCAAACTTAAAGCACACGGTATTGGGGGTAAGGTATTGGTGTGGGTGGAGAATTGGTTAGCAGACAGGAAGCAAAGAGTGGGAATAAACGGGACCTTTTCAGAATGGCAGGCGGTGACTAGTGGGGTACCGCAAGGCTCAGTGCTGGGACCCCAGTTGTTTACAATATATATTAATGACTTGGATGAGGGAATTAAATGCAGCATCTCCAAGTTTGCGGATGACACGAAGCTGGGTGGCAGTGTTAGCAGTGAGGAGGATGCTAAGAGGATGCAGGGTGACTTGGATAGGTTGGGTGAGTGGGCAAACTCATGGCAGATGCAATTTAATGTGGATAAATGTGAAGTTATCCACTTTGGTGGCAAAAATAGGAAAACAGATTATTATCTGAATGGTGGCCGATTAGGAAAAGGGGAGGTGCAACGAGACCTGGGTGTCATTATACACCAGTCATTGAAAGTGGGCATGCAGGTACAGCAGGCGGTGAAAAAGGCGAACGGTATGCTGGCATTTATAGCGAGAGGATTCGAGTACAGGAGCAGGGATGTACTACTGCAGTTGTACAAGGCCTTGGTGAGACCACACCTGGAGTATTGTGTGCAGTTTTGGTCCCCTAATCTGAGGAAAGACATCTTTGCCATAGAGGGAGTACAAAGAAGGTTCACCAGATTGATTCCTGGGATGGCAGGTCTTTCATATGAAGAAAGACTGGATGAACTGGGCTTGTACTCGTTGGAATTTAGAAGATTGAGGGGGGATCTGATTGAAACGTATAAGATCCTAAAGGGATTGGACAGGCTAGATGCAGGAAGATTGTTCCCGATGTTGGGGAGGTCTAGAACGAGGGGTCACAGTTTGAGGATAGAGGGGAAGCCTTTTAGGACCGAGGTTAGGAAAAACTTCTTCACACAGAGAGTGGTGAATCTGTGGAATTCTCTGCCACAGCAAACTGTTGAGGCCAGTTCATTAGCTATGTTTAAAAGGAAGTTAGATATGGCCCTTGTGGCTACAGGGGTCAGGGGGTATGGAGGGAAGGCTGGGTTCTGAGTTGGATGATCAGCCATGATCATAATAAATGGCGGTGCAGGCTCGAAGGGCCGAATGGCCTACTCCTGCACCTATTTTCTATGTTTCTATGACCGTGAAGACTTGCACGGGCACCTGTGTGCGCATATGTGCCGATTTTTTTTCCCACAAATCGCTTTTGCCTTCATCTTCCCGACTACACTGTACCTACATTATTTCTGCTTTATATAGGCTGTATATTTTTTCCTATCATTCCTGCTTTTAACATATGTTAGTGTCATTTTTGGCTTTATGTGTTATTTGGAATGACTTGGTAGGTTACTTTTTGAGTCTGGGAAGGCTGAAAAAAATTTTCCCATATACATTAATGGTAATTGCTTATTCACTTTACGCCATTTCGGCACGAAAGGTTTCATAGGAACGCTCTACCTTAGCGGGGGAAATACGGGACAAGGGCGGTCCCGTATGGGACAAACCAATTTAGCCCAATATACGGGATGTCCCGGCAAATACGGGACAGTTGGCAACCCTATGTTCAAGTTCAACAGTGCGTGACAGGGAATGGGGAAAGGTGCAGCTGACTCATCATTTCCTTGCGGCCCGGTAGCACATGCTTTGTGGTCCAGTGGGTGGGGACCGCTGCATTATAGGATTCCGACCCTAAAACTTGTACTTATAGTAAGGTTTGGTGTCTTTTATGAGTTTGTATTTGAAAGCAGGATTTTGGTGATTGATGTCTGTCACTCGATAGTACCTGTGTAAGTAATCAGATTGAGATAAACTGCTACAGGATCCTGTAATGTGTTGGGTTGTTCCTGGTTTCTCTTGGCATTTTCTACATTCATCATCTTGATCTTGTTGATCTTTTATTATGTATTTTTGATCATTTACCTCCTGGTCCTGTATTGCCACAAGGAACCCCTCTGTTTCTCGGCAGAGGCCTCCGATTCTGAGCCAGGCGTTCGACGTTTCATGTCACCATCTAGTCTGCTCAGATCGTGGGGATGTCTTCCATGAAGGGCCACGCTCTTCCATTGGTTAACTTTTTCTCCAGTAGTGATCATTTCTTCATTTTCCTGGATTGTGCTCTCATTTAAGTTTAATGGTGTGTACTTCTTATCGGAATTGCCTATGCTTGCATAGAGTGCTGAATCCTGTTTTCTTTGATGAAAACATATCCTCAGAAGTTGTACCTTGACTGTTGCATAAAGTTTTAACATCTGTTATTCCTCTTCCTTCTTCTGACAACGGTAGTGTTAATCGAGTGAGATAGAATTTTCTGAAATTTGTCATTTCAGTTCTTATTTTTCCGTGTAAATTTTCCAGGTTGGTTTCGGACCAAGATATTATGCCAAAAGAATACGGTAATATGGGCACAGCGAAAGTGTTTATTGCCTTTGTTATTATTTTACTACTGAGCTCTGTTTGGTAGATTTTCTTCAGCCTTGAAGTAAATTCTGTCAAGTTTTCTCTTTATCGCAGTATGATCTTTGCTTGTTGAAATCCCAGATACTTCTATATTTTATACTCATCCCTCGGTTGTATATCTTGCTGCTCTGTTTTGTACTCTATTAACTCTATTGCACCTTTCCTTTATATTTAATGCTCTGTGTTTATCCAGTCCAAAGTTCAAGTTGATATCTTTCGAAAATAGTTCGACTATTTGAATTAACTACTTTAGCTTCACTGATGAAGGATGGCACAATTTCAAATCTTCCACGTATGCAAGGTGTGTTAAGGTATCCGTAGCTCATTTCCTCGTCTCTGACCTGATACCCAGTTCTCATCTGATTCGGTAAATTAGAGAGCCGGTTTAAAGCGAGATAGAGACATCGTGGGCTTAGAGAGTCGCCCTGGAAAATGCCTTGGCTTATTTTGATAACGGTGGTTGTTGATAGAAAGGGTGCTTACAGTACGCTAATCTTCCATCAGATATTGCAGGAATTTCACGAGTATCGGGTGTAGTTTATTGATATTAAGATCTTCTACAATCATGAGTATGGGACAGAAGCAAATACTTTTTGATAGTCAACATAGTTAAACGAAAGATTGCTGCTTTTTCGACAGGCTTGATTTAGAATTACATAATCTATTACCAGTTGTTCTTTATACCTTCACGGTATCCTTTCTGATCTTCTGTCAGTATATTGTGGTTATCTAAGTGAGTGGTGATTGATTATGAGATACATGATGTTACAATTTTATATATACTTTGTAAAAATATAATAGGACGATATTTTGTTGGGCCGTTTGTGATTTCTCCCTTAGGGAAGAGATACATTTTACCTTCTGTCAAAAATCTGAGCATCTTTTCAGGATTTTTAAGAAATATGTTGATATGTATTAATAGGTAGGGATGAAGGGAAGTCAATTTTTATACAAAATATTATCACTGCCGGTACTTTTCCAGTTGTGGGTACTGTGTTATAACCTCTATCAACAGATTCATTGTGACTTCAGGTGTCTGCCTTTCTTCAAGTGTGTGTGTGTGTATGTGTGCGCGCGCGCATGCGTGTGTGTGTGTGTGTGTGTGTGTGTGTGTGTGTGTGAATGTGAGTGAGTATGTGTATGTGTGAATGTTAGTGTGTCTGTGTCTGTGTGAGCGTGTGTGTGTGAATGTGTAAGTCTCTGTGTGTGAGTGTCCGTGAGAATCTGAGTGTGTGTGTCTGTGTGAATGTGTGTGTCTTAGTATGTGTGAATGTGTGAACCTCTGTGTGTGAGTGTGTGTGAATGTGAGTGTGAGTGTGTGTGTGTGTGTGAATATGTGTGTTTTTGTGTGTGTGAGTGAGTGCCTGTCTGTGTGTGTGTGTGAATTTGTGTGTGTATGTGTGAATGGGAGTGTGTGTGTGAACCTGTGTGAGTGAGTGAGTGTGAATGTGAGTGTGTGTGATTGTGTGTGAATGTGTGTGTGTGTGAATGTGTGTCTGTGTGTGTGAGAGTGTGTGTTTAAATGTGTGTGTGTGAGTGTGAATGAGTGTCTGTCTGAGTGTGTGTGTGTGTGTGAATATGTGTGTTTTGTATGTGTGAGTGTGTGTCTGTCTGTATGTGTGTGAACTTGTGTGTGTCTGTGTGTGTGTGTGAATGTGAGTGTTTGTGATTGTTTGTGAATGTGTGTGTGTGTGAATATGTGTGTTTTGTATGTGTGAGTGTGTGTCTGTCTGTATGTGTGTGAACTTGTGTGTGTCTGTGTGTGTGTGAATGTGAGTGTTTGTGATTGTTTGTGAATGTGTGTGTGAGTGTAAATGTGTGTCTGTGTGTGAGTGTGTGTGAACATGAGTGTGTGTGCGTGAGTGTGTGTCCCTGTGTGTATGTGTGAATGTGAGTGTGCGTGTAAATGTGTGTGTCTGTGTGTGTGAGAGAATGTGTGTGAATGTGTGTGTGTGAGTGTGAATGAGTGTCTGTCTGAGTGTGTGTGTGAGTATGTGTGTTTGTCTGCGTGTGTGTGTGTGTCCATCTGTGTGTGTATGTGAGGGCGTGAGTGAATATGTGTGTGTGAATGTGTGTGTGTCTGTGTGTGTGACTGAGTGTGCGAATGTGAGTGTGTGTGCGAATGTGTGTGCGTGTGTGTGAATGTGTGAGTGTGCGTGAGTGTGTGTGAGTGTGCGTGTCTGTGTGTGTATGCGTGAATGTGAGTATAAGTGTGAATGTGTGCCTGTGTCTGTGTGAGTGTGTGTGAATGTGAGTGTGTATGTGAGTGTGCGTGTGAATGTGTGTGTATGTGTGTGTGTCTGTGTGTGAATTTGTGTGTGTGAGTGCGTGTATGTGTGAATGTCAGTGTGTGTCTGAATCTGTGTGTGTGTGTGAATGTTAGTGTGTGTCATTCTGTGTGAATGTGTGTATCTGTGTGACCGTGTGTGTGTGTGTGAATATGATTGTGTCTGTAACTGCGTGTGTGCGTGAGTGTGTCTGTAAACGTGTGTGTGCCTGTGTGTATGTGTGAATATTAGTGTGCGTGTGAATGTGTGTGTGTCTGTGTGTGTGACTGTGTGTGATGGAATGTGTGTGTGTGAGTATATGTGCGTTTGTCTGTGTGTGTGAGTGTGTGTGTGTCCATCTGTGTGTGAATGTGAGTGCGTGTGTGAATATGTGTGTGTCTGTGTGTGATTGTGTGTGTGAATATGAGTGTGTGTGAGTGTGTGCGTGCGAATGTGAGTGTGCGTGAATGTGTGTGCATGTGTTAATGTTAGCGCGTGTGTGAATGTGTGTGCGAGTGTGTGAATGTTAGTGTATGGCAATGTGAGTGTGTGCGTGAATGCGTGCCTGTGTCTGTGTCAGTGTGTGTGAATGTGAGTGTGTATGTGTTAATGTGAGTGTGTGTGTGAATGTGTGTGTGTCTGTGTTTGTGAGTGCGTGTGTGAATGTGTGTGTCTGTGCGTGTGAATGTGTGTGTGAATGTGAGTGTGTGTGTGTCTGTGTGTCTGTGTGTATGTGATTGTGTGTCTGAGTGTGAATGAGTGTCTGTATCTGTGTGAGCGCGTGCGCGTGTGTGAGCGCGTGTTTGTGTGTGCGCGCGCGTGTGTGTAAATGAGTGTGTGTGTGTGAATGCGAGTGTGTGCGTGAATGTGTGTGTGTGTGTCTGTATGTATGTGACTGTGTATGAGTAAGTGTGTGCCAACGTGAGTGAATGTAAATGTGCGTGTGTGTGACTGTGACTGTGTGTCTGTGTGTTTGAGTGTGTGAGTGTGTATATCCGTCTGTGCGTGTGAGAGTGTGTGTATGTGTTAATGTGAGTGTGTGTGTGAATATGTGTGAGTGTGTGTGTGAATGTGAGTGTGTGTGATTGTGTGTGAATGTGTGTGAATGTGTGTCTATGTGTGTGAGTGTGTGTGAATATGAGTGAGTGAGTGTGTGACTGCCTGTGTATGTGCGTCAGTGCGTGTGTGAACGTGTGTGTGACTGTGTGTATGCCTGAATGTGAGTGTGCGTGTGAATGCGTGTGTCTGTGTGTCCGAGAGTGTGTGTGTGATTGTGTGTCAATGTGTGTGAGTGTGAATGTGTCCCTATGCGTGTAAGTATATGTGAATCTGTGTGTGTGTGTGTGTGTGTGAACCTGTGTGTGCTTGTGTGTATGTGTGAATGTGAGTGTGCGTGTGAATGTAGGTGTGAATGTGTGTGTGAGTGTGTGTGTGAATGTGAGTGTGTGTATGTCTGCGTGTCTCTTTGTGTGTGAATGTGTGTGAGTGTGTGAATGTGATTGTGTGTGAATGTGTGTGTATGTGTGAATGAGTTTGTGTGAATGTGTGTGTGAGTGTGACTGTGTGTCTGTGTGTTTGACTGTGTGGGTGTGTGTATCTGTCTGTGTGTGTGGGTGTTTGTGTATGTGTGAATGTGAGTGTGTGTGTGAATATATGTGCGAATGTGTGAGTGTGTGTGTGCGTGTGAATGTGAGCGTCTGTGTGAGTGTGTGTGTGAATGTGAATGTGTGTGTGTGTGAATGTCTGCCTGTGTCTGTGTGAGTGTGTGTGAATGTGAGTGTGGGTATGATTGTGAATGTGTGTCTGTGTGTGTGAGTCTGTGTGTGAATATGAGTATGTGTGTGTGTCTGTGTGAGCGTGTGTGTGAATGTGTGTGTGTGAATCTGAGTGTGTGTGAATGTGTGAGTCTCTGTGTGTGAGTGTGTGTGTGAGTGTGTCTGTGTGTGTTTGAGTGTGTGTGTGTGTGAATGTGTGAGTCTCTGTGTGTGAGTGTGTGTGTGAGTGTGTCTGTGTGTGTTTGAGTGTGTGTGTGTGTGTGAATGTGAGAGTGTGTGTGGGTGTGTGAGTGTGAGTGTGTGTGAATGTGTGTGTATGTGGGAATGTGAGTGTGTGTGTGAATATATGTGTGTATGTCTGAGTGTGTGTGTGCGTGTGAATGTGAGCGTCTGTGTGAGTGTGTGTGTGGATCTGAGTGCGTGTGTGTGAAAATCTGTGTGTGTGAACATGTGTGTGCCTGTGTGTATGTGTGAATGTGGGTGTGAGTGTGAATGTGTGTGTGTGAGTTTGTGAGTGTCTGTGTGAATATGTGTGTGCGAATGTGTGTGTCTGTGTGTGTGTGAATATGTGCGTGTGTGAATGTGTGTGTGTGTGAATATGTGTGTGAGTATGTGTGTAAATGTGAGAGTCTGTGTGTTTTTGTGTCTGTGTGTGTGAATGTGAGTGTGTGAGCGTGCATCTGTGTCTGTGTGAGCGTGTGTGAGTGTGTGTGTGAATGTGTGTGTGTGTGAATGTGAGTGTTTGTGAATGTGTGTGAAGGTGTGCGAATGTGTGAGTCTCTGTGTGTGAGTGTGTATGTGTGAACGTGAGTGTGTGTGAATGTGTGTGTATGTGTGAATGTGAGTGTTTGTGAATGTGTGTGTGTGTGAATGTGAGTGTGTGTGAGAGTTTGTGTTTCCGTGTGTGTCAGTGTGTGTGTATGTGTGAATGTGAGTGAGTGTGTGTGAATATGTGTGTGTGAGTGACTGTCTGTGTGTGTGCGTGAGTGTGTGTGTGAACTTGTGTGTGCCGGTGTGTATGTGTGAATGTGAGTGTGCGTGTGAATGTGTGTGTGAATGTGTGTGTGTCTATGTGTGTGAATCTGAGAGTGTGTGTCTGTGTGACTTTGTCTGTGAATGTGTGTGTGTGAATGTGAGTGTGAGTGTGAATCTGTGTCTGTGTGAGCGTGTGTGTGTGAGTGTGTGTGTCTGTGTGACTTTGTGTGTGAATGTGTGTGTGTGTGACTGTGTGTGTGAATGTGTGTGTATGTGTGAATGCGAGTGTGTCCGAATGTTTGTGTGTCTGTGCGTGTGTTAATGTGAGCGTGTGTGTGAGTTTGTGTGTCTGTGTGTGTTGCAGTGTGTGTATGTGAGAAAGTGTGTGTGTGTGAATATGTGTGTGTGAATGTGTGTGAGTGTGTGTGAATCTGAGGGTGTGTGTGACTGTCTGTGTGTGTGCGTGAGTCTGTGTGTGAACTTGTGTGTGACTCTGTTTGTGAATGTGAGTGTGCGTGTGAATGTGTGTGAGTGTGTGAGCGTGTGTGTGAATATGTGTGTGTGAGTGAGTGTGTGTGTGAATGTGTGTGCGTTTCTATGTGTGTGAGTGTGTGAATGTCAATTTGTGTGTGAGTATGAGTGTGAATGTGTGTCTCTGTGTGTGAGTATGTGTGAGGACGTGTGTGTGTGCGTGAGTATGTATGTGTCTGTGAGTGTCAGTGTGTGATGTGTCTCTGTGTGTGAATGTGAGTCCGTGTGTGAATATGTGAGTGCGAACGGTTGTGCTTCTGTGTGTGAGGGTGTGTGTGAATGTGTGTGTGAATGTGTACGTGTGTGAATGTGAGTGTGCGTGTCTGTGTGTGAATGTGTGTGTGAGTGTGAATGTGTGTCTCTGTGTGTGAGTATGTGTGTGGATGTGTGTGTGAGTGTGCATGTGAGTGTGTGTGAATGTGTGCGTGTCTGTGTGAGTGTGTGTATGTGTGTGATTGTGAATGTGTGTCTGTGTATGTGAGCTTGTGTGTGAAGATGAGTATGTGTGTGAGTGTGTGTGTGTCCGTGTGTGCGTGAGTGACTGTGTGAACGTGTGTGTACCTGTGTGTATGTGTGAATGTGAGTGTGCGGGTGAATGTGTGTGTCTCTGTGTGTATGTGTGTGAGTGTGTGCGTGAATGTGAGAGTGTGAGTGAGTGTGAATGTGTGTGTATGTGGGAATGTGAGTGTGTGTGTGTGTGTGTGAATGTGTGCCTGTGTCTGTGTGAGTGTGCATATGAGTGTGTGTGAATGTGTGCGTGTCTATGTGTGTGAGTATGTGTGTAAATGTGAGAGTCTGTGTGTTTTTGTGTCTGTGTGTGTGAATGTGAGTGTGTGAGCGTGCATCTGTGTCTGTGTGAGCGTGTGTGAGTGTGTGTGTGAATGTGTGCCTGTGTCTGTGTGAGTGTGCGTGAATGTGTGTGAAGGTGTGCGAATGTGTGAGTCTCTGTGTGTGAGTGTGTATGTGTGAACGTGAGTGTGTGTGAATGTGTGTGTATGTGTTAATGTGAGTGTTTGTGAATGTGTGTGTGTGTGAATGTGAGTGTGTGTGAGAGTTTATGTGTCCGTGTGTGTCAGTGTGTGTGTATGTGTGAATGTGAGTGAGTGTGTGTGAATATGTGTGTGTGAGTGACTGTCTGTGTGTGTGCGTGAGTGTGTGTGTGAACTTGTGTGTGCCGGTGTGTATGTGTGAATGTGAGTGTGCGTGTGAATGTGTGTGTGAATGTGAGTGTGTCTATGTGTGTGAATCTGAGAGTGTGTGTCTGTGTGACTTTGTCTGTGAATGTGTGTGTGTGAATGTGAGTGTGAGTATGAATCTGTGTGTGTGTGAGTGTGTGTGTGTGTGAGTGTGTGTGTCTGTGTGACTTTGTGTGTGAATGTGTGTGTGTGAATGTGAGTGTGCGTGTCTGTGTGTGAATGTGTGTGTGAGTGTGAATGTGTGTCTCTGTGTGTGAGTATGTGTGTGGATGTGTGTGTGAGTGTGCATGTGAGTGTGTGCGAATGTGTGCGTGTCTGTGTGAGTGTGTGTATGTGTGTGATTGTGAATGTGTGTCTGTGTATGTGAGCTTGTGTGTGAAGATGAGTATGTGTGTGAGTGTGTGTGTGTCCGTGTGTGCGTGAGTGACTGTGTGAACGTGTGTGTACCTGTGTGTATGTGTGAATGTGAGTGTGCGGGTGAATGTGTGTGTCTCTGTGTGTATGTGTGTGAGTGTGTGCGTGAATGTGAGAGTGTGTGTGTGAATGTGAGAGTGTGTGTGAGTGTGAATGTGTGTGTATGTGGGAATGTGAGTGTGTGTGTGTGTGTGTGAATGTGTGCCTGAGTCTGTGTGAGTGTGTGTGTGTGATTGTGAATGTGTGTCTGTGTGTGTGAGTCTGTATGTGAATATGAGTATGTGTGTGAATGTGTGTTTGTGTGAGCGTGTATGTGTGTGTGTGTGTGTCTGTGTGAGCGTGTGTGTGAATGTGTGTGCGTTTCTATGTGTGTGAGTGTGTGTGTGAATGTGAGAGTGTGTGTGAATTTGTGTGTGAGTATGAGTGTGAATGTGTGTCTCTGTGTGTGAGTATGTGTGAGGACGTGTGTGTGTGTCTGTGTGTGTGCGTGAGTATGTATGTGTCTGTGAGTGTCAGTGTGTGATGTGTCTCTGTGTGTGAATATGTGAGTGCGAACGGTTGTGCGTCTGTGTGTGAGGGTGTGTGTGAATGTGTGTGTGTGAATGTGTACGTGTGTGAATGTGTATGTGAATGTGAGTGTGCGTGTCTGTGTGTGTGAATGTGTGTGTCAGTGTGAATACGTGTCTCTGTGTGTGAGTATGTGTGTGGATGTGTGTGTGAGTGTGCATGTGAGTGTGTGTGAATGTGTGCGTGTCTGTGTGTGTATGTGTGAATGTGAATGTGTGTGTGTGTGTGTGTGTGTGTGTGAATGTGTGCCTGTGTCTGTGTGAGTGTGTGTGTGTGATTGTGAATGTGTGTCTGTGTGTGTGAGTCTGTGTGTGAATATGAGTATGTGTGTGAGTGTGTGTGTGTGTCCGTGTGTGTGCGTGAGTGTCTGTCTGTGTGAACGTGTGTGTACCTGTGTGTATGTGTGAATGTGAGTGTGCGTGTGAATGTGTGTGTCTCTGTGTGTATGTGTGTGAGTGTGTGCGTGAATGTGAGAGTGTGTGTGTGAATGTGAGAGTGTGTGTGAGTGTGTGAATGTGAGTGTGTGTGAATGTGTGTGTATGTGGGAATGTGAGTGTGTGTGTGTGAATGTGTGCCTGTGCCTGTGTGAGTGTGTGTGTGTGAATGTGTGCCTGTGTCTGTGTGAGTGTGTGTGTGTGATTGAGAATGTGTGTCTGTGTGTATGAGTCTGTGTGTGAATATGAGTATGTGTGTGAATCTGTGTTTGTGTGAGCGTGTGTGTGTGTGAGTGTGTGTTTCTGTGTGAGCGTGTGTGTGAATGTGTGTGTGTGAATCTGAGTGTGTGTGAATGTGTGAGTCTCTGTGTGTGAGTGTGTGTGAGTGTGTGTGTGAGTGTGCATATGAGTGTGTGTGAATGTGTGAGTGTCTATGTGTGTGAGTATGTGTGTAAATGTGAGAGTCTGTGTGTTTTTGTGTCTGTGTGTGTGAATGTGAGTGTGTGAGCGTGCATCTGTGTCTGTGTGAGCGTGTGTGAGTGTGTGTGTGAATGTGTGCCTGTGTCTGTGTGAGTGTGCGTGAATGTGTGTGAAGGTGTGCGAATGTGTGAGTCTCTGTGTGTGAGTGTGTATGTGTGAACGTGAGTGTGTGTGAATGTGTGTGTATGTGTTAATGTGAGTGTTTGTGAATGTGTGTGTGTGTGAATGTGAGTGTGTGTGAGAGTTTATGTGTCCGTGTGTGTCAGTGTGTGTGTATGTGTGAATGTGAGTGAGTGTGTGTGAATATGTGTGTGTGAGTGACTGTCTGTGTGTGTGCGTGAGTATGTGTGTGAACTTGTGTGTGCCGGTGTGTATGTGTGAATGTGAGTGTGCGTGTGAATGTGTGTGTGAATGTGAGTGTGTCTATGTGTGTGAATCTGAGAGTGTGTGTCTGTGTGACTTTGTCTGTGAATGTGTGTGTGTGAATGTGAGTGTGAGTATGAATCTGTGTGTGTGAGTGTGTGTGTGTGTGAGTGTGTGTGTCTGTGTGACTTTGTGTGTGAATGTGTGTGTGTGAATGTGAGTGTGAGTGTGAATGTGTGTCTCTGTGTGTGAGTATGTGTGTGGATGTGTGTGTGAGTGTGCATGTGAGTGTGTGCGAATGTGTGCGTGTCTGTGTGAGTGTGTGTATGTGTGTGATTGTGAATGTGTGTCTGTGTATGTGAGCTTGTGTGTGAAGATGAGTATGTGTGTGAGTGTGTGTGTGTCCGTGTGTGCGTGAGTGACTGTGTGAACGTGTGTGTACCTGTGTGTATGTGTGAATGTGAGTGTGCGGGTGAATGTGTGTGTCTCTGTGTGTATGTGTGTGAGTGTGTGCGTGAATGTGAGAGTGTGTGTGTGAATGTGAGAGTGTGTGTGAGTGTGAATGTGTGTGTATGTGGGATTGTGAGTGTGTGTGTGTGTGTGTGAATGTGTGCCTGAGTCTGTGTGAGTGTGTGTGTGTGATTGTGAATGTGTGTCTGTGTGTGTGAGTCTGTATGTGAATATGAGTATGTGTGTGAATGTGTGTTTGTGTGAGCGTGTATGTGTGTGTGTGTGTGTGTCTGTGTGAGCGTGTGTGTGAATGTGTGTGCGTTTCTATGTGTGTGAGTGTGTGTGTGAATGTGAGAGTGTGTGTGAATTTGTGTGTGAGTATGAGTGTGAATGTGTGTCTCTGTGTGTGAGTATGTGTGAGGACGTGTGTGTGTGTCTGTGTGTGTGCGTGAGTATGTATGTGTCTGTGAGTGTCAGTGTGTGATGTGTCTCTGTGTGTGAATATGTGAGTGCGAACGGTTGTGCGTCTGTGTGTGAGGGTGTGTGTGAATGTGTGTGTGTGAATGTGTACGTGTGTGAATGTGTATGTGAATGTGAGTGTGCGTGTCTGTGTGTGTGAATGTGTGTGTGAGTGTGAATGTGTGTCTCTGTGTGTGAGTATGTGTGTGGATGTGTGTGTGAGTGTGCATGTGAGTGTGTGTGAATGTGTGCGTGTCTGTGTGTGTATGTGTGAATGTGAATGTGTGTGTGTGTGTGTGTGTGTGAATGTGTGCCTGTGTCTGTGTGAGTGTGTGTGTGTGATTGTGAATGTGTGTCTGTGTGTGTGAGTCTGTGTGTGAATATGAGTATGTGTGTGAGTGTGTGTGTGTGTCCGTGTGTGTGCGTGAGTGTCTGTCTGTGTGAACGTGTGTGTACCTGTGTGTATGTGTGAATGTGAGTGTGCGTGTGAATGTGTGTGTCTCTGTGTGTATGTGTGTGAGTGTGTGCGTGAATGTGAGAGTGTGTGTGTGAATGTGAGAGTGTGTGTGAGTGTGTGAATGTGAGTGTGTGTGAATGTGTGTGTATGTGGGAATGTGAGTGTGTGTGTGTGAATGTGTGCCTGTGCCTGTGTGAGTGTGTGTGTGTGAATGTGTGCCTGTGTCTGTGTGAGTGTGTGTGTGTGATTGAGAATGTGTGTCTGTGTGTATGAGTCTGTGTGTGAATATGAGTATGTGTGTGAATCTGTGTTTGTGTGAGCGTGTGTGTGTGTGAGTGTGTGTTTCTGTGTGAGCGTGTGTGTGAATGTGTGTGTGTGAATCTGAGTGTGTGTGAATGTGTGAGTCTCTGTGTGTGAGTGTGTGTGAGTGTGTGTGTGAGTGTGCATATGAGTGTGTGTGAATGTGTGCGTGTCTATGTGTGTGAGTATGTGTGTAAATGTGAGAGTCTGTGTGTTTTTGTGTCTGTGTGTGTGAATGTGAGTGTGTGAGCGTGCATCTGTGTCTGTGTGAGCGTGTGTGAGTGTGTGTGTGAATGTGTGCCTGTGTCTGTGTGAGTGTGTGTGTGTGATTGTGAATGTGTGTCTGTGTGTGTGAGTCTGTGTGTGAATATGAGTATGTGTGTGAGTGTGTGTGTGTGTCCGTGTGTGTGCGTGAGTGTCTGTCTGTGTGAACGTGTGTGTACCTGTGTGTATGTGTGAATGTGAGTGTGCGTGTGAATGTGTGTGTCTCTGTGTGTATGTGTGTGAGTGTGTGCGTGAATGTGAGAGTGTGTGTGTGAATGTGAGAGTGTGTGTGAGTGTGTGAATGTGAGTGTGTGTGAATGTGTGTGTATGTGGGAATGTGAGTGTGTGTGTGTGAATGTGTGCCTGTGCCTGTGTGAGTGTGTGTGTGTGAATGTGTGCCTGTGTCTGTGTGAGTGTGTGTGTGTGATTGAGAATGTGTGTCTGTGTGTATGAGTCTGTGTGTGAATATGAGTATGTGTGTGAATCTGTGTTTGTGTGAGCGTGTGTGTGTGTGAGTGTGTGTTTCTGTGTGAGCGTGTGTGTGAATGTGTGTGTGTGAATCTGAGCGTGTGTGAATGTGTGAGTCTCTGTGTGTGAGTGTGTGTGAGTGTGTGTGTGAGTGTGCATATGAGTGTGTGTGAATGTGTGCGTGTCTATGTGTGTGAGTATGTGTGTAAATGTGAGAGTCTGTGTGTTTTTGTGTCTGTGTGTGTGAATGTGAGTGTGTGAGCGTGCATCTGTGTCTGTGTGAGCGTGTGTGAGTGTGTGTGTGAATGTGTGCCTGTGTCTGTGTGAGTGTGCGTGAATGTGTGTGAAGGTGTGCGAATGTGTGAGTCTCTGTGTGTGAGTGTGTATGTGTGAACGTGAGTGTGTGTGAATGTGTGTGTATGTGTTAATGTGAGTGTTTGTGAATGTGTGTGTGTGTGAATGTGAGTGTGTGTGAGAGTTTATGTGTCCGTGTGTGTCAGTGTGTGTGTATGTGTGAATGTGAGTGAGTGTGTGTGAATATGTGTGTGTGAGTGACTGTCTGTGTGTGTGCGTGAGTATGTGTGTGAACTTGTGTGTGCCGGTGTGTATGTGTGAATGTGAGTGTGCGTGTGAATGTGTGTGTGAATGTGAGTGTGTCTATGTGTGTGAATCTGAGAGTGTGTGTCTGTGTGACTTTGTCTGTGAATGTGTGTGTGTGAATGTGAGTGTGAGTATGAATCTGTGTGTGTGTGAGTGTGTGTGTGTGAGTGTGTGTGTCTGTGTGACTTTGTGTGTGAATGTGTGTGTGTGAATGTGAGTGTGCGTGTCTGTGTGTGAATGTGTGTGTGAGTGTGAATGTGTGTCTCTGTGTGTGAGTATGTGTGTGGATGTGTGTGTGAGTGTGCATGTGAGTGTGTGCGAATGTGTGCGTGTCTGTGTGAGTGTGTGTATGTGTGTGATTGTGAATGTGTGTCTGTGTATGTGAGCTTGTGTGTGAAGATGAGTATGTGTGTGAGTGTGTGTGTGTCCGTGTGTGCGTGAGTGACTGTGTGAACGTGTGTGTACCTGTGTGTATGTGTGAATGTGAGTGTGCGGGTGAATGTGTGTGTCTCTGTGTGTATGTGTGTGAGTGTGTGCGTGAATGTGAGAGTGTGTGTGTGAATGTGAGAGTGTGTGTGAGTGTGAATGTGTGTGTATGTGGGAATGTGAGTGTGTGTGTGTGTGTGTGAATGTGTGCCTGAGTCTGTGTGAGTGTGTGTGTGTGATTGTGAATGTGTGTCTGTGTGTGTGAGTCTGTATGTGAATATGAGTATGTGTGTGAATGTGTGTTTGTGTGAGCGTGTATGTGTGTGTGTGTGTGTGTCTGTGTGAGCGTGTGTGTGAATGTGTGTGCGTTTCTATGTGTGTGAGTGTGTGTGTGAATGTGAGAGTGTGTGTGAATTTGTGTGTGAGTATGAGTGTGAATGTGTGTCTCTGTGTGTGAGTATGTGTGAGGACGTGTGTGTGTGTCTGTGTGTGTGCGTGAGTATGTATGTGTCTGTGAGTGTCAGTGTGTGATGTGTCTCTGTGTGTGAATATGTGAGTGCGAACGGTTGTGCGTCTGTGTGTGAGGGTGTGTGTGAATGTGTGTGTGTGAATGTGTACGTGTGTGAATGTGTATGTGAATGTGAGTGTGCGTGTCTGTGTGTGTGAATGTGTGTGTGAGTGTGAATGTGTGTCTCTGTGTGTGAGTATGTGTGTGGATGTGTGTGTGAGTGTGCATGTGAGTGTGTGTGAATGTGTGCGTGTCTGTGTGTGTATGTGTGAATGTGAATGTGTGTGTGTGTGTGTGTGTGTGAATGTGTGCCTGTGTCTGTGTGAGTGTGTGTGTGTGATTGTGAATGTGTGTCTGTGTGTGTGAGTCTGTGTGTGAATATGAGTATGTGTGTGAGTGTGTGTGTGTGTCCGTGTGTGTGCGTGAGTGTCTGTCTGTGTGAACGTGTGTGTACCTGTGTGTATGTGTGAATGTGAGTGTGCGTGTGAATGTGTGTGTCTCTGTGTGTATGTGTGTGAGTGTGTGCGTGAATGTGAGAGTGTGTGTGTGAATGTGAGAGTGTGTGTGAGTGTGTGAATGTGAGTGTGTGTGAATGTGTGTGTATGTGGGAATGTGAGTGTGTGTGTGTGAATGTGTGCCTGTGCCTGTGTGAGTGTGTGTGTGTGAATGTGTGCCTGTGTCTGTGTGAGTGTGTGTGTGTGATTGAGAATGTGTGTCTGTGTGTATGAGTCTGTGTGTGAATATGAGTATGTGTGTGAATCTGTGTTTGTGTGAGCGTGTGTGTGTGTGAGTGTGTGTTTCTGTGTGAGCGTGTGTGTGAATGTGTGTGTGTGAATCTGAGTGTGTGTGAATGTGTGAGTCTCTGTGTGTGAGTGTGTGTGAGTGTGTGTGTGAGTGTGTCTGTGTGTGTTTGAGTGTGTGTGTGAATGTGAGAGTGTGTGTGAGTGTGTGAGTGTGAGAGTGTGTGAATGTGTGTGTATGTGGGAACGTGAGTGTGTGTGTGAATATGTGTGTGAATGTGTGTATGTGTGAATGTGGGTGTGAGTGTGAATGTGTGTGTGTGAGTTTGTGAGTGTCTGTGTGAATATGTGTGTGCGAATGTGTGTGTGTCTGTGTGTGTGAATATGTGCGTGTGTGAATGTGTGTGTGCGTGTCTATGTGTGTGAGTATGTGTGTAAATGTGAGAGTCTGTGTGTCTTTGTGTCTGTGTGTGTGAATGTGAGTGTGCGAGCGTGCATCTGTGTCTGTGTGAGCGTGTGTGAGTGTGTGTGTGAATGTGTGCCTGTGTCTGTGTGTGTGTGCGTGAATGTGTGTGAAGGTGTGCGAATGTGTGAGTCTCTGTGTGTGAGTGTGTATGTGTGAACGTGAGTGTGTGTGAATGTGTGTGTATGTGTGAATGTAAGTGTTTGTGAATGTGTGTGTGTGTCTGTGTGTGTGTATGTGAATGTGAGTGTGTGTGAGAGTTTGTGTGTCCGTGTGTGTCAGTGTGTGTGTATGTGTGAATGTGAGTGAGTGTGTGTGAATATGTGTGTGTGAGTGACTGTCCGTGTGTGTGCGTGAGTGTGTGTGTGAACTTGTGTGTGCCGGTGTGTATGTGTGAATGTGAGTGTGCGTGTGAATGTGTGTGTGTGAATGTGTGTGTGTCTATGTGTGTGAATGTGTGTGTGAATCTGAGAGTGTATGTCTGTGTGTCTCTGTGTGTGAATGTGAGTGTGTGAGTGTGAATCTGTGTCTGTGTGAGCGTGTGTGTGTGAGTGTGTGTGTCTGTGTGACTTTGTGTGTGAATGTGTGTGTGTGAATGTGAGTGTGTGAGTGTGAATCTGTGTCTGTGTGAGCGTGTGTGTGTGAGTGTGTATGTCTGTCTGACTTTGTGTGTGAATGTGTGTGTGTGAATGTGAGTGTGTGAGTGTGAATCTGTGTCTGTGTGAGCGTGTGTGTGAGTGTGTGTGTCTGTGTGACTTTGTGTGTGAATGTGTGTGTGTGAGAGTGTGTGTATGTGTGAATGCGAGTGTGTCCGAAAGTCTGTGTGTCTGTGCGTGTGTTAATGTGAGCGTGTGTGTGAGTTTGTGTGTCTGTGTGTGTTGCAGTGTGTATGTTTATGTGAGAATGTGTGTGTGTGAATATGTGTGTGTGAATGTGTGTGAGTGTGTGTGAATCTGAGGGTGTGTGTGACTGTCTGTGTGTGTGCGTGAGTCTGTGTGTGAACATGTGTGTGCCTGTGTGTGTGAATGTGAGTGTGCGTGTGAATGTGTGTGAGTGTGTGAGCGTGTGTGTGAATTTGTGTGTGTGAGTGAGTGTGTGTGTGAATGTGTGTGCGTTTCTATGTGTGTGAGTGTGTGAATGTGAGAGTGTGTGTGAATTTGTGTGTGAGTCTGAGTGTGAATGTGTGTCTCTGTGTGTGAGTATGTGTGAGGACGTGTGTGTGTGTCTGTGTGTGTGCGTGAGTATGTATGTGTCTGTGAGTGTCAGCGTGTGATGTGTCTCTGTGTGTGAATGTGAGTCCGTTTGGTGAATATGTGAGTGCGAACGGTTGTGCGTCTGTGTGTGAGGGTGTGTGTGAATGTGTACGTGTGTGAATGTGTATGTGAATGTGAGTGTGCGTGTCTGTGTGTGTGAATGTGTGTGTGAGTGTGAATGTGTGTCTCTGTGTGTGAGTATGTGTGTGGATGTGTGTGTGAGTGTGCATGTGAGTGTGTGTGAATGTGTGCGTGTCTGTGTCTGTATGTGTGAATGTGAATGTGTGTGTGTGTGTGAATGTGTGCCTGTGTCTGTGTGAGTGTGTGTATGTGTGTGATTGTGAATGTGTGTCTGTGTGTGTGAGTCTGTGTGTGAATATGAGTATGTGTGTGAGTGTGTGTGTGTCCGTGTGTGCGTGAGTGACTGTGTGAACGTGTGTGTACCTGTGTGTATGTGTGAATGTGAGTGTGCGGGTGAATGTGTGTGTCTCTGTGTGTATGTGTGTGAGTGTGTGCGTGAATGTGAGAGTGTGTGTGTGAATGTGAGAGTGTGTGTGAGTGTGAATGTGTGTGTATGTGGGAATGTGAGTGTGTGTGTGTGTGTGAATGTGTGCCTGTGTCTGTGTGAGTGTGTGTGAGTGTGTGTGTGAATGTGTGCCTGTGTCTGTGTGAGTGTGCGTGAATGTGTGTGAAGGTGTGCGAATGTGTGAGTCTCTGTGTGTGAGTGTGTATGTGTGAACGTGAGTGTGTGTGAATGTGTGTGTATGTGTGAATGTGAGTGTTTGTGAATGTGTGTGTGTGTGTCTGTGTGTGTGCGTGAGTATGTATGTGTCTGTGAGTGTCAGTGTGTGATGTGTCTCTGTGTGTGAATATGTGAGTGCGAACGGTTGTGCGTCTGTGTGTGAGGGTGTGTGTGAATGTGTGTGTGTGAATGTGAGTGTGTGAGTGTGAATCTGTGTCTTTGTGAGCGTGTGTGTGAGTGTGTTTGTCTGTGTGACTTTGTGTGTGAATGTGTGTGTGTGAGAGTGTGTGTATGTGTGAATGCGAGTGTGTCCGAAAGTCTGTGTGTCTGTGCGTGTGTTAATGTGAGCGTGTGTGTGAGTTTGTGTGTCTGTGTGTGTTGCAGTGTGTATGTTTATGTGAGAATGTGTGTGTGTGAATATGTGTGTGTGAATGTGTGTGAGTGTGTGTGAATCTGAGGGTGTGTGTGACTGTCTGTGTGTGTGCGTGAGTCTGTGTGTGAACATGTGTGTGCCTGTGTGTGTGAATGTGAGTGTGCGTGTGAATGTGTGTGAGTGTGTGAGCGTGTGTGTGAATTTGTGTGTGTGAGTGAGTGTGTGTGTGAATGTGTGTGCGTTTCTATGTGTGTGAGTGTGTGAATGTTTGAGAGTGTGTGTGAATTTGTGTGTGAGTCTGAGTGTGAATGTGTGTCTCTGTGTGTGAGTATGTGTGAGGACGTGTGTGTGTGTCTGTGTGTGTGCGTGAGTATGTATGTGTCTGTGAGTGTCAGCGTGTGATGTGTCTCTGTGTGTGAATGTGAGTCCGTTTGGTGAATATGTGAGTGCGAACGGTTGTGCGTCTGTGTGTGAGGGTGTGTGTGAATGTGTACGTGTGTGAATGTGTATGTGAATGTGAGTGTGCGTGTCTGTGTGTGTGAATGTGTGTGTGAGTGTGAATGTGTGTCTCTGTGTGTGAGTATGTGTGTGGATGTGTGTGTGAGTGTGCATGTGAGTGTGTGTGAATGTGTGCGTGTCTGTGTCTGTATGTGTGAATGTGAATGTGTGTGTGTGTGTGAATGTGTGCCTGTGTCTGTGTGAGTGTGTGTATGTGTGTGATTGTGAATGTGTGTTTGTGTGTGTGAGTCTGTGTGTGAATATGAGTATGTGTGTGAGTGTGTGTGTGTCCGTGTGTGCGTGAGTGACTGTGTGAACGTGTGTGTACCTGTGTGTATGTGTGAATGTGAGTGTGCGGGTGAATGTGTGTGTCTCTGTGTGTATGTGTGTGAGTGTGTGCGTGAATGTGAGAGTGTGTGTGTGAATGTGAGAGTGTGTGTGAGTGTGAATGTGTGTGTATGTGGGAATGTGAGTGTGTGTGTGTGTGTGTGTGTGTGTGTGTGAATATGTGCTTGTGTCTGTGTGAGTGTGTGTGTGTGATTGTGAATGTGTGTCTGTGTGTGTGAGTCTGTATGTGAATATGAGTATGTGTGTGAATGTGTGTTTGTGTGAGCGTGTGTGTGTGAGTGTGTGTGTGTGTGTGAGCGTGTGTGTGAATGTGTGTGCGTTTCTATGTGTGTGAGTGTGTGTGTGAATGTGAGAGTGTGTGTGAATTTGTGTGTGAGTATGAGTGTGAATGTGTGTCTCTGTGTGTGAGTATGTGTGAGGACGTGTGTGTGTGTCTGTGTGTGTGCGTGAGTATGTATGTGTCTGTGATGTGTCTCTGTGTGTGAATATGTGAGTGCGAACGGTTGTGCGTCTGTGTGTGAGGGTGTGTGTGAATGTGTACGTGTGTGAATGTGTATGTGAATGTGAGTGTGCGTGTCTGTGTGTGTGAATGTGTGTGTCAGTGTGAATATGTGTCTCTCTGTGTGAGTATGTGTGTGGATGTGTGTGTGAGTGTGCATGTGAGTGTGTGTGAATGTGTGCGTGTCTGTGTGTGTATGTGTGAATGTGAATGTGTGTGTGTGTGCGTGTGTGAATGTGTGCCTGTGTCTGTGTGAGTGTGTGTGTGTGATTGTGAATGTGTGTCTGTGTGTGTGAGTCTGTGTGTGAATATGAGTATGTGTGTGAGTGTGTGTGTGTGTGTCCGTGTGTGTGCGTGAGTGTCTGTCTGTGTGAACGCGTGTGTACCTGTGTGTATGTGTGAATGTGAGTGTGCGTGTGAATGTGTGTGTCTCTGTGTGTATGTGTGTGAGTGTGTGCGTGAATGTGAGAGTGTGTGTGTGAATGTGAGAGTGTGTGTGAGTGTGTGAATGTGAGAGTGTGTGAATGTGTGTGTGTATGTGGGAATGTGAGTGTGTGTGTGTGTGTGAATGTATGCCTGTGTCTGTGTGAGTGTGTGTGTGTGATTGAGAATGTGTGTCTGTGTGTATGAGTCTGTGTGTGAATATGAGTATGTGTGTGAATGTGTGTTTGTGTGAGCGTGTGTGTGTGTGAGTGTGTGTGTCTGTGTGAGTGTGTGTGTCTGTGTGAGCGTGTGTGTGAATGTGTGTGTGTGAATGTGTGAGTCTCTGTGTGTGAGTGTGTGTGTGAGTGTGTGTGTGAGTGTGTCTGTGTGTGTTTGAGTGTGTGTGTGAATGTGAGAGTGTGTGTGAGTGTGTGATGTGAGTGTGTGTGAATGTGTGTGTATGTGGGAACGTGAGTGTGTGTGTGAATATGTGTGTGAATGTGTGAATGTGTGAATGTGGGTGTGAGTGTGAATGTGTGTGTGAGAGTTTTTGAGTGTCTGTGTGAATATGTGTGTGCGAATGTGTGTGTGTCTGTGTGTGTGAATATGTGCGTGTGTGAATGTGTGTGTGCGTGTCTATGTGTGTGAGTATGTGTGTAAATGTGAGAGTCTGTGTGTTTTTGTGTCTGTGTGTGTGAATGTGAGTGTGTGAGCGTGCATCTGTGTCTGTGTGAGCGTGTGTGAGTGTGTGTGTGAATGTGTGCCTGTGTCTGTGTGAGTGTGCGTGAATGTGTGTGAAGGTGTGCGAATGTGTGAGTCTCTGTGTGTGAGTGTGTATGTGTGAACGTGAGTGTGTGTGAATGTGTGTGTATGTGTGAATGTGAGTGTTTGTGAATGTGTGTGTGCGTGAATGTGAGTGTGTGTGAGAGTTTATGTGTCCGTGTGTGTCAGTGTGTGTGTATGTGTGAATGTGAGTGAGTGTGTGTGAATATGTGTGTGTGAGTGACTGTCTGTGTGTGTGCGTGAGTGTGTGTGTGAACTTGTGTGTGCCGGTGTGTATGTGTGAATGTGAGTGTGCGTGTGAATGTGTGTGTGAATGTGTGTGTGTCTATGTGTGTGAATCTGAGAGTGTGTGTCTGTGTGACTTTGTCTGTGAATGTGTGTGTGTGAATGTGAGTGTGAGTATGAATCTGTGTGTGTGTGTGTGTGAGTGTGTGTGTCTGTGTGACTTTGTGTGTGAATGTGTGTGTGTGAATGTGAGTGTGTGTGACTGTGTGTGTGAGTGTGTGTGTATGTGTGAATGCGAGTGTGTCCGAATGTTTGTGTGTCTGTGCGTGTGTTAATGTGAGCGTGTGTGTGAGTTTGTGTGTCTGTGTGTGTTGCAGTGTGTGTTGCAGTGTGTGTATGTGAGAATGTGTGTGTGTGAATATGTGTGTGTGAATGTGTATGAGTGTGTGTGAATCTGAGGGTGTGTGTGACTGTCTGTGTGTGTGCGTGAGTCTGTGTGTGAACTTGTGTGTGACTCTGTTTGTGAATGTGAGTGTGCGTGTGAATGTGTGTGAGTGTGTGAGCGTGTGTGTGAATATGTGTGTGTGAGTGAGTGTGTGTGTGAATGTGTGTGCGTTTCTATGTGTGTGAGTGTGTGAATGTGAATTTGTGTGTGAGTATGAGTGTGAATGTGTGTCTCTGTGTGTGAGTATGTGTGAGGACGTGTGTGTGTGCGTGAGTATGTATGTGTCTGTGAGTGTCAGTGTGTGATGTGTCTCTGTGTGTGAATGTGAGTCCGTGTGCGAATATGTGAGTGCGAACGGTTGTGCTTCTGTGTGTGAGGGTGTGTGTGAATGTGTGTGTGAATGTGTACGTGTGTGAATGTGTATGTGAATGTGAGTGTGCGTGTCTGTGTGTGTGAATGTGTGTGTGAGTGTGAATGTGTGTCTCTGTGTGTGAGTATGTGTGTGGATGTGTGTGTGAGTGTGCATGTGAGTGTGTGTGAATGTGTGCGTGTCTGTGTGTGTATGTGTGAATGTGAATGTGTGTGTGTGTGTGAATGTGTGCCTGTGTCTGTGTGAGTGTGTGTATGTGTGTGATTGTGAATGTGTGTCTGTGTGTGTGAGCTTGTGTGTGAAGATGAGTATGTGTGTGAGTGTGTGTGTGTCCGTGTGTGCGTGAGTGACTGTGTGAACGTGTGTGTACCTGTGTGTATGTGTGAATGTGAGTGTGCGGGTGAATGTGTGTGTCTCTGTGTGTATGTGTGTGAGTGTGTGCGTGAATGTGAGAGTGTGTGTGTGAATGTGAGAGTGTGTGTGAGTGTGAATGTGTGTGTATGTGGGAATGTGAGTGTGTGTGTGTGTGTGAATGTGTGCCTGTGTCTGTGTGAGTGTGTGTGAGTGTGTGTGTGAATGTGTGCCTGTGTCTGTGTGAGTGTGCGTGAATGTGTGTGAAGGTGTGCGAATGTGTGAGTCTCTGTGTGTGAGTGTGTATGTGTGAACGTGAGTGTGTGTGAATGTGTGTGTATGTGTGAATGTGAGTGTTTGTGAATGTGTGTGTGTGTGTCTGTGTGTGTGTGTGAATGTGAGTGTGTGTGAGAGTTTGTGTGTCCGTGTGTGTCAGTGTGTGTGTATGTGTGAATGTGAGTGAGTGTGTGTGAATATGTGTGTGTGAGTGACTGTGTGTGTGTGAACTTGTGTGTGCCGGTGTGTATGTGTGAATGTGAGTGTGCGTGTGAATGTGTGTGTGTCTATGTGTGTGAATGTGTGTGTGAATCTGAGAGTGTGTGTCTGTGTGTCTCTCTGTGTGAATGTGAGTGTGTGAGTGTGAATCTGTGTCTGTGTGAGCGTGTGTGTGTGAGTGTGTGTGTCTGTGTGACTTTGTGTGTGAATGTGTGTGTGTGAATGTGAGTGTGTGAGTGTGAATCTGTGTCTGTGTGAGCGTGTGTGTGAGTGTGTGTGTCTGTGTGACTTTGTGTGTGAATGTGTGTGTGTGAGTGTGTGTGTATGTGTGAATGCGAGTGTGTCCGAATGTCTGTGTGTCTGTGCGTGTGTTAATGTGAGCATGTGTGTGAGTTTGTGTGTCTGTGTGTGTTGCAGTGTGTGTGTATGTGAGAATGTGTGTGTGTGAATATGTGTGTGTGAATGTGTGTGAGTGTGTGTGAATCTGAGGGTGTGTGTGCGTGAGTCTGTGTGTGAACTTGTGTGTGCCTGTGTGTGTGAATGTGAGTGTGCGTGTGTGAATATGTGAGTGCGAACGGTTGTGCGTCTGTGTGTGAGGGTGTGTGTGAATGTGTACGTGTGTGAATGTGTATGTGAATGTGAGTGTGCGTGTCTGTGTGTGTGAATGTGTGTGTGAGTGTGAATGTGTGTCTCTGTGTGTGAGTATGTGTGTGGATGTGTGTGTGAGTGTGCATGTGAGTGTGTGTGAATGTGTGCGTGTCTGTGTGTGTATGTGTGAATGTGAATGTGTGTTTGAATGTGTGCCTGTATCTGTGTGAGTGTGTGTGTGTGTGATTGTGAATGTGTGTCTGTGTGTGTGAGTCTGTGTGTGAATATGAGTATGTGTGTGAGTGTGTGTGTGTCCGTGTGTGTGCGTGAGTGACTGTGTGAACGTGTGTGTACCTGTGTGTATGTGTGAATGTGAGTGTGCGGGTGAATGTGTGTGTCTCTGTGTGTATGTGTGTGAGTGTGTGCGTGAATGTGAGAGTGTGAGTGAGTGTGAATGTGTGTGTATGTGGGAATGTGAGTGTGTGTGTGTGTGTGTGAATGTGTGCCTGTGTCTGTGTGAGTGTGTGTGTGATTGTGAATGTGTGTCTGTGTGTTTGAGTCTGTATGTGAATATGAGTATGTGTGTGAATGTGTTTGTGTGAGCGTGTGTGTGTGAGTGTGTGTGTCTGTGTGAGCGTGTGTGTGAATGTGTGTGCGTTTCTATGTGTGTGAGTGCGTGTGTGAATGTGTATGTGAATGTGAGTATGCGTGTCTGTGTGTATGAATGTGTGTGTGAGTGTGAATGTGTGTCTCTGTGTGTGAGTATGTGTGTGGATGTGTGTGTGAGTGTGCATGTGAGTGTGTGTGAATGTGTGCGTGTCTGTGTGTGTATGTGTGAATGTGAATGTGTGTGTGTGTGTGTGTGTGAATGTGTGCCTGTGTCTGTGTGAGTGTGTGTGTGTGATTGTGAATGTGTGTCTGTGTGTGTGAGTCTGTGTGTGAATATGAGTATGTGTGTGAGTGCGTGTGTGTGTTCGTGTGTGTGCGTGAGTGTCTGTCTGTGTGTACCTGTGTGTATATGTGAATGTGAGTGTGCGTGTGAATGTGTGTGTCTCTGTGTGTATGTGTGTGAGTGTGTGCGTGAATGTGAGAGTGTGTGTGTGAATGTGAGAGTGTGTGTGAGTGTGCGAATGTGAGTGTGTGTGAATGTGTGTGTATGTGGGAATGTGAGTGTGTGTGTGAATGTGTGCCTGTGTCTGTGTGAGTGTGTGTGTGTGATTGAGAATGTGTGTCTGTGTGTATGAGTCTGTGTGTGAATATGAGTATGTGTCTGAATGTGTGTTTGTGTGAGCGTGTGTGTGTGAGTGTGTGTGTCTGTGTGAGCGTGTGTGTCAATGTGTGTGTGTGAATCTGAGTGTGTGTGAATGTGTGAGTCTCTGTGTGTGAGTGTGTCTGTGTGTGTTTGTGTGTGTGTGTGAATGTGAGAGTGTGTGTGAGTGTGTGAGTGTGAGTGTGTGTGAATGTGTGTGTGTATGTGGGAATGTGAGTGTGTGTGTGAATATGTGTGTGAATGTGTGTGAGAGTGTGTGAATCTGAGTGTGTGTGTGTGAACTTGTGTGTGCCTGTGTGTAAGTGTGAATGTGGGTGTGAGTGTGAATGTGTGTGTGTGTGTGAGTTTGTGAGTGTCTATGTGAATTTGTGTGTGCGAATGTGTGTGTGTCAGTGTGTGTGTGTATATGTGCGTGTCTGAATGTGTGTGTGCGTGTCTATGTGTGTGAGTATGTGTGTAAATGTGAGAGTCTGTGTGTTTGTATGTCTGTGTGTGTGTGAATGTGAGTGTGTGAGCGTGCATCTGTGTCTGTGTGAGCGTATGTGAGTGTGTGTGTGAATGTGTGCCTGTGTCTGTGTGAGTGTGTGTGAATGTGTGTGAAGATGTGCGAATGTGTGAGTCTCTGTGTGTGAGTGTTTATGTGTGAATGTGAGTGTGTGAATGTGTGTGTATGTGTGAATGTAAGTGTTTGTGAATGTGTGTGTGTGTCTGTGTGTGTGTATGTGAATGTGAGTGTGTGTGAGAGTTTGTGTGTCCGTGTGTGTCAGTGTGTGTGTATGTGTGAATGTGAGTGAGTGTGTGTGAATATGTGTGTGTGAGTGACTGTCTGTGTGTGTGTGCGAGTGTGTGTGTGAACTTGTGTGTGCCGGTGTGTATGTGTGAATGTGAGTGTGCGTGTGAATGTGTGTGTGTGAGAGTGTGTGTGTGAATATGTGTGTGTGAATGTGTGTGTGTCTATGTGTGTGAGTGTGTGTGAATCTGAGGGTGTGTGTGACTGTGTGTGTGCGTGAGTCTGTGTGTGAACTTGTGTATGCCTGTGTGTGTGAATGTGCGTGTGCGTGTGAATGTGTGTGAGTGAGTGTGTGAGTGTGTGTGTGAATATGTGTGTGTGAGTGAGTATGTGTGTGAATGTGTGTGCGTTTCTGTGTGTGTGAGTGTGTGTGTGAATGTGAGAGTGTGTGTGAATTTGTGTGTGAGTATGAGTGTGAATGTGTGTCTCTGTGTGTGAGTATGTGTGAGGACGTGTGTGTGTGTCTGTGTGTGTGCGTGAGTATGTATGTGTCTGTGAGTGTCAGTGTGTGATGTGTCTCTGTGTGTGAATGTGAGTCCGTGTGTGAATATGTGAGTGCAAACGGTTGTGCGTCTGTGTGAGGGTGAGTGTGAATGTGTGTGTGTGAATGTGTACGTGTGTGTGTGAATGTGTATGTGAATGTGAGTGTGCGTGTCTGTGTGTGTGAATGTGTGTGTGAGTGTGAATGTGTGTCTCTGTGTGTGAGTATGTGTGTGGATGTGTGTGTGAGTGTGCATGTGAGTGTGTGTGAATGTGTGCGTGTCTGTGTGTGTATGTGTGAATGTGAATGTGTGTGTGTGTGTGAATGTGTGCCTGTGTCTGTGTGAGTGTGTGTGTGTGATTGTGAATGTGTGTCTGTGTGTGTGAGTCTGTGTGTGAATGTGAGTATGTGTGTGTGTGTGTGTCCGTGTGTGTGCGTGAGTGTCTGTGTGAACGTGTGTGTACCTGTGTGTATGTGTGAATGTGAGTGTGCATGTGAATGTGTGTGTCTCTGTGTGTATGTGTGTGAGTGTGTGCGTGAATGTGAGAGTGTGTGTGAATGTGCGTGTGAGTGTGAGTGTGAATGTGCGTCTCTGTGTGTGAGTATGTGTGTGGACGTGTGTGAGTGTGCATATGAGTGTGTGTGAATGTGTGCGTGTCTATGTGTGTGAGTATGTGTGTAAATGTGGGAGTCTGTGTGTTTGTGTGTCTGTGTGTGTGTGAATGTGAGTGTGTGAGCGTGCATCTGTGTCTGCGTGAGCGTGTGTGAGTGTGTGTGTGAATGTGTGCCTGTGTCTGTGTGAGTGTGTGTGAATGTGTGTGAAGGTGTGCGAATGTGTGAGTCTCTGTGTGTGAGTGTGTATGTGTGAATGTGAGTGTGTGAATGTGTGTGTATGTGTGAATGTGAGTGTTTGTGAATGTGTGTGTGTGTCTGTGTGTGTGTGTGTGAATGTGAGTGTGTGTGAGAGTTTGTGTGTCCGTGTGTGTCAGTGTGTGTGTATGTGTGAATGTGAGTGAGTGTGTGTGAATATGTGTGTGTGAGTGACTGTCTGTGTGTGTGCGTGAGTGTGTGTGTGAACTTGTGTGTGCCGGTGTGTATGTGTGAATGTGAGTGTGCGTGTGAATGTGTGTGTGTGAATATGTGTGTGTGAATGTGTGTGTGTCTGTGTGTGTGAGTGTGTGTGAATCTGAGGGTGTGTGTGACTGCCTGTGTGTGTGCGTGAGTCTGTGTGTGAACTTGTGTATGCCTGTGTGTGTGAATGTGAGTGTGCGTGTGAATGTGTGTGAGTGAGTGTGTGAGCGTGTGTGTGAATGTGTGTGTGTGAGTGAGTATGTGTGTGAATGTGTGTGCGTTTCTGTGTGTGTGAGTGTGTGTGTGAATGTGAGAGTGTGTGTGAATTTGTGTGTGAGTATGAGTGTGAATGTGTGTCTCTGTGTGTGAGTATGTGTGAGGACGTGTGTGTGTGTCTGTGTGTGTGCGTGAGTATGTATGTGTCTGTGAGTGTCAGTGTGTGATGTGTCTCTGTGTGTGAATGTGAGTCCGTGTGTGAATATGTGAGTGCAAACGGTTGTGCGTCTGTGTGAGGGTGTGTGTGAATGTGTGTGTGTGAATGTGTACGTGTATGTGTGTGAATGTGTATGTGAATGTGAGTGTGCGTGTCTGTGTGTGTGAATGTGTGTGTGAGTGTGAATGTGTGTCTCTGTGTGTGAGTATGTGTGTGGATGTGTGTGTGAGTGTGCATGTGAGTGCGTGTGAATGTGTGCGTGTCTGTGTGTGTATGTGTGAATGTGAATGTGTGTGTGTGTGTGAATGTGTGCCTGTGTCTGTGTGAGTGTGTGTGTGTGTGATTGTGAATGTGTGTCTGTGTGTGTGAGTCTGTGTGTGAATGTGAGTATGTGTGTGTGTGTGTGTGTGTGTGTCCGTGTGTGTGCGTGAGTGTCTGTGTGAACGTGTGTGTACCTGTGTGTATGTGTGAATGTGAGTGTGCATGTGAATGTGTGTGTCTCTGTGTGTATGTGTGTGAGTGTGTGCGTGAATGTGAGAGTGTGTGTGAATGTGCGTGTGAGTGTGAGAGTGAATGTGCGTCTCTGTGTGTGAGTATGTGTGTGGACGTGTGTGAGTGTGCATATGAGTGTGTGTGAGTGTGTGTGTCTGTGTGAGTGTGTGTGTGAATTTGAGTTTGTGCGAATATGTGTGAGTGTGTGTGTGAGTGTGTGACTGTGTCTGTGTGCGTGCAGGAGTGTGTGTGTGTGTGTGAGTGTGTGTGTGTGTGTGTGTGTGTGTGTGTGCGCGTGCTCTTTCTTTCCCCTCCCTTATCCAACTTTGCTCCTTGGTTCTGCCGCAACCAGTTTGACCAGATACCAGACAAAATAAGAGTTCATTATCTCTGTGTTGGGCGGCAATTCTGTTCCAGGGATTTTGGTGCGTCGAATTTAGTCTCCTGCATGAAACTTTAAAAAAATTGTTTCTGGACTGATATTTCTGAGTTCTTCTACTGGCGCATTTCCACGTATCTATTTAGTCTGGCTTTGTATGCACCAAAATTTTTATTTTATTTTAGTTCATCTATAAACTCTACCGCGCTTTTGTTGGGTTGATTGGACATTATATTTCTTTTCCTTTTTCTCTTAACTTTCTTGTTCGGTTTATCCTTTTTAGACTCTATCAAGCGGCATATTTCTCCTTTTATTGTTTCAATTTTGATTTTCAATCTCTTCTACCATTTCTTTTTTAAAATTATTATTATTTTTCTCTCAGCTCAAGCTGGTAAACCCTGAGGAAGGGGCAAAGCCAACCGCGATCATCTCTCAATTGCTCGGAGCTCACATGGGCGCTGTGCCAGCGGCCGAAGGGCGTGTCGGGGGGGGGGAGGTGGGAGAACCACCCGTCTGTCCTCCTGCCGGAGTGGGGGAGGGAGGTCACTACCATCAGCCGCAGCCCCGGGCGGCAGAGGGACCCGAACTCCGAAGAGACCCTCATTTGGACGGGGTCGACCATGAATCTTGCGTCCCAGCCGTCTAGATACACAAGCCGGGGCAGTTCGATATGGGGAGCGAGCTGTTGCCAAGTGCGGTGGGCTCCGCGTCTCCGCGCAGCTGATGAACAAAAGGAACGCGAGAGGCCGATACAGTTTAGCACCCGCGACCCCGCAGGAGTTGCCCGTCAGCGTTGAACTCCACGTCGGGCACTCCCGAAGCCTTCCCCATGGGTGGCTCCAGCCGCAAGGTTTGAAATCAGAGTCTTGTTAACGCTAGGCGAACTGCCAACCACCACAGACCAGCACATCTGCCCGAAGCGATTGGTTTCAAGGCACCTGTAACCCACCTTTGCCCCTTCTGCTGTCAGTAGACACAGCTCTGCCGGGCTTAGTAGCTAAACCACACGTGAAGGCTGGGAGCTGGACTTGGTTGTCAGAAGGTATTTGAGACGCACGCCATTGGGAGCATTTAATCGATAATGGGAGCTTGCCCCCACTCCCACCCCCGGCTCTGACAACCTGAAGGAACCGAACTGGCCGAGACATCTCCTCCCGCCTCCTCTCAACAAAATGTGTCGATGACCCGTTTTAAAATTAGCAACTGACCGTACATCCACTATCAACGGGACGGAAGCTGCGCGTCCCACACCCTCTCCCTCCCCCACACCCACACTGGGTCTCTGCCGGGAAAAGTCTTTCGCCCTTTAAGCGCTGGTTCCTTGCCCGCCCCTCTCCCTGACCTCCCGTCGTTGTTACATCCCACAACTATTTTTAATTGAAGTACACTTCATACATCATTTGAAACTTTACAAGAATAACCAGCACACACACACACACACACACACACACACACAATGCTGGAGGAACTCAGCAGGTCGGGCAGAATCTATGGAGAGGAATACACAGTCGACGTTTCGGACCGAGACCCCTCACCAGGACAAGAATAGACCCTGAAAAGCCTTCTCCGTCTTACATTCATACTGAACGCGTTAAGTGGTGTTCTGTTGGCTTTCTGAAGAATCCAATGACAGAGTGGAACCTGTGCGGGGGAGTTTTTAAAAGTGTGGGGGGGGGGTAGGGGGAGCCGTTGCGCCGGGACAATTCCCCACTCCCGACCTCGACAGTCCGGGTCCAGCGGCCCGAGTTGCCGGCACCAACTGGGCTCTGCGGTGCGTGACCGCGACACCTTCAGTGTCTCGCCATGCCCTTCCCCCTTCGTTCCCCCACCCCAACCCCCTCTCCAAAGCACGCTGCAGAACCAGCTCCCTCACCGCTGGGAGCTCACTGTTGAAAGTGGTGTTGAATGACGGGGATTATTTAAAGCCAAGAGCCCCTTTGCCATTCAGAATCAGGTTTATTATCGCCGGCATGTGTCGCGAAATTTGTTAACTTAGCAGCAATGCAATGCATAATATAGACGAATAAAATAATATTATTAATAATAGTGAATAAATAAGTAAACGTATATTGAATAAAAGAAAATCAGAAATAGTATATATTTAGAAAGTGAGGTTGTGTCCAAAGTTCAAAGTTCATTTAGGAAACGGACGGCAGAGGGGAAGAGGCTGTTCCTGAATCGTTGAGTGTGTGTCTTCAGGCTCCTGTACCTCCTCCCTGATGGCAGAGGGGAAGAAGCTGTTCCTGAATCGTTGAGTGTGTGTCTTCAGGCTCCTGTACCTCCTCCCTGATGGTAACCGTGAGAAAAGGGCTACGACAATACTTGGGAGGGGGTCTTCCTCACTCAACTCGGCCCTCTCACCCCAGCAGCTGAAGACCCTTACACAGTGGTCTCTCTCCCTCCCTCACTACCCCGACACTCCCACCGTTGTAATCCCGCTGACCCTCAGCTCGCTGTCTGAAATCTCTCTTTGAAATCCAACACACCCGACTGACTCGCAGGGACTGAGAACGAGGGCGGGTTTCCCCGCTGTTACTGGCACCTTCACCGGCATTGCTACAGGGATCGATTAATGTTGAACCAAACCCCACACCAGTCATTATTTTTAAATATATCATTGTATGTTATAACCGTGTGCTTTCCCGCCGTCGTTAACTTTATGCTGTGTACGGGTCGGTAACGTGTTTTGCTCCCCGGGTCCCGGAGGAACGCTGTGGGCTTGGCTGATTTCGGGAGTGTGGTTGAACGACAATTAAACTCTTGCACTTGAACAAATAAACTTGGAGAAACTTTTTCTCTCTCTTCTCCAGAATGGATCAGATCTGCTCCGCGGCCGTGGGAGGGGCTGGGGTAGTGGGTTTCGGATTCTGGGTGTGTCCCCCGTAACTTGAAACCCTCCAAGGAGCCCCAGGTGGCGGTCCCGCTCCACGCCCAGCGCTCCCCCCGCCCCCCCCCCCGCCTCCCCGGGAGGCGGCCCGGCTGGGAGTGAGGATATAAAGAGGCGGGGAGGAGGTTCCCCGCACTCCATTGGCTTCGTGTCGGCTGAGAAAACAAGATGCAGTCCAGCTTCAGAAGCAGCAGTAGTCAGAGCTGGGGGTCCCGTAGCTTGTCCCGGGCCAACTCAGGCCGGCGGGGAGGCAGTATGTACGGCTTCGGTCAGACCAGCATCTCCTCGGTTGGTCTGTCCGGCGGCTATGGCCTGGGGTTCGCCTCCACCGGCGTGGGCGCCTCCTCCGCCTCCATCGTCGCCAACGAGAAGCAGACCATGCAGGATCTGAACGACCGGCTGGCGGCGTACCTGGGGAAGGTGCGCTGGCTGGAGAAGTCCAACGCCGAACTGGAGCTTCAGATCCGGGAGTACTACGAACAGGCGGGTCCCACCACCCGCGACTACAGCGAGTACTGGGCCACCATCACGAGCCTCCGCGACCAGGTAAGAGAGCCCGGGCAGACGGCGGCTTCTCGCCATGAGACACGGGAGCAGAATCGGGCCATTCGGCCCGTCGAGTCTGTTCTGCCATTCCATCATGTCTGATTTATTATCCCTCTCAGCCCCCGTTCACCTGCCTTCTCAAGACCCTGCTTTCAATGCTCCCATTGACTCGGGCCTCCACTGCCGTCGGCGGCGATGAATCCCACCAATCCGCCGCCCTCCGGCCGAATGAATTCCTCTTCGCCTGTTCTATATTGGACATACCTCAATTCTGAGGGCTGTACCTCCGGGGGAAGGTTTCAGTAGGTACATTTAATGCCATCCTGAAATTCCTTTTCTTCGCAAGCATCCACGAAAACAGAGGAGTGCCTCGAAGAGTGGATGACAGTTAAATGTTAGAACTCCAAAGCCCCCTCCCCCAGATCCCACCCCCCACCCCCGCCGCCACCCACGCGCAAGCAGCAGGAAGGTAGCGACACTCCGTTCCGTCCCCCACCAGCAAAAAAAAAGCATCGGCACCCCCTCCCCCAACCGAGCACTCGAGCGTGCAGCAAAGCGTCAATAAAGACACAGACTTGCAGTACCCCAAAGACTACCCGTTCACCCGGTAATTCGACATACCACAGGCTCTCTCTCTCTCTCTCCCTTATAAGGGGGAAAGAAAAGTCTCCGTTTCACAGCGGTGGGGGGGGGGTGGGCAGACAGAACAAAACAACTCGCTGGTTTACGGTGTTAAAAGTCGGTTGCGACCCCTTTGCAGGCTGGTGGAGAATGGGGAAAGTGTAGCGCGGCGATTAACGGTGAGATTTGCCTGTCTCACTGACAACGGAGCGTACTGCGAAGCGCGTCATTTGCGGCATCGACTAACACCGTCCAAGATGCGCTAGGGGGCTGGGGCAGGGGGGCCTGGAGGGAAGCCCGCCACGGCCCACGGCGGGTGGGGAGAAAGTGCAAATTCCTGGCCGTCAGCGGTGGGGATTCGAACCCCGATCGCTGGTGCTGTACGGGCGTGGCGCCACCTGATCCCACTAGCGAGGAAGGGGAATTGAGGTGGGGGAGGCAGTTGGTGCTGGGTGGAGGGGGAAGAGAGATGCTGGGGGCAGCAAAGATGAAGGGAGAGGGGGGAATGGTGAAGAGCGGTAAATGAAGCGGGAAAGGGCGGGGTGGGATGTTTAAGATAAACCAGCTGACCGTACATTCATTGCAGCCAGAATTTTATTTCATAAAATGTTAATATAAAATTTTCAGACCGTGTAAAAAAAAAATTCTGCTCAGAGCAAACGTTGGTCCTCTCACCTGTAAAACAAAACAGAACAAACTTTGATGGAGGGAATGCTGGGTGTGGAGAGGGTGGAGGGAAGGGTAGGGTGGAGGAGAGGAGGTAGGAATTGAGGGTCAGGGTATAACCTTGCAAACCAGACGCGGGCGGGACAGTGTGCCTGTGTTTCCCCACGCCGCCCTACCTCCACCCAGTCCATTTTCACCTCCTGTCTCCCACAGATCAAGGACTTGATCCTCGCCAACTCCGAAATGATGCTTCAAGTGGACAACTCCAAACTGGCGGCGGAAGACTTCAAAGCCAAGTTAGTACCGAGCCGGCCGATGCGAGTATTGGGGTCCAATTGACCGCGTCCGCCTCCTCCAGCCCCTCTCCCTTCCGCTGAAGGGCGTACAGTGGACCAAATGATTCCTCCAGGTCGTCGTCTTCTTCTCGGGAGGTTTAATGGCGACTGGCGGACCAGCATAAGGTCCATTACCGCCGCCTACTGGGCTGGAGTATGAGGCAAAGAAACGGGAAGTAGACCCACCGTATTCTCCCCCCCCCTACAAAAACTGGAATAATATTATAAAAAGTCTCATGCTTTTCAGAAAGTCAAATACAATACAGTGACACTGGTATCCGAACAAACTTTGCATGTGAAACACTGTCAGAGATCTCAATCTAACAATTAGAAGTATCCTTTGTCCCCTCATGGGAAATGCGTTAAAGCAATACATGCCACATGTTTCTTGACGAGTGAACTCTAGTTCACCACATCTCCGTGTGTGAAACCTTTAAATGTCTCCTGGTTTTCCCCCCCCCCCGCCCCCCCCCGCACCCACATTTCCAATCGGCTGTACAGAGACCTAACTGTCAGAGAATGGATTGAGTTCATAAAGTGATGGAAAATAATAGAGAAGAGCACACACATACGCCCACAGGCAGACTGACACACGCTGTCTCTGTCTCTCCTGGAGGAACTCAGCAAGTCAGTCAGCATCTATGGAGAGAAACCAAAACTCTTTATTCCTCTCCACAGATGCCTCCCAACGTTTTGAGTTCGTCCAGCATTCTGTGTGTGTGGTTTGCTCTGGATTTACATCTTCAGAGTGTCTCGTGTTGTTGGAAATGACATAGACTATTGGCAACATAAATCTTCCTCCACAGATGCTGCCCGACCAGCATCTTGTGTTTTTTTTTTTCACTCCAGATTCTAACAGCTGTCTGTCTTCTCTGTCACGGTATGCAGCGAATTCGAATTCGAGTTCGGCGTGCAATGAGTTAACAGGACTTGTCGGCGAATCTCCTCTCAAACCTCCGACTTGATTTCTAGCGCTGTCCCCCAATGGATCCCATATTTTTTAATGCTTCGCCATCAACCCCTCTGGGGCAAATGTTTGCGCTTCGTCCAAGTGCAGGGATGGAGAACCAGATAGTAAGGAGAGCGGGAGGGGGACTAAAATGATTTTAATTTGAGATAGAATCGTAGAGCACTGCAGCAGGGAAACACGCCCTTCGGCCCATCTAGTCTATACCAATCTGGACCCGGACTGGAGACCACCACACCCCTCCCATCCACGCACTTGTCCAAGCTTCTCTTAAACGTTGCAATCAAACCCACGACCACCGCTGCTGCCAGCTGCTTCTTCCACACTCACTGAGTGAAGAAGTTTCCTCTCCCCACCCCCACCCCAATATATTTCACCTTTCACCTCCTGAACCCATGACCTCTTGTTCTGGTCTCACCCAGCCTTCTGCATTGGGTGATTGTTCATCTCCGCGAGGAGGGTCTTTTATCGATTCTCTTCTGTTTCTTGGTACTCACTGCGAATACCCGCCGGAAAATGAAACTTGTGACATCCACGTACTTTGATGATAACTTCACTTTGCGCTTTGGTGTCTTGTATAAGACCGTAAGCTGTAGGAAAAGAATCAGGCCATTTGGTCCATCGAGTCAGCTCCGCCATTTCATTGCGGCTGATCCATTTTTTATCTTGGTCCCCAATCTCTTGCCTTTTCCGCCGTACCCCTTCGTGCCCTGACCAGTCACGAATCTACCAACTTCTGCTTAAAATATCCATACAGACTTGGCCATCATAGCTGCCCGTGGCAATGAATTCCACAGACTCACCACTCTCTGGATAAAGAAATTCCTCCTCATCTCCTGTCTAAAAGGATGCTCCTCTATTCTAAGCCCGTGCCCTCTAGTCCTAGACACCCCCACTGTAGGAAACATCCTCTCCACATCCACTCTATCTGTGTCCTCTGGTCCTAGACACCCCCACTGTAGGAAACATCCTCTCCACATCCACTCTATCTGTGTCCTCTGATCCTAGACTCACGCAATATAGGAAACATCCTCTCCACATCCACTCTATCTGTGTCCTGTAGTCCTAAACTCCCCTACCATAGGAAACATCCCCTCCACATCCACTCTATCTGTGCCCTCTGGTCCTAGACTCCCCCACTACAGGAAATATTCTCTCCAAATCCACTCTATCTGTGTCCTCTGGTCCTAGACTCCCCGACTATAGGAAACATCCTCTCCACATCCACTCGATCTGTGGCCTCTGATCCTACACTCCCCCACTATAGGAAACATCCTCTCTACATCGACTCTATCTGTGTCCTCTAGTCCTAAACTCCCCCACCATTGGAAACATCCCCTCCACATCCACTCTATCTGTGTCCTCTGGTCCTAGACTCCCCCACTATAGGAAACATCCTCTCCACATCCACTCTATCTGTGCCCTCTGGTCCTAGACTCCCCCCAATATAGGAAACATTCTCTCCACATCCACTCTATCTGTGTCCTCTGGTCCTAGACTTCCCCCACTATAGGAAACATCCTCTCCATATCCACTCTATCTGTGTCCTCTGGTCCTAGACTTCCCCCACTATGGGAAACATCCTTTCCATATCTAATCTCGACCTTTCACCAATAGATGAGCTTCAATGAGGTCACCCCTCATTCTACTGAATTCCAGTGAGTACAGGCCCAAATACCTTGTACAGTTCGGTGCAGGAAATACTTAATGACTTCAGCCCTGGCCACCGATGACCAGAATCTCCTGCTCTTTTCCCATCTCGATAGGTTTGAAACTGAGTTGTCCATCAGGATGTCCGTTGAGAACGATATCAATGGTCTGCGCATGATGTTGGATAACCTCACCCTCGAGAAGAGCCAGCTGGAGACCGAGATTGAGAACCTGAAAGAGGAGCTCATTTACATCAGGAAAAACCATGAAGATGTAAGCAATGGGCGTAACTGCCCAAACATTGTGAGTCGTTTCTGTTCCGTGTCACTGCCGAGAATCAGAGAGTGAAATCCCTGCGTATTCTTCCTTCCTGCAGGAGCTCAGGAGCCTGAAGTCCCAGATGACTGGCAACGTTTCTGTCGATGTCAGAGCTGCAGACTCCGTGGACTTGCTCAAGGTTCTGGGAGAAATTCGGGCCAAGTATGAAGCCATGGCCGCCCAGAACAAGGCAGACGCCGACGATTGGTACAAGCAGCAGGTAACAGGGATCTTATTCCCAGATTCCGCGCCGAACAGGCCCTCCCTGTCCCTTCGAGCCCCGCGGCCCATCCACCTACCTGTTCACACGTCCAGGTGACCGCAGGGTATAGGGGCATATTCAGGCCATTCGGCCCGTTGCATCTTCTCTCCCAATTCATAATGGCCCATCCAATTATCCTCTCAACCCGAATCTAGTCAGAGGACAATTTACCCTGAGCCCTTGTGTACCGCCCTGTCTTTGGAATACCGGAGGAAACTGGAGAAGTCAGAGATCTTGGGCAGAATGAGCAGCTGCCTCAGAGACACCGCTGGAATTCAACTCCCTGGTCTGAAGCTCCCCCCACCCCACCCCACATGATGTATTAGCACCTTGTCAGCCGTTACGGTGTCATCCCACCCCGATCTCTGCACCATCACACTAGCCCTCGCACCTGTCACCCTCAGAATTCCAGGTTTAAGCCCCACACGGAAAGGAGGAGGACATTCAGACCATCATGCTGGTTCTATCCCTTCACAGCCGATCCTCACTCAATCCCTCAGTGCCATCTTCTGTAGATTTAAAGTTAACATTTGACACACGATCAGTTGTCAAGGGAGAAAAGAAATCAGATCCTGCACATCCATGTGCTTCCTGTTTAACTTTGCCCCTCTGGAGCCACTGGGCTGAACAGCTTCTTTCTGTGCTGTTTGAAAGGAAGACTCGGTGACGATTCTCTGGAACGTCCTGTCTCCAAACTTTAGACTCTGTCCCACCACCCCAATTCAAGAAACATTTCCTCCCTCACCATCCCACAGGTTCCCAAACGATCAATTTATCCATAATCTTGCCCACCAGCGAGCAGGCAACTATAGCTTTTCCTACAGAACATCGAACATTACAGCAGAATACAGGGCACTCAGCCCATGAAGTTGTGCTGACCTTTTCACCTGCACCAATATCAATCTAACCCATCCCTCCTATGATCTAACTCACCAGCCCCTGGCTAAAAAAATTCCCCCTCCTCTCTGTTCTAAAGGGACTAAAAGCACTGAACTCAAACGAAGACTTTCTGGCCTGTCTAATGCCGATATCAAGGGGTAAGATACTAAGACAGGTGGTGCTGTGGATGATGAGGTAGGTATTCAAAACTTGCAGAGAGATTTAGGACAGTTAGAAGAGTGGGCTGGAAGATGGCAGATGGAGTTTAATGCTGAAAAATGTGAGGTGCTACATTTTGGTAGGACTCATCAAAATAGGACATACAAGGTAAATGGTAGGGTATTAAAGAATGCTTTAGAACAGAGGGATCTAGAAATAATGGTGCATAGTTTCCTGAAGATGGAATCTCATGTGGATAGGGTGGTGAAGAAATCTTTTGGTTTGCTAGCCTTTAATAATCAGAGCATTGAGAATAGGAGTTGGGATGTAATGTTGAATTTGTGTAAGGCATTGGTAAGGCCAAATCTGGAGTATCGTGTATAGTTCTGGTCACCGAATTATAAGAAGGATGTCAATAAAATTGAGAGAGTACAAGAGGAGGTTTACTAAAATGTTCCCTGGGTTTCATCTCCTAAGTTACAGAGAAAGGTTGAACAAGTTAGGTCTTTATTCTTTGGAGCGTAGAAGGTTAAGGGGGGACTTGATAAAGGTGTTTAAAATTATGAGGGGGATAGATAGAGTTGACGTAGATAAGCTTTTTCCATTGAGAGTGGGGGAGATTCAAACAAGAGGACATGAGTTGAGAATTAAAGGGCAAAAGTTTAGGGGTAACAAGAGGGGGAACTTCTTTACTCAGAGAGTGGTAGCTGTGTGGAACGAGCTTCCAGCAGAAGTGGTTAAGGCAGGTTAGATGTTGTTGTTTAAAGTTAAATTGGATAGATATATGGACAGGAAAGGAATGGAGGGTTATGGGCTTAGTGCAGGTCGGTGGGAATAGGAGAGGGTAAGAGTTCTGCACGGACTAGAAGGGTCGAAATGGCCTGTTTCCGTGTTGTATTTGTTATATGGTTTAATATGAGTAGGTGTACCCTCGCTGTAGAGAGGTTACACTGATTGAACCTACTTTCCAAGAACCAGCTTCCCTCCCTGTCTAGCCCCTGTGCAATGGTTTGGCTGCCAATGCCCAGCACAGGATACATCCTCTCGACAATCACGCTCTCTCAACTTCCAATGTCCAATGGGTTTCACGCAGACCTTCCTTGTTAAACTTTATCACCAGTCTTAATAAAAAAGTCATTCTTGACAGCAAGGCCATGCTCTCTTCTCACTGTTGCCATCAGGAAGGAGGTACGGGAGCCTCAGGTCCCACACCACCAGGTTCAGGAGCAGTTATTACCCCCTCAGCCATCAGCTAGAAGGTACAGGAGCCTCAGGATCCACACCGCCAGGTTCAGGAACAGTTATTAGCCCTCAACTATCAAGAAGGAGGTGCAGGAGCGTCAGGACCCACACCACCAGTTTCAGGACCAGTTAATACCCCTCAACCATCAGGGAGGAGGTACAGGAGCCTCAGGACCCACACCACCAGTTTCAGGACCAGTTGATACCCCTCAACCATCAGTAAGGAGGTACAGGAGCTCAGGTCCCACACCACCAGGTTCAGGACCAGTTATCGCCCCTCAACGATGAACCATGAACCAGAGGGGACGACTTAACTTACCCCATCATTCAAATGCTCCCACAACCTATAGGCTCACAGAGGGCCGATCACCCCTACTGCAGAATCGGCGGCCGACAGCCGCTCACCAGAGTCCTATGTTGTGGCCCAGTCTTTCAAGTTGTCCCCAGGTGTATATCCCATTTTTTCCTTCCTCTCCCCGGGGTGAGGTCGTTGGAGCTACTGTAGGTCCCGGGATGGGGGGTGGTATGGGGGTTTCTAGCCCTGTGCCTGACCCTCCCCCTTTCGCAGCCGAGTTTGGGACCGTTAACGGCGGAGTTGTGTGGTACGTCTGGTTTGACAATAAAATCTACTTTGAACTTTGAACTGTTTCAGTTTGCGGCTGTGCAACAGGAGATCACCGTCAACACGAGTGCCCTCGATGGGGAGAAATCCAGACTGACTGAACTGAGGCACAGCTGTCAGGGGCTGGAGACCGAGCTGAGCACAATACACAGCATTGTGAGTAACCCGCCGGGCTGGGTTGGTGGTGGGGGAGGCCAGGCCGCCACCCAGCTATTGATTGGTTGATTGATTATTCCCAGAGACTAATACTGTTGCCCCACGTACCCAGTGAGCAATCCGCTTCCCCACCCCCTCTCCCCGGGTCTGAATGCACCACTGGGCTGTTGGACTTTCTAACCAACAATAGTCAGGATGCACAAACGCCCCTCCCTCCCCATCACCCTCAACACGGGTGCCCACTCCCCAGTGCTGTGTGCTGAGCCCATTCCCGGTATGCTCTGCCCACACCTCGCTCTGTGCGGATAAGCTGCATTATGAAATATAAGTATTGTGTTTTTAGACGATCAACTGTTCTTTATCGAAATGTATGCGATTTCGTGCCGCCTCCGATCCGGAGTAACAATTATTCCTCCCTCCTGTACGCTTGGTGTGCGGTGAGCGACACTAAACAGTCTGGGACAGGGTAGCGGGTTGGAACGAGAGCGGGGAGTAGAAGCGTCCTGACGCGAAGGGATCTCACTGAAGAGCGCTCACCCGGCGTGGGCAGCCGCTGAGTGCGATTCTGTCTAACGTTGTGGCGCTAAGCCGACGCGGGTCGCGCCGAATGGAGATCCTGGGAGATAATGAACAGACAATTACCATGGTGCTTCTGGAGAAAACTACGAGATGTAGATCGTTTTGATTCAGTCCCGGGAACCACTGACAGGAATCTTCCTCTCGCTCCTTCAAGATTGGAGATTGTTCAATGTCATTTCCAGGGCACGGGTGTAAAGAGAATTAAATAATTGTTACTCGGGAACTGATGCAGCCCAAAAAAAAACACAGTGAGATAGGGGACACAATAACAAAAACACAGTAAATATAAATACATAAGATAGCTTCTACTCATCGAGTGTACGTCCATAAAGTGACACTAGGCACAGGAATACAAGTGTCGGGAAGTGTATGTTCAGGCACATTGGCAGAAGAAATAAAAGGGTAGATTATTTCCTAATGGGGAACGTCTGGGCTCCTGGCCAAGTGGTTAAGGCATTGGACTCGTGACCTAAAGGTTGTCGAGCCCCAGTCGAGGGGACGTGTTGTGTCCTTGAGCAAGGCACTTAACCACACAGTGCTCTGCGACGACACCGGTGCCAAGCTGTATGGGTCCTAATGCCCTTCCCTTGGACAACATCGGTGTCGTGGAGAGGGGAGACTTGCAGCATGGGCAACTGCCGGTCTTCCATACAACCTTGCCCAGGCCTGCGCCCTGGAGAGTGAAAACTTTCCAGGTGCAGATCCACAGTCTCGCAAGACTAACGGATGCCTTAAATGGGAAACAAATTCAGAAGTCTGAGGTGCAAAGGGACTTGGGAGTCTCCCTGTAGGATTTCCCGAAGATTAATTTGAGGGTTGAGTTGGTGGTGAGGAAGGTGGTGGTGATTTCAAGAGGACCTGGAATAATCCAAGGATATAATGTTGAAACTTTCTAAGGCATGGGTCGATCTGGGAGTATTTGGGCACCTTGGGTTTGCTGACATTGGAGGTTCAAAGGAGGTTGTTGAAAACTATTCTGGGATTGGAAGGCGTGTGTGAGGAACATTTGATGGCTCTGGTCCTACAATGACTGGAATGTAGAAGAATGGGATGCGGTGGATCTCTTTGAAACCTATCGAATTACAGGAAATTAGTCAACAAAATAGAGAGAGCACAGAGAAGATTTACTAGAACATTACCTGGGTTTCAGCACCTAAGTTACAGAGAAAGGTTGAACAAGTTGGGTCTTTATTCTTTGGAGTGTAGAAGGTTGAGGGGGGACTTAATAGAGGTATTTAAAATTATGAGGAGGATCGATAAGGGTTGACGTGGATAGGCTTTTTTCCATTGAGTGTGGGGGAGATTCAAACAAGAGGACATGAGTTGAGAGTTAGGGGGCAAAAGTTTAGGGGTAACATGAGGGGGAACTTCTTTAAAATCAGAGAGTGGTAGCTGTGTGGAACGAGCTTCCAGCAGAAGTGGTTGAGGTAGGTTCGATGTTGTTATTTAAAGTTAAATTGGATAGATATATGGACAGGAAAGGAAAGGAGGGTTATGGATCGGTCGGTGGGACTAGGTGAGAGTAAGAGTTCGGCACGGACGAGAAGGGCTGAAATGGCCTGTTTTCGTGCAGTAATTGTTATATGTTGTATAGTTATATGAATAGTGAAAGGCCTTGATAGAGTGGATGCGGAAAGGATGCCTCCTGTGTTGGGTCAGTCTAAGACCAGAGGACACAGCCTCAGGATAAAAAGACGTCCATCTGGATGAGGAGGAATTTCTTTCGTCAGAGAGGGGTGAAGCTGTGGAGTTCAGCTGCAGAGGCCGAGTCATTTAAGGGCCTATGTAAGGCAGAGGTTGACAGATTCTTGACTGGTCGGGGCACAGGGGGAGATTGGCAGGAGATGGGGGCTGAGAGGGAAATGAGTCAGCCATGGTGAAATGGCGGTGCAGGCTCGATGGGCCAAATGGCCTAATTCTGCTCCTATGTCTTATGGAGGGTGACTCTGACACAAAATGACAAAGTTGGAGGTGTGGAGTGGTGGGTTAGTGGGTGGGGGTGTTAATCACCCATTACTACTTGGGGGAAAGTCACTGTTTTTGAGTCTGGAGGTCCTGGCGTGGATGCTACACAGCTTCCACCGTGACAGGAGTGGGACACACAGTCCGTGAGCAGGGTTGGTAGGATCCTTCATGATGTTCCCGGCCCCGCTTCCAGCACCTTTCTGTATACGGATGGTGGGTAGGCTGGTGCCGGTGTAGAGTTGGGTAATTTTGACTACCCATTGTAGAGTCTTCCTGTGAGCTGCCGGGCAGTTCCCGTACCCAGCGGTGATGCAGCATGTTCGGATGCTCTCTACCGCGCGTCTGTAGAAGGACGGGAGTTGGGGTGGGCGCAGTCCGGTCACTGGAAATCCCCCTCTCACCGTCCACCTCTTGCCCCCAGATCGCCTCGCTGGAGGGGAACCTGAACGAGGTTGACATGCGCTTCTCCGGAGAGAGGGCCAATCTGCAGATGACCATCAACGGACTGGAAGGGGAGTTGGGCGATCTCCGCGCCAAGATCCTGTCCATGAGCCAGGAGTACCAGCAGCTTCTGAACATAAAGAGCAGACTGGAGGTGGAAATTGAGACCTATCGCAGGCTGCTGGGTGGCTACGGGTAAGCAACTCGCCAGACCAGACTCGAACCTGAATACAATCCAGTCCTAGAACATAGAACAGGACAGACCCTTCGGCCCACAATGTTGTGCCAAGCTTCTAACCTTCTGTAAGATCAATCCAACCCTTCCCTCCTACATTTTCCCGTTATCCCTGTCCCTATCTTAGAAATTCCTCAGTTCCTGAAATGCTTATGCCTCTCCCACCGCCCCTGTAGGGCATTCCAAATGCCTACCACTCTCTGTCAAAAAGAAATCCTACCTCTGACAACCCTCCCATACTTTCCTCCCCTAAAACGTGTGGCCCCTCATGTTACCATTTCTGCCCTGGAAAGAGACTCAGCTGTTGACAGGGAAGTAAAATAATACAATCGAGTAGATGAAGAACTATACGTAACAAAGACTGATTAAAGAATGTACAAAAGAGGGCAAATTGTGCAAATGTTTAGAAAAGGTAAATTAATGCAGAGTCCTGTAGGTTGTGGAAGAGTTGTAGTTCAGAGTTGGGGTGAGTGAAGCCTGGTGGTTGAGGGGTAATAATCGTCCCTGAACCTGGTGGTGTGGGACCTGAGGCTCCTGTACCTCCTTCCTGATGGTTGAGGGGTAATAACTGTCCCTGAACCTGGTGGTGTGGGTCCTGAGGCTCCTGTACCTCCTTCCTGATGGTCGAGGGGTGATAACTGTCCCTGAACCTGGTGGTGTGGGTCCTGAGGCTCCTGTACCTCCTTCCTGATGGTTGAGGGGTGATAACTGTCCCTGAACCTGGTGATGTGGGTCCTGAGGCTCCTGTACCTCCTTCCCGCTGGCTGAGGGGGTAATAATTGTTCCTGAACCTGGTGGTATTGGTCCTGAGGCTCCTGTACCTCCTTCCTGATGGTTGCGGGATAATAACTGTTCCTGAACCTGGTGGTGTGGGACCTGAGGCTCCTGTACCTCCTTTCTGATGGTTGCGGGATAATAACTGTTCCTGAACCTGGTGGTGTGGGTCCTGAGGCTCCTGTACCTCCTTCCTGATAGTTAAGGGGTAATAACTGTTCCTGAACCTGATGGTGTGGGTCCTGAGGCTCCCGTACCTCCTGCCTGATGGTTGAGGAGGTAATAACTTTTCCTGAACCTGGTGGTGTGGGACCTGAGGCTCCTGTACCTCCTGCCTGATGGTAGCAGTGGGAAGAGAGCGTGGGTCTGGATGGTGGGGGTCCCTGATGACGGATGCTTCTTTCTTCCTTGTTGATCTGCTCGATGGTGGGGTGGGCTTTGCCTATGATGTGATGTGAGATGTGTGCTAAGTTTCTGTGGCAGGTAATATTTAATTGGAAGTCTTGACCTACTCCCACTCCCCGCCCTTCCCGTAGTGCAAGGTCACAATCTGCCCCTTTGTTTTTCAGGAGTCATTCTTCTGGCCAAGTGTCAACCACATCAACTATACAGAAGACGGTGGTCAAGGAGGAAAGAGGTGAGTAGGCCGTCTTATCGTGTCTGCACGACGCAGTCGGGCTGAGAAAGTTTGGTCGTGCCCTCAAAATGCTGGAGGAACTCAGCAGGTCAGGCAGCATCCGTGGAGAGGAACAAACTGTCGATGTTTCGGGCTGAGACCTGGAAAGGAAGGTGCAAGATGCCAGAATAAGAAGTTGTTGGTTGGTATGGAAGGCAAGCCAGTGGGTGATTTCAGCTGGGTAGGGGAGGGACGTAGTAAGAAGCTGGGAGGTGATTGGTTGAAGAGGCGAAGAGTTGAAGAAGAAGGCATCTGATAGGCGGGAAGAGTGGACCGTGGGAGAAAGAGTTGGAGGATGGGGACCAGAGCGAGATGATAGGCAGGTGAGGAGAAGAGAGGTGGTGAAATGGAGCCAGGTTGGGGGCCGGGGAGTGGGGGGTTGGCATATTACCAGAACCTAATTGACGTTCACGCCATCAGGTTGGAGGCTACCCAGATGGAATATGAAGTGTTGCTCCTCCAACCCGTGTGTGACCTCATTGTGAATTGATGGGAGAATTGATGTCCGCCAGAGAAAGCAGGATCTCCCAGTGGCCACACATTTTAATTCCACATCCCATTCCCATTCTGACATGTCTATCCACGGCCTCCTCTACTGTCAAGATGAAGCCACTCTCAGGTTGGAGGAACAACACTTTATATTCCGTCTGGGTAGCCTCCAACCTGATGGCATGAACATTGACTTCTCTAACTTCCGCTAATGCCCCACCTCCCCCTCTTGCCCCATCCGTTATTTATTTATATACACACGTTCTTGCTCTCTCTCTCTCTCCTTTTTCTCCCTCTGTCCCTCTGACTATACCCCTTGCCCATCCTCTGGGTTTCCCGCGCCTGTTCTTTCTCCCTGGGCCTCCTGTCCCATGATCCTCTCATATCCCCTTTGCCAATCAACTGTCCAGCTCCTGTCTCCATCCCTCCCCATCCTGTCTTCTCCTATCACTTCGTATCTCCCCCTCCCCCTCCCATTTTCAAATCTCTTACTCACTCTTCTTTCAGTTAGTCCTGACGAAGGGTGTCGGCCCGAAACGTTGATTGTACCTCTTCCTAGAGATGCTGCCTGGCCTGCTGCGTTCACGAGCAACTTTGATGTGTGTTCATTGCGAATTGAATTTACTTTATCACTTACATCCTTCAAATATGAGTAGAAATCTTTACGTTACGTCTCCTTCTAAATGTGCAATTGATAGTAATTTATAATAAATGTCATGCACAACAGGATAGTCAATATAACATAGAAATACAGTTGTGTCAGCGGGAATTAATCAGTCTGATGGTCTGGTGGAAGAAGCTGTCCCGGAGCCTCTTCGTCCTGGGGGTACCGTTTTCGGGATGGTAGCAGCTGGAACAGTTTGTGGTTGGGGGTGACTCAGCTCCCCAATGATCCTTCGGGCCCTTTTTACACACCTGTCTCTGTAAATGTCCTGAGTAGTGGGAAGTTCACAACTACAGATGCGCTCGGCTGTCTGCACCACTCTCTGCAGAGTCCTGCGATTGAGGGAAGTACAGTTCCCATACCAGGCAGTGATGCAGCCAGTCAGGATGCGCTCAATTGTTCCCCTGTGGAGAGTTCCGTGGCAGAATAGGAAGCCGTGGGCCGACGTGTCAGAATGAGAGTGGGGTCTGGGATTGAAATAGCTGGCCAATGGGAAATCCCGCTCTTTGTGGAGGGAGGGAGGGCTCCAGAACAATACGTGACTCCCGCCCAGGCTTTACAACGCTGCTGGTGTTGCAAAGCCAGCCGCCCGTATGTATGGACCACGAGGAGAAGGCGGAAAGTCTTCAGGGAGGTGAGACGAATGGGCAAGAACATGGCAGGTGGAATGAAAGCACAGGGGATTCCGCAGATGCCGGAAATCCAGAGGGAAGCGCGCAAAGTGCTGGAGGAACTCAGCAGGTCGGGCAGCATCTATGGAGGGAAAAAGCAACGTTTCGACCTCCCTCTGATTTCAGAATAGACAATGAACCCACGTACACTACCTCACTATATTTCTCCCTTTTTCGCGAATTGAGTGTAACTTTATTGATATATTTCATATTGTGTTGATAATTTATTATGTACTACTTTAACCTACTGTTGCAAAACAACAAATTTCACAACATATTAAACAGAGATATTAAACCTGATTCTGGGCTGAAGCCCTCCATCGGGACTTGCTGTCTCCCTCCAGAATTTTGTGTGCGTGGCTGAGGATGGAGTCTAGTCTAAGGCTCTCCGTGACCCTAAACGCTGTATTCCTGCTGTCAACGCAGTACAATATGGAGAGCAAGCTGTTGCCCATGTAACAGACTGCTCCTCTCCAACAAGGGAACGGCAGAGATGGATACAGTTTGGCACCAGGAGTTGTCAGTCAGCGTTGAACTCAACGTAGGAACTCCAGCTCCGGATTTTTCCCTCGCGGTTTACTCACGAAGCCTTCCCCGTGAGTGGGTGCAGCCGCAAGGCAGCAGAAGGTTTGAAATCAGAGTTTTCCTTCTCCTAGATGAGCTGCAAACCGCGGCTGACGAGCCCCATCTGCCCGGAGCGACTGGTTTTAAGGCGCTTGTAACCCACCTTTGCCCCTTCTCCTGTCAGTAGACACGGTTCCGCCGGCTTACTGGCTTAACCACACGTGAAGACCGGGAGATGGACTTGGTTGTCAGAGGCAAAAAGAGTGGATGTGTAGAGAATATTCCCTATAGTGGGGGAGTCTAGGACCAGAGGACACAGATAGAGTGGATGTGGAGAGGATATCTCCTATAGTGGGGGAGTCCAGGACCAGAGGACACGGATAGAGTGGATGTGGAGAGGATGTTTCCTATAGTGGGGGAGTCTAGGGCCAGAGGACACAGATAGAGTGGATGTGGAGAGTGTGTTTTCTATAGTGGGAGAGTCTAGGACCAGAGGACACAGATAGAGTGGATGTGGAGAGGATGTTTCCTATAGTGGGGGAGTCTAGGACCAGAGGACACAGATAGAGTGGATGTGGAGAGGATGTTTCCTATAGTGGGGGAGTCTAGGACCAGAGGACACAGATAGAGTGGATGTGGAGAGGATGTTTCCTATAGTGGGGGGAGTCTAGGACCAGAGGACACAGATAGAGTGGATGTGGAGAGGATGTTTCCTATAGTGGGGGAGTCTAGGACCGGAGGACACACACAGAGTGGATGTGGAGAGGATGTTTCCTATAGTGGGGGAGTCTAGGTCCAGAGGGCACAGACAGAGTGGATGTGGAGAGGAAGTTTCCTACAGTGGGGGGAGTCTAGGACCAGAGGGCACAGCCTCAGAATACAAGGATGTATCTTCAGAACAGGGAAGAGGAGTAATTTGTTCACCCAGTGGGTGGTGAGTCTGTGAAATTCATTGCCACAGACAACTACAGAGGCTAAGTCATTTGGTACATTTAAGATCGTTTGGTACGTCAAACAGAATTAGGCGCATTATTTCTGCTTTAAGTACACCCTGATAACTTGACGTCCACAGCCGTCTGTGGCAACGAATCCCACAGATTCACCGTGCAGTGTTTCAGGAAACTGGAGGCTGATAGATCCTTCGGTAGTCGGGGCGTTACAGGGAGAAGGGAGGAGAACGGGGTTGAGAGGGATAGTAAATCAGCCATGATGGGATGGCTGTGCAGACACGATGGGCTGAATGGCCCAAATCTGCTCCTATGTCTGATGGTCTTGTGACTGCTGATTGGTGATTGTATCAGGCGAACGTCCTGTGAGATCCCTGACTGACTGGTTTTCATTTCAGAGCCCGTTGTTTCCACTCAGACCACGACGTTCACCGTGGTGGAGGAGGTTGTGAACGGGAAAGTGGTGTCTACTCGTATGGAGCCGATAAATTAATCAAGATGGCGGGGGGGCCTTGGAAAACAGCAAGGGGGAGACTTCAGTGCATGGCTTAACACAGATATCAAGTGATTTTTCTGCTTTCTGTATCTTTGAGACGCGAATAAAGGCTTTGACAACCAGCCATATTGAGGAGTCTGTTTTGTGCTCCAAAACTTTCCAAACGGACCCTGACCCCGTCTCTCAGCTGAGACCTTGTGAGGTTACAGAGTGATAGAGCACAGCAACAGGCCCTTCAGCCCATCTAGTCCCTGATGGACTATTAATCACATCGAATTGCTCCGGGACCACAACCCTCCTGCACTCTTCGGTTTGTGGGTCGGTGGGTGATTGGGGGTGTGGAGGGGTGGGTCAGTGGTTGATTGGGGGTGCGGAGGGGTGGGTCAGGGGGTGATTGTGGGTGTGGATGGGTGGGTCAGTGGGTGATTGGGGGTGTGGAGGGGTGGGTCAGTGGGTGATTGGGGGTGTGGAGGGGTGGGTCAGTGGGTGATTGAGAGTGTGGAGGGGTGGGTCAGTGGGTGATTGGGTGTGTGGAGGGGTGGGTCAGTGGGTGATTGGGGGTGTGGAGGGGTGGGTCAGTGGGTGATTGGGGGTGTGGAGGGGTGGGTCAGTGGGTGATTGGGGGTGTGGAGGGGTGGGTCAGTGGGTGATCGGGGGTGTGGAGGGGTGGGTCAGTGGCTGATTGGGGGTGTAGAGGGGTGGGTCAGTGGGTGATTGGGCGTGTGAAGGGGTGGGTCAGTGGGTAATGGGGGTGTGGAGGGGTGGTCAGTGGGTGATTGGGGGCGTGGAGGGGTGCGTCAGTGGGTGATTGAGGGTGTGGACGGGTGGGTCAGTGGGTGATTGGGGGTGTGGAGGTGTTGGTCAGTGGGTGGTTGGGGGTGTAGACTGGTGGGTCAGTGGGTGGTTGGGGGTGTGGCAGGGTGGGTCAGTGGGTGATTGGGTGTGTGGAGGGGTGAGTCAGTAGGTGATTGGGAATATGGAGTGGTGGGTCAGTGGGTGATTGGGGCTGTGGAGGGGTGGGTCAGTGGGTGATTCGGGGTGTGGAGAGGTTGGTCAGTGAGTGGTTGGGGGTGTGGACTGGTGGGTCAGTGGGTGGTTGGGGGTGTGGAGGGGTGGGTCAGTGGGTGATTGGGGGTGTGGAGGGGTGGGTCAGTGGATGATAGGGCTGTGGAGGGGTGGGTCAGTAGGTGATTGGGGATATGGAGTGGTGGGTCAGTGGGTGATTGGGGCTGTGGAGGGGTGGGTCAATGGGTGATTCGGGGTGTGGAGAGGTTGGTCAGTGGGTGGTTGGGGGTGTGAACTGGTGGGTCAGTGCGTGGAGGTGTTGATCAGCCTCACTGCTTGGGGAGAGTCACTGTTTTCGAGTATCGTGGTCCTGTCGTGGATGCTACATAGCCTCCTCCCTGAAGGGAGTGGGACCGACAGCCCGTGAGCAGGGTGGGTGGGATCCTTGGTGATGTTACCGTATGATTCCGTACATATGTCCGTGATTGTTCGGGGTGGGGGGGGGGGGGTCGGTAGGGAGCTGGAGCCGGTAATGCGCTGGGCCGTCAATCAACGCACATCAAAGTTGCTGGTGAACGCAGCAGGCCAGGCAGCATCTCCAGGAAGAGGTACAGTCGACGTTTCGGGCCGACACCCTTCGTCAGGACTAACTGAAGGAAGAGCTAGTAAGAGATTTGAAAGTGGGAGGGGGAGGGGGAGATCCGAAATGATAGGAGAAGACTGGAGGGGGAGGGATAGAGCCAAGAGCCGGACAGGTGATTGGCAAAAGGGATATGAGAGGATCATGGAACAGGAGGCCCAGGGAGAAGGAAAAGAGGGATGGGGGGAAAACTCAGAGGATGGGCAAAGGGTATAGTCAGAGGGACAGAGGGAGAAAAAGGAGAGAGAGAGAAAGAATGTGTGTATATAAATAAATAACGGATGGGGTACGAGGGGGAGGTGGGGCATTAGCGGAAGTTAGAGAAGTCAATGTTCATGCCATCAGGTTGGAGGCTACCCAGACGGAATATAAGGTGTTGTTCCTCCAACCTGAGTGTGGCTTCATCTTTACCGTAGAGGAGGCCATGGATAGACATATCAGAATGGGGATGGGACGTGGAATTAAAATGTGTGGCCACTGGGAGATCCTGCTTTCTCTGGCGGACAGAGCGTAGGTGTTCAGTTAACGGTCTCCCAGTCTGCGTCAGGTCTCACCCATATATAGAAGGACACTTCGGGAGCACCGGACGCAGTATATCACCCCAGCCGACTCACAGGTGAAGTGTCGCCTCACCTGGAAGGACTGTCCGGGGCCCTGAATGTTGGTGAGGGAGGAAGGTGTAAGGGTATGTGTAGCACATGTTCCGCTTACAAGGATAAGTGACAGGATAAGTGCCGTGGGGGGGGGGGTTGGAGCCGGTGATGGGCTGGGTCGTTTTGACTCCCCGCCGTGGATAATTCCTGCCCGCCGCGGTGCGTTTCCGAACACATCGGGCAGGGATGCAGCTGGGTTGCGCGCCACTGCACACTTGCAGAGAGACGTGAAGGCCTTCGTGTTCAGTCCTGCTCTCTTTAGCCACTCCTCAGAAAGTAGAGGCGTGGAAGTGTATGTGGGGGTGGGTGGATGGTGCGAGTTCTCCTGAAGCCGATAACCATCTCCTTTGCCTTGCTGACATTTAGAAAGAGCTCGTTTTCCTGGCCATGGCCCTTGATGGGCTCAGTGCACAGTCCTGGGGGCGGCGGGGGGCGGGGGGGGGGATGGGGGCACCCGTGTTGAGGGTGATGGAGGGGGAGGGGCGGTCGAACATCCTGACTAACCTTGAGGTCAGTCGGTCAGGAAGTCCGACGCCCAGTCGCACAGGGCTGCGTACAGACCCAGGGGCAGGAGCTGGTTCACCGAGGGTCTGAGGGACAACGGCTTTGAGTGGCGAACGGAAACCCAGTCGCAGCGCTCTGCCATCAGGGCCCCTCGTTTCCCAGGGGTGTCAGGGCCGGGGGTGCGGCAGCTGCCGCAGGCCGGGCCTGTCAGTGGGCATACTGGTGAGTGTCCAGTGCGGTAAATCTCTTTCGCCGGAGGGTGGTGAATTTATGGAATTTGTTACCACTGCGGAGGCTGTCGTTGGGTGTATTTAAGGCAGAGGTTGATAGATTCTTGATTGGACACAGTATCAAAGGTTAGGGGAGAGGGTCGGGGAGAGGGGCTAGGAGGGGGGGAAGGATCAGCCATGAGTTAGCAGTGGACTCAATGGGCCAAATGGCCTAATTCTGCTCCGATGAGAGGGGATCTTATTGAAACATATAAGATTATTAAGGGATTGGACATGCTGGAGGCAGGAAGCATGTTCCCGCTGATGGGTGAGTCCAGAACCAGAGGCCACAGTTTAAGAATAAGGGGTAGGCCATTTAGAACGGAGTTGAGGAAAAACTTTTTCACCCAGAGAGTGGTGGATATATGGAATGCTCTGCCCCAGAAGGCAGTGGAGGCCAAGTCTCTGGATGTTTTCAAAAAAAGAGATGGATAGAACTCTTAAAGATAGCGGAATCAAAGGTTATGGGGATAAGGCAGGAACTGGATACTGATTGTGGATGATCAGCCATGATCACAGTGAATGGCGGTGCTGGCTCGAAGGTCCAAATGGCCTACTCCTGCACCTATTGTCTATTGTCTATTGTCTATGTCTTATGATTTTACGGGGCGGCAGGAAAGGAGTTTTTTGGCCATTACCTGCCCGTTCAAAGCCCTTCATGGTGACTGGCGTTTGCTACCGGGCGCCAGTTGTTTGGTTCCGAGAGTTTCGCGTGCTCTGGGACAAGGGATGTCGGCGGCTGATTTGAAGGGTGTGGGGACAGCAGCCTGGACGAAGTGAAGGGCCGTAGGTCTCCGCGAAGACGTCTCTTTTATCGACCCGTGACGCCACTTTCAGGGAATTACCGATGGGCATTCCCAGATTTCGGGTCAATGTTCCGCAGGTGAAGGGTCACAAACTTGGAGGGGGGCCTTCCGAAAACTTCCTGTCGGGGGGTAATTAGAACCCAGCACCGGGAGTGCATCCGGAGTTCTGCCCGAGCACAGCCTGACGCTCCAGCCTTTGGAGTTACGGGCGGCCTGGTAGCGTTCGTATGCTGGCATTTATAGCGAGAGGATTCGAGTACAGGAGCAGGGAGGTACTACTGCAGTTGTACAAGGCCTTGGTGAGACCACACCTGGAGTATTGTGTGCAGTTTTGGTCCCCTAATCTGAGGAAAGACATCTTTGCCATAGAGGGAGTACAAAGAAGGTTCACCAGATTGATTCCTGGGATGGCAGGTCTTTCATATGAAGAAAGACTGGATGAACTGGGCTTGTACTCGTTGGAATTTAGAAGATTGAGGGGGGATCTGATTGAAACGTATAAGATCCTAAAGGGATTGGACAGGCTAGATGCAGGAAGATTGTTCCCGATGTTGGGGAGGTCTAGAACGAGGGGTCGCAGTTTGAGGATAGAGGGGAAGCCTTTTAGGACCGAGGTTAGGAAAAACTTCTTCACACAGAGAGTGGTGAATCTGTGGAATTCTCTGCCACAGCAAACTGTTGAGGCCAGTTCATTAGCTATGTTTAAAAGGAAGTTAGATATGGCCCTTGTGGCTACAGGGGTCAGGGGGTATGGAGGGAAGGCTGGGTTCTGAGTTGGATGATCAGCCATGATCATAATAAATGGCGGTGCAGGCTCGAAGGGCCTAATGGCCTACTCCTGCACCTATTTTCTATGTTTCTATGTTTCTATGTTCCTCTCTCCAGTCAACGCGGGTCGGGGTGTTTCGTTCTGTAAGGGGTTTGGACGTTCTCCCCGTGACCGCGCGAGTTCCCTCCCAGTGCTCCGGGATGTACCCCACATCCCGAAGACGTACCGGTTCAGGTTAGTGAGTTGGGGGAGGTGGGAGGGAGGGGAGGGGTGTGGGATGCAAAGTTAGCGCCTGAAGTATAGCGACACTTGCGGGCTGCCCCAGCTTCCTGCTCCCACCGCCGGCTGGCAGTCTCGCGAAATGGAGAGCCAGATGCAAAAGACTTATGCCGTGCCCCCTCGCGGGCACAATCCTTGGAATATGTCTGTCGCTGACGCCCACGACGCATTTCACTCTCCGTTCCGCAAATTGCCAACGTATATCTTCATCATCATCATCTTCATCATCATCAGGTGCCGGACCCAGTTTGAGCTTTGACTGCCATGGCCCCCACACTCCTGTTTCGGGTCAAGTGGATCAATTCATTGGTATTCATTTCCAGTTCCCTGGCTGCTATCTCCATCATCATTTGTCTTTGCCTTCCTCTTGCTTTCTTCCCTTCAATATTTCCCATAATTACCGTGCATTCTGACTCCTCTTTCCTAATCACATGTCCAATGAAGTTACGTTGTCTTTTCATGATCTCATACATTCTCTCTCTTTTTGTGTTTGCTCTGTTCATGACATCCTCGTTAGATATTCCTTTCGTCCACGATATTCTTTGCATCCTCCTCAAAAACCACATCTCTGCTGCTACAATTGGTTTCCTCGTGTTACTAGATATTGTCCAACATTCTGATCCATATAACATAACTGGATAAACGTAACATTTTTTAGTACTCTGAGGCGGGTTGTCATGCCCAGTTTAGTGTTGGTCAGTATACTCTTGTCATGGCCCGGTCCGTTAAGTCCGTGTTCTGGTTCATGGTCCGGTCCATGGACTCTGGACTCCGGACTCCGGGTCTTCCAGCTGTCCCATGTTTCAGTTGGGCTTAATCATAGGCACCTGATGCTCCTCTTGGGGCTGGGAATATAAGTGGCCCTGGGTTTGAGTGTGGTTGCTGGTTTGTCTCGTCAGTATCCTGTCCTCGCCTCTGTGGGGTAAGTTAGGCAGTCTTTGCTGTAACCCTGAGGTTGGATCTGTCCCTTCCTGTCCTTGCCTCTGTTGGGTAAGCAGGGCCGTCTTTACTGTTACCCTCAGGCTGGACTGTTCCCTTCCCTTCCCCTTCCTTCTGGAGCCTTGCCCTGCAACCTGTGTCTGGAGCCTTACCCTGCAGCCTTGTCAAGTTCTACCACCGGAGCGAGACTGGAGCCTTGCTGTGTCAAGATAAGGAACTATCGTTGAGTTGAAACTGTCTCTGTGTCCACGCCTTCGCTACGCAGGTCCGGCCGTTTGCCGCTATCTTGTGTTGAGAACCGTCTCATCGTGTTCAGCATTCTGTGTATGAGTCCCGGCCCTACGTCCTGTTCCCAAGGAGAGGGCCCGGCTCTGTGTTCCATGTTCCTGTCTCTCAAGTCCAAGGCTCCGTATTCCTGTGACCGAGACCAAGGCTTCGAGTGTCCAGTCCTCATCCAAGTTTCTGAGGTTCCTGTCTCCCAAGACCACATCATGTCTTCACCTGGTTCCTGAGTCCGAGCCGGAGTCCAAGCCTGAGTTCTGGGTCCTTGTCCAGTCACTGGCTCGGAGTCTGAACTGAAGCCTCATCATGTCTTAGCTTTGAGGAACCCAAGTCTCGAAGAACTCAAGTCTTGAAGTACCCAAGCCATGTCCAGTCCTGTGACCACGTCATGTCTTCGCCTAGTTCCAGGGTCCGAGCCTGAGTCAAGACCAAGGTTTTGGGTCTTTGAACAGTCTCCAGGTCGGAGGGCAAGCCCAGGCTCCTAGTTCCCAGTTCCTTGTCCTGGTCCCGCTTGCCTAGCCAATGTCCTAAGCCCAAGTCTGTGTTCTTATCCCAGCTCTCCAGTCAAGTCCTGTTCCTAGCTCTTCAGTGTCTGTGTCTTGCATTTGGGTCCGCCACCAGCGCCCCTATTATGACAACTCTTCATTCTCATAAAGGTGTCTTTTGTCATCCCTGTTCTTCTTTTGATGTCCATGTCGCTCCTGCCATCTGATGTCACCCAGCTTCCTAAGTAGCAAAAGTTCTGTACTTGTTTTATGTCTTCCCTGTTTATTCTCAGCCTGCAGATAGGATTCTCCTTCTTTTTGGATATCACCATACATTCTGTCTTTTTGCGATTGATAGATAGACCCATTTTTGCACTTTCTTCAACAATTATATCAATTAAGTTTTGTAGTTCTTTGTCTGTACTTGCAATTAACACAGTGTCATCCGCATATCTGAAATTATTGATGTTTTCACCGCCAACTTTGATTCCCAAGATGTCTCTTATCTTTTGTAATATTGTTTCACTGTACATATTAAACAAATCAGGGGAGAAAACACACCCTTGTCTAACGTCTGTCTTGATTTTTGTAAACTGACTCACTTCTCCATCTATTCTTACAGCGGCAGTTTGTTCCCAGTACAGATTTCTGATTAGGCGGAGGTCTTTCGAATCTAGATCTAGAGATTTGTGTAATATTTCAAAAAACTTGTTGTGTTTCACTTTATCAAATGCTTTTGTGTAGTCGATAAAACAAAAACAAACAAATCTTTTTGCACTTGAATAGCCCGTTCTGATAGTATCCTTAACATCAATATTGCGTTTCTTGAACCTTTGTCTTTCACAAAACCACAATGTTCGTTACCTATTTCAGCTTGTATCTTACTTTTAGCTCTTGTCAGCAAAATTCTTAGGAGACGATGCGAAAGTCTCTGGATGGTTGCTATTCATGAATGCTCCGGATGCCTCTCGATGTGAGTTGGCAACAGCACATGACGAACATCGAGCTCTATAACAACCTACCGATGATCTCCACTAAAATCGAGGCGAGAAGACTGCAACTAGCGGGGCACTGTCTACGCCACCCCGAGCTACCTGCCAGCCTAGTCATCATATGGGAGCCCAAGCACGGGAGGATGAACCCTGGGCGCCCTCCCAAGACTATGGTCAACACGCTCCTAGAAGACATATATAGGCACCCATTAGTCTAGTGAGACCATGGATTTGCATCTTGGAAGGTTTCCAGGACGCAGGTCTGGGCAAGGTTGTATGGAAGACCAGCAGTTGCCAATGCTGCAAGTCTCCCCTCTCCACGCCACCGATGTTGTCCAAGGGAAGGGCATCAGGACCCATACAGCTTGGCACCAGTGTCGTCACAGGGTAATGTGTGGTTAAGTGCCTTGCTCAAGGACACAACACGTTGCCTCAGCTGAGGCTCGAACTAGCGACCTTCAGATCACTAGACCAACGCCTTAACCACTTGGCCACGCCACTAGAAGCGAGCAGCACAGCTAATGCAGATGAACTGAACACATTGATGAGGGAAAGGGAGAAGTGGAGAGTCCGTCATCGTGCCCGACGCCGGCCCCCTAGGCCTGAGTCGACGTAGTAATAGTAGTAGTGGCACCTCGAAGTTTGAAAAGAAGAACCTAAAGTCAGACGTATCAGTATTACAGTGGAGTAAATGGGATTATTGAAGCGAAAGGGAGGAGCTGGCCAAAATTGATTGAGAAAGAACACTGGCAGGGATGATGACAGAGCAGCAATGGCTGGAATTTCTGGAAGCAACTCAGAAGACACAGGACATATACATCCCAAAGAGGAAGAAGTATCCAAAGGAAAGATGACACAACTGTGGCTAACAAGAGAAGTCAAAGCCAACATAAAAGCCAGAGAGAGCATATATTAGACCAAAGATTAGTGGGAAGTTAGAGGATTGGCAAGCTGTTTAAAAACCATCAGAAGGCAACTAAAAAGTAATTCAGAAGGAAAAGATGGAATACGAAAGTAAGCCAGCCAATAATATTAAAGAGGATTCCAAAAGTTTTCTCAGATACATGAAGTGTAGAAGCGAGGCAAGAGTGGATACTGGACCGCTGGAAAATGATGCTGGAGAGATGGTAATGGGGGCAAGGAAATGGGCGGATGAACTGAATAAGTAATTTTCATCAACCTTCACTGTGGAAAACGCTACCAATATGATGGAAATTCCAGGTGTCAGGGGACATGAAGTGTCTGAAGTTACCATTACTAGGGAGAAGATTCTTGGAAACTGTAAGTTCTGAATGTAGATAACTCACTTGGACCAGATGGTGTACACCCCAGGGTTCTGAAAGAGGTTGTTGAAGAGATCGTGAAGACGTTAGATTCTGGAACGGTTCTGGAAGACTGGAAAACTGCAAATATCACTCCACTCTTCTGGAAGGGAGAGAGGAAGAAGAAAGTAAATTATAGGAAAGTTAGCCTGACCTCAGTGGCTGGGAAGGTGTTGGAGTCGATTATTAAGGATGAGGTCTCAGGGTACTTGGTAGCACATGATTAAATAAGTCATAGTCAGCATGGTTTCCTCAAGGGAAAACCATACCTGACAAACCTGTTGGAATTCTTTGAAGAAACAACTAGCAGGTTAGACAAAGGAGAATCAGCTAATGTTGTGTAATTGGATTTTCAGACAAGATGCCACACGTGAGACTACTTAACAAACTACAAGCCCGTGGTATTACAGAAAAGATTTTAGAACGGATAAAGCATTGGCTGATTAGCTGGAGGCAAAGGGTGGGAATGAAGGAAGTCTTTTCTGGTTGCCTGTTGTTGAGTTGTGGCTTTCCACAGGGATCTGTGGTGGGACGAATTCTTTTTACGTTATATGTCAATGATTTGGATGGTGGAATTGGTAACTTTGTTGCAAAGCTTGCAGACACTATGAAGTTGGGTGAAGGGGCAGGTAATTTTGAGGATGTAGAGAGGCTACAGAAGGACTTAGATATTGGAAGAATGGGCAAATAAGTGGAATACAATGTCAGGAAGTGTATGGTCATGCAATTTGGTAGAAGAAATGAAAGGGTAGACTATTTTCTAAATGCAGAGAAAATATAAAAACTGTCATGCAAAGGGACTTGAGAGTCTTTGTTCCGAATTCTCTGACATACAAACATAGAAAACCTACAGCACAATACAGGCCCTTCGGCCCACAAAGCTATCCCGTACATGTCCCAACCTTAAAACTACCTAAGCTTTACCCATAGCCCTCTATTTTCCTAAGCTTCATGTAGCCATCCAGGAGTCTCTTAAAAGACCCTGTCGTTTCCGCCTCCACCACCACTGCCAGCAGCCCATTCCACGCACTCACCACTCTCTGCGTAAAAAAAAAACAACTTACCCCTGACATCTCCTCTGTACCTACTTCCAAGCACCTCAAAATTGTGCCCTCTCGTGCTAGCCATTTCAGCCCTGAAAAAAAATAAAACCTCTGTCTATCGACATGATCAATGCCTCTCATCATCTTATACACCTCTATCAGGTCAGCTCTTATCCTCCGTCACCCCAAGCAGAAAAAGCCAAGTTCACTCAACCTATTCTCATAAGGCATGCTCTCTAATCCAAGCAACATTCTTGTAAATCTCCTCTGCACCCTTTCTATGGTTTCCATATCCTTCCTGTAGTGAGGCGACCAGAACTGAGCACAGTACTCCAAGTGGGGTCTGACCAGGGTCCTATATAGTTGCAACATTACCTCCCGGCTCTTAAACTCAATCCCACGATCGATGAAGGCCAATGCACTGTATGCTTTCTTAACCACAGAGTCAACCTACACAGCAGCTTTGAGTGTCCTATGGACTCAGACCCCAAGATCCCTCTGTTCCTCCACACTGCCAAGAGTCTTACCATTAATACTATATTCTGTCATCATATTATACCTACTAAAATGAACCACCTCACACTTATCTGGGTTAAGGTCTACCTGCCACTTCTCAGCCCAGTTTTGCGTCCTATGAATGTCCCGTTGTAACCTCTGACAGCCCTCCACACTATCCACAACACTCCCAACTTTTGTGTCATCAGCAAACTTACTAACCCATCCCTCCACTTCCTCATCCAGATCATTTATAAAAATCACAAAGAATAGGTGTTCCAGAACAGATCCCTGAGGCACATCACTGGCGACCGATCTCCATGCAGAATATGACACGTCTACAACCACTCTTTGCTTTCTGTGGGCAAGCCAGTTCTGGATCCACAAAGCAATGTTAATTTACAGGTTGGGCCAGTGGTGAGGAAGGCAAATATAATGTTAGCATTCACTTCAAGAAGACTAGAATATAAAAGGAATGATGTAATGCTGGGGATTCATTAGCAATGGAGAGACCTCACCTGGAGTATTGTGAGCAGGTCTGGGCCCTTTATCTGAGATAGGATGTGTTGAAACTTGCGAGGGTTCAAAGGAAGTTCACGAAAGTAATTCCTGGATTGAACAGCTTGTCATATGAAGAGCGTTTGATGGCTCTGGGCCTGTATACATTAGAATTCAGAAGAATGTATAAATGGAAACCCATCAGGTGGTGAAAGGCCTAGATAGAGTGGATGTACATAAGGTGACTCTGACAGGACATGATAAAGTAGTCACAAGGAAATCTGCAGATGCTGCAATTTCAAGCAGCACACATAAAATTTGCTGGTAAATTTGCCTCCAACCTGATGGCATGAACGTTGACTTCTCAAACTTCCGCTAATGCCCGACCCCGCCCCCCCCCCCCCCCGTACCCCATCCGTTATTTATTTATTTATATACACACATTCTTTTTTTCTCTCTCCTTTTTCACCCCCTGTCCCTCTGACTATACCCCTTGCCCATCCTCTGGGCTTTCCACCCTCCCCCTTTTCCTTCTCCCTGGGCCTCCTGTCCCATGATCCTCTCATATCCCTTTTGCCAATCACCTGTCCAGCTCTTGACTCTATCCCTCCCCCTCCTGTCTTCTCCTATCATTTTGGATCTTCCCTTCCCCCTCCCACTTTCAAATCTCTTACTAGCTCTTCCTTCAGTTAGTCCTGACGAAGGGTCCCGGCCTGAAACGTCGACTGTACCTCTTCCTAGAGATGCTGCCTGGCCTGCTGCGTTCACCAGCAACTTTGATGTGTGAGGATAAAGCAGTGGTGGTTGGGTGTGTGTGGAGGGGTGGGTCAGTGGGTAGTTGGGTGTGTGGAGGGGTGGGTCAGTGGGTGATTGGGGGTGTGGAGGGGTGGGTCAGTGGGTAGTTGGGTGTGTGGAGGGGTGGGTCAGTGGGTGATTGGGGGTGTGGAGGGGTGGGTCAGTGGGTGATTGGGGGTGTGGAGGGGTGGGTCTGGGTGGTGTGTGTGGAGGGGTGGGTCAGTGGGTGATTGGGGGTGTGGAGGGGTGGATCGGTGGGTGATTGGGGGTGTGGAGGGGTGGGTCAGTGGGTGATTGGGGGTGTGCAGAGGTGGGTCAATGGGTGATTGGGGGTGTGGAGGGGTGGGTCAGTGGGTAGTTGAGTGTCTGGAGGGGTGGGTCAGTGGGTGATTGTGGGCGTGGAGGGTGGGTCAGTGGGTGATTGGGGGTGTGGAGGGGTGGGTCAGTGGATAGTTGGGTGTGTAGAGGGGTGGGTCAGTGGGTGATTGGGGGTGTGGACGGGTGGGTCAGTGGGTGATTGGGGGTGTGGAGGGGGTGGGTCAGTGGGTGGGGGTGTTGGTCAGCCTCACTGCTTGGGGAAAGTCACGGTTTTTGAATCTGGTGGTCCTGGCGTGGATGTTACGTAACCTCCTCCCCTATGGGAGTGGGGCAAACAGTCCGTGAGCAGGGTGGGTGGGATCCTTCATGATGTTACTGGCCTTTTCCCGGTACCTTTCTGTATCTATGTCCTTGGGGGTGGGTAGTCTGGTGCCGGTGATACCTTGGGCAGTTTTGACTCCCCGTTGTGGAGAATTCCTGTCTTCCACAGTTTCTGAACCGGGCAGTGATTCAGCTCATCAGGACGCCCCCTACTGGCCATCTGTAGAATGACGGGACTGAGGATGTGGAAAGTCTTCAGCCTCTTTGGAAAGCGGAGGCGTTGGAGATCTCTCCTGATTGTACAGGATGCATCTCGGGTCATGAGAGGTTGCGCAAGATGTGCGCTGCTGTGATCTAAACACAGCTGGCAGTTTCTTCTGCTCTGCTGCCGATGTAAAGGATCGTGCGGGTGGTGTGAATTCTCCTAAACTTGATACCTGTCTTTGCATGTCTGATGTGGACGTGCCAGGAAAAAAAAAGGTTAACTCTCCCAAGTTGCTGCCTGATACAAACATCAATAGCAAAGGTGGTAACAAGGGAGAGGGTGGGACCACTCAAGGTTAAAGGGGGGGGGGGGAACATTTGCTTGGATGCAGACAGGTACTTAATGAGTACTTTGCTTCAGTAGTTACGAGGGTAAAGGAATGGAGGATCAGGAGATCGGTGCTGAGTGTATAAATATGTTAGGGCATTTGGAGTTCAGGGAGAAGGACGTGTTCTTCCTCCAAGTGAGTATTAATGTGGATAAGTCCCCGGGACCTGATAGAATTTTACCCCAGGTTATTGAGGGAGGCAGGAGGCGAGATTGCTAGGGCTTTGACCGGTATCTTTCTGTCCTCTCTAGCCACGGGTGACCGGTGAGAGGCTGATGTTGTACCTCAGTTTCAGAAGGGGACAAGGGAGAATCCTGGGAACTATAGACCGGTGAGTCTCACGTCAGTTGTAGGGAAATTGCTAGAGAAAATTCTTAGGGACAGGAAATATGAGCATTTGGAAACCCATGGGCTAATTAGGGAGAGGCAGCATGGCATTGTGCGGGGCAAGTCAGGTCTTACTAACTTGATTGAGTTTCTTTGACAAGGTGACGAGAGAGTAAAACTTAAAAAACTAAAGAAGCAAACAGCTGAACAATCCCTTGACTACTCGCAATTAATTAAAGAAGAAAACTTAAGACAAAAATTCACAATTGAAGTAAAGAATAGAAAGTCTAGAAATAGAATCTGTTGAAGATGATAGCAATCATATAGAAATGAAGTTTAACTCTCTAAAGGATGCCTTGGTAGAATCAGCAAAGTCAGTGATTCCTAAAAAAGAAAAAAGCACAAAGAATAAATGGATGACAGATGAAATCAAAAGGAGATGGAAGAAAGCAAATCCTATAGAATATAAGTCCTTAGATAAAAAAGTTGAATGCTTATGTCAAAAAGCCAAAGAAGAATGGTTAAACCAGGAATGTGAGCAAATAGAAAGAATCCCTATTACTTATCCAAAAAGGTTACATCAACAAATCAGGAATATCACTGGTTAAAAAGCTCCTCTATTCTTCAGGTGGATGTTTGAAAGCAAAGGACTGTACCATTATCATGGAAAAAGATGAGATTATGAACAGATGGACTGAGTGTATTCAGGAATTGTTTGAAGACAACATTGAAAGTCCGAGTATTTTAAAATATGAAGTTCGTAATGCAATAAATAAGATGAAGAAAGGAAATGCAGCAGGTTCTGATGAAATAGTAATAGAACAAATCATCGCCCTTGAAGATTATGGAATTGCAAAACTGATTTAATCAATGACATTTATGAGACTGGAGTAATACCAGAAGAGATGAAAAGGTATCAGTATTTGTCACTCTTCCTAAGAAACCTGGACCAATAGAATATAATTTACGTTGGACCATAAGTTTAATGAGTCATATCACCAAGATACTTCTAATAATTTTGCTGAAAAAAGCTAAAAGTAAGATACAAGCTAAAATAGTTACAGAACAATGTGGTTTTGTGAAAGACAAAGGTGCAAGAAACGCAATATTGATGTTAAGGATACTATCAGAACGAGCTATTCAAGTGCAAAAAGATTTGTATTTTATCGACTACACAAAAGCATTTAATAAAGTGAAGCACAATATTACGGGAATCTCCAGATCTAGATTCGAAAGACCTCCGCCTAATCAGAAATCTGTACTGGGAACAAACTGCTGCTGTAAGAATAGATGGAGAAGTGAGTCAGTTTACAAAAATCAAGAGAGGCTTTAGACAAGGGTGTGTTCCTCCCCTGATTTGTTTAAAATGTACAGTGAAACAATATTACAAAAAATAAGAGACATCTTGGGAATCAAAGTTAGTGGTGAAAATATCAATCATTTCAGATATGTGGATGACACTGTGTTAATTGCAAGTACGGAGGAAGGACTACAAAACTTAATTGATATAATTGTTGAAGGAAGTGCAAAAATAGGTCTATCTATCAATCGCAAAAAGATAGAATGTATGGTGATATCCAAAAAGAATGAGAATCCTATCTGCAGGCTGAGAATAAACGGGGAAGACATAAAACAAGTACAGAACTTTTGCTACTTAGGAAGCTGGGTGACGTCAGATGGCAGGTGCGATATGGACATCAAAAGAAGAATAGGGATGGCAAAAGACACCTTTACGAGAATGAAGAGTATACTGACCAACACTAAACTCGGCATGACAACCCGCCTCAGAGTACTGAAATGTTACGTTTATCCAGTTATGTTATATGTCTCAGAATGTTGGACAATATCTCGTAACGTGAGGAAATAAATTGAAGCAGCTGATATGTGGTTTTTGAGGAGGATGCAAAGAATATCATGGACGAAACGAATATCTAATGAGGATGTCATGAACAGAGCAAACACAAAAAGAGAAATAATGTGAGATCATGAAAAGGCAATGTAACTTCATTGGACATGTGATTAGGAAAGAGGAGTTAGAATACACGGTAATTATGGGAAAGATTGAAGGGAAGAAAGCAAGAGGAAGGCAAAGACAAATAATGATGGAGACAGCAGCCAGGGAACTGGAAATGAACACCAATGAATTGATCCACTTGACCCGAAACAGCAGTGTGTGGGCCATGGCAGTCAAAACTCAAACTGGGCGTGGCACCTGATGATGATGAAGATGACAAGAGAGATTGACAAGGGCAGAGCAGTGGATGTTGTCTACATGGAGTTTAGTAACGTGTCTGACGAAGTCCCTCATGGGAGGCTAATCCAGAAGATTCAGAAGCATGGGGTCTGCGGTGAATTGGCTGTTTGGATTCAGACTGGCTTGCATATCAGACACAGAGGATAGTGGTTGAAGGGATTTCTCGAGTTGGAGGTCTGCAATTGGTGTTCTTCAGCGATCTGTGCTGGGAACTCTGCGTTTGTGATGTACATAAATAATCTGGATGAAAATGTAGATGGGTGGGTTAGTAAATTGGCAGTCGGCTGAAGATTGGTGGAGGTATGGATAATGTAGAATACTGGCAAAGAACACAGCGCAAGATAAATCAATTGCAGATATGGACAGAGAAATGGCAGATGGAGTTTAACCCAGATAAATGTGAGGCGTTGCACCTTGGTAGGGAAAATGCAAGAGAACAGTACACTCTTAAGGACGAGATCCTAAACAGTAAACACAAAATACTCTGCAGATGCTGGGGTCAAAGCAACACTCACAACACGCTGGAGGAACTCAGCAGGTCGGGCAGCCTCCGTGGAAACGATGAGTCGACGTTTTGGGCCGGAACCCTTCGTCAGGACTGTAGAGGGAAGGGGCAGAGGCCCTATAAAGAAGGTGGGGGGAGGATGGGAAGGAGAAGGCTGGTGGGTTCCAGGTGAAAAGCCAGTAAGGGGAAAATCAAGGGGCGGGGGAGGGGATAGACAGGAAAGGTGAAGAAGGAATAGGGGAAAACACAATGGGTAGTAGAAGGAGGCGGGACCATGAGGGAGGTGATAGGCAGCTGGGGGAGGAGGCAGAGTGAAACTGGGGAAGGGGAACGGAGGGGGAGGGAATTACAGGAAGTTGGAGAATTCTGTGTTCATACCAAGAGGCTGGAGACTACCCAGACGGTATATGGGGTGTTGCTCCTCCAACCTGAGTTTAGCCTCATCCTGGCAGTAGAGGAGGCCATGTATGGACATATCTGAATGGGAATGGGAAGCAGAGTTGAAGTGGGTGGCTACCGGAAGATCCTGTCTGTTTTGGCGGACGGAGTAGAGGTGCTTGACGAAGCGGTCCCCCGGTCTGCGTGGGGTTTCACCGATGTAGAGGAGGCCACACCGGGAGCACCGGATGCAATAGATGACCCCAACAGACTCACAAGTGAAGTGTTGCCTCACCTGGAAGGACTGGTTGGGGCCCTGAATGGTGGCAAGAGAAGAGGTATAGGTACAGGTGTAAGTGCCGGGTGGGAGATCCATGGGGAGGGATGTGTGGACCAGGGAGTCGCGGAGGGACCGATTCCTGCGGAGCGGAAAAGATGTGCTGAGCGGTGGGGTCCTGTTGAAGTTGGCGGAAGTTGCGGAATAATGTGCTGGATCCTAAACAGTATTGCTGAGCAGAGCGATCTTGGGATCCAAGTACATAGCTCTTTGAAAGTGGCTACACAGGTTGAAAAAGGGTTAGGAAGGCTTATGGAATACTTGCTTTTATTAATGGAGACATTGAGTTCAAAAGTCAGAGTGTTATGTTGTAACTTTATAGAACTCTGGTTAGGCTGCATCTAGAGTTTGGCACACAGATCTGGTTGCTGCACTATAGCAAGAATGTTGAGGCTTTGGAGAGGGTGCAGAACAATGTTCCCTCTAATTTCTGATGACCAGTGTGTGCTAAAATCTTGTACCGTGCAATTTTTTTTGCCCAATGACAACAATATGTACGCACTGAATTTCATATTCATTTTAACAGCGAGCAAAACACCGTGAATAAGAACTTTGATCTCCCCTGGGTTTGATCACTTTCACTCTCGTTCATCTGCACTCTCACAAAACATACATTAGCAGGCCTGTAGCTGGTAGTGAGGGGTTTTCTCACCAGAGCTTTTGCACGCTGTCCTAACGTGATTGCTTGGTAAATGACGCTTTAAAAAGTCAAGTTTCCAAATATCACACCACTGCTTCACACTAGTAAATTCTTCCCACTTGTAAATTCTCCAGCAACTTTTGCATTGCAACAATACACGCAGGTAACTCCAGTTTCTGTATTGTACGTAAATATTTCTCGTAGCTGCGCGTTCTTGACCTCATGAGCTTTCGGTGTAGCAGTTTCTACTGCTTCATTAGGCCATTCTGCTTTAAGTGAACTAGCACTTAAAGGAGGCTTCGAATCCTTTACTTCTTTGAAATTCGACATGGTGAATCAATCATTTCTTCAATAAAACTGTATAAATAAACCAGTTCTAAACTTTTCAGGCAAATCACTGCAAACCCCACGTTGTCAACACCGTCTACATCAGAAACTGGAAAAGGAATTGTGATTGTGTACGAAACATGCTTAACATGCCGTTGAGGTGGAGGGTGACAACCTTTTGTGCGCGGTTTAAATTCCCTTGTACGCTTGCAGCAAAAGACGTGTGAGTGCACGCTCGTGCCTTAGAGGGAAGAAGGGATTCACCAGGATGCTGCCTGGTTTAGAGAGCATGTGCTGTCACGAGAGGCGAGACAAACTGGGGTTGTTTTCTCTGCAGTGGCGGAGGTCGGGGGGAGATCTGATCGAGGTTTACAAGATTATGAGAGGCATGAATAGAGTGGACAGGGAGTAGCTGTTTCCCAGGGTTGAAATGTCTAACACTGGAGGGCATTGAAGGTGAGAGGGGTTAGGTTCAAGGGGGATTTGAGTGGTAAGTTCTTTACTCAGAGAGTGGTGGATAGCTGGAGCACACTCCTGGTATGGTGAGAGAGGCAGGTGCATTAGAGGCTTCTCAAAGATGTATAGATAGGCACATGGATGTAAGGAAGATGGAGGGATATGGACATTTTGTTGGTAGGAGTGAACATGTTTGTAGACCGGATATTGAACTTTTTGCTGTTGGACTCCGGCCATATTCCACCGAGATGCAACACTGGGCGTCACGGGAGGTCGTTCCTGCCTGTGGCCATCGAACTTTGTAGCTCCTCCCGTGGAGGGTCAGACACCCTGAGCCAATAGGCTGGTCCTGGACTTATTTCCAGCTGGCATAGTTTGCATTTTGTTGTTTGATTTTTTGTGATTTTCGTATTTCTATATTTATGCTCTATTCTTGGTTGGTGCGGCTGTAACGAAACCCAATTTCCCTCGGGATCAATAAAGTATATTTATCTATCTATCTAGTGTTTGGGTTTTTTTTAATGTACTTTTTAGCTGGATCGTTACAACACCGGGGACTGAGAGGTCTGTTCCTGTGATGTGCTGTTCTATGTTTCGGGCCGAGACCATTTTTCGGGACTGGGAAGAGAGGGGGAAAGTGGGGGGGGGGAAGGAGGACAAGCGAGAAGGTGAAAGGTGAAGCCAAGTGGGGTAGGGAGGGCGGCTGTTACACGAGCGTGGCGGTGGACGAACCCAAGTGCAGAACACGGGCGCGGGGGCAGAGGCGGGAGGCGTTATTGCCGTAGCGAGCGTGGAATCGGTATCCAGGAGAGTCTTTACCCATAGTCTTGGGTTTGGAGAGAATCCAGAAGCGATGCTAGACTGAGAACTGACAGTCCTAAGAACCATGAAACGAGGTTACTCACACCGCCTGGCAGCTCCTTGTTGTGATCACAGGGTCTTCATACTGCAGTTTCTGGTGGAAAGCAGGTGTTTGTAGTTGGTGGAACCTGGGAATGATTGGAAATTAAACGAAGGGATTGACGCCCAATTCCTGAAGTAAATAGCAAGGTGGGGGGGGGTGATTGCCAGAAGGGCCAGAAGGGACCATGGCGGGGGCAGGGGGAAGAAAGTGAGAAGCTGGGAGGAGATTGGTGGAAAAGGGCTGGAGAAGAAGGAATCTGAAAGGAGAGGAGAGTGGACCAGGGGAGAAAGGGAAGGATGAGGGGACCCAGGGGGAGGTGATAGATGGAAAAGACAAAGGGCTGGAGAAGAAGGAATCTGATAGGAGAGGAGAGTGGACCAGGGGAGAAAGGGAAGGATGAGGGGACCCAGGGGGAGGTGCTAGATGGAAAAGACAAAGGGCTGGAGAAGAAGGAATCTGATAGGAGAGGAGAGTGGACCAGGGGAGAAAGGGAAGGATGAGGGGACCCAGGGGGAGGTGATAGATGGAAAAGACAAAGGGCTGGAGAAGAAGGAATCTGATAGGAGAGGAGAGTGGACCAGGGGAGAAAGGGAAGGATGAGGGGACCCAGGGGGAGGTGCTAGATGGAAAAGACAAAGGGCTGGAGAAGAAGGAATCTGATAGGAGAGGAGAGTGGACCAGGGGAGAAAGGGAAGGAGGAGGGACACCAGGGGAAGGTGATAGGCAGGTGAGGGGAAGAGGTAAGAGGCCGGAGTGGGGAATTGTGGGGAGAAATGACCAGACGTTGGGGAACTCGATGTCACGCTAAAAGGCTGGAGGCTCCCCAGACGGAATGTGAGGTGTTGCCCCTCAAATCTGAGGGCGGCCTCCCCGTGTCAGTGGAGGAGAACATAGGCCGACCTGTGGGGCTGGGGGATGGGGACTGGAACATTGATAAAATTCACTGAAATCGACGCATCGCCCTCCTGCAAACGTGCGAGCCCCCGGCTCCCGCGAAGTTCACCCGCGCCTCGGTTACTCCCGGCTCTGGGGGGGGGGGGGCGGTGGTACCGCCGAGGAAACGCCACGGACTAGACGGGCCGAAGGGTCTGTTTCGGCGCTGTAATGTACGATTCCGTGACTCTAGGCTCCGAAGGGGCACCAGCGCCCCTGATTTAAAAAAAACGACACACACCGCGGTTTTGAGCGGGGGCGGGGGTGGGTGCGGATGAAAACCAGAACCTGTTTGTGCGGTGGGAGAGATTTTACTGATAAAGGTCCACATTCCTGTGATGGGCAGAGCTGACTGATAGAGGCTCTTTGTCCGCTCTGAGTCACCGTCTCTTTATCCCGACCCGCGGCGGCACTCCCACAGCGCAGAAACACAGCGGAGCGCGGCACCGGGACACGGCCACTCGGCGTACAATGTTGTGCTGAACCAGCTAAAACACACACACACACACACACACACACACAAACACTGATCCCTCCTCCCTACACCATGTCCATCTCCCTCACATCCATGTGCCGATGCAAACTCTTGTTTTTTAAAAAGCCTCTAATGTATTTGCCCCTTCCACCATTCCAGGCATCCACCCCCCTCTCACCGTCAATGCACGTCCTCTAGTATTAGACATTTCAACCCTGGGGAAACTGTTCTCTCTCTCTCTCTCTCTCTCTCTGTCTCTCTCTCTCTCTCACTCACTCACACACACACACTCTCTTACACACATTCTCTCTCTCTCTCTCTCTCTCTCACTCACACACACTCTCTCTCACTCTATCTCACTCTCACACACTCTCTCTCACTCTATCTCTCTCTCTCACTCTCTCTCTCTCACTCACACACTCTCTCTCACACACACACTCTCTCTCTCTCTCACTCACTCTCTCTCTCTCTCTCACACACTCTCTCTCTCTTTCACTCTCTCTCTCTCACTCACACACACTCTCTTTCACTCTCTCTCTCTCTCACACTCTCTCTCTCTGTCTCACTCACACACACACACTCTCTCACACTATCTCTCTCTCTCACTCTCTCTCTCTCACTCACTCTCTCACTCACACTCTCTCTCTTTCACTCTCTCTCTCTCTCACACTCTCTCTCTCTGTCTCACTCACACACACACTCTCTCTCACACACACACACTCTCACTCTCACACACTCTCTTTCACTGTCTCTCTCTCTCTCACACTCTCTCTCTCACTCACACACACACTCTCTCTCACTCACTCACTCACACACACTCTCTCTCTCTCTCTCTCTCTCTCCCCCTCTCTCTCTCTCACTCACACTCTCTCTCTCTCTCTCTCTCTCTCTCTCTCTCTCTCTCTCTCTCTCTCTCTCTCTCTTATAAACCTCTATCAGCCTCCGGCGCTCCAGAGATTTAAAAACAAAACAAGTTTGTCCAACCGCTAGGGATAGCCCATGCCCTCTAAACCAGGCAGCCTCCTGCCAAACCGTGGACACCACAGAAACACCTGCCACTAGCCCGGGCTTCTGCCTTCCAACCAGACCCCCTCTCTCCCCCACGTTCTGCACCCTTGCCCCAGCCTACGTTACCCGGGAGCTGTCGTGTCGAGCTCGATTTTCCGAAGAAGGGGAAACCCCCGCCCTGCTGGGTCCCTCCGGCGTTTTGTGCATTGTCCTTCCCCACCACTGGCTCGACCCGCGAGTTAAACTTCAGGGACTCCGAAGCCCCCCTTTGCACTTCCGAGCTTTGAATTCCCTCCCTGGACCCCCTCACCGTGTAGAAAATAGTCTACGCCTTTATTCGTTCTACCAAACTGCAAGAGCACACGCAATAGTCCATCCGACTATGGAAAGCCACCTTATCAATTTGTGTGGTAACTCTGAGGGCACCAAAATCCACCCCCCCCCCGCCGCCCCACCGTCCCACCACCCTGCCAGGAATCTTTCTTTCCTTCCTGCTTTTTAATTCTCAGTCGCTGAGGTTCCCACTGCTCGGAGGTGGCGACACTGTCACCGGATTGGGGTTGGCCACCCGCAGCGTGAGAAAACCGCGTCTCGGCCAGGAAATGCCGCCCCGGCAGCGAGAGGAGTCAGCCTTTGTTATAGGTCGCACCTTACGTGCAGCTACAGACAGCGTGGACCCCACCTTTTCACTCGCCGTGAACCACGCGTTGCCGGATGATCCGCGTGGCAGAAATTTCTGTCTCCTTGTGGGTTTTGTAAGTGACTTGGACCAGGGAGAGGAACGCTGAACAAAGAACAGAGTGCTGCACAGGAACACGGTGTTGTGTTGAACCAGCTAATTAAAAAAACAACAAAAAACTAATCCTTCCTACCTACACCATGTCCATATCCCTCCATCTCCCTCACATCCATGTGTCTATCCAAACTCCTCTTAAAAGCCTCTCACATCAAAGTTGCTGGTGAACGCAGCAGGCCAGGCAGCATCTCTAGGAAGAGGTACAGTCGACGTTTCGGGCCGAGACCCTTCGTCAGGACTAACTGAAGGAAGAGTGAGTAAGAGATTTGAAAGTTGGAGGGGGAGGGGGAGATCCAAAATGATAGGAGAAGACAGGAGGGGGAGGGATAGAGCCAAGAGCTGGACATGTGATTGGCAAAAGGGATATGAGAGGATCATAGGACGGGAGGCCCAGGGAGAAAGAAAAGGGGGAGGGGAGGAAACCCAAAGGATAGGCGAGGGGTATAGTGAGATGGACAGAGGGAGAAAAAGGAGAGAGAGAAAAAGAATGTGTGTATATAAATAAATAACGGATGGGGTACGAGGGGGAGGTGGGGCATTAGCAGAAGTTAGAGAAGTCGATGTTCATGCCATCAGGTTGGAGGCTACCCAGACGGAATATAAGGTGTTGTTCCTCCAACCTGAGTGTGGCTTCATCTTTACAGTAGAGGAGGCCGTGGATAGACATATCAGAATGGGAATGGGACGTGGAATTAAAATGTGTGGCCACTGGCAGATCCTGCTTCCTCTGGCGGGCAGAGCGTAGGTGTTCAGCAAAGCGGTCTCCCAGTATTTGCCTCGACCACCAGACCAGGCAACATTTTCCAGGCATCCACAGCTCTCTGAGTAAAACACTTACCCCTCACAACCCCCTTGAAGCTAGCCCCTCTCACCTTCAATGAGTGCCTTCCGGTATTAGATATTTTTACCTTGGAAACAGATACTCTCTGTCCACTCTATCTAGGCCTCTCATAATCTTACAAATCTCCATCAGATCTCTCCCTGGCATCCGGCACTCCAGAGAAAACAACTCAAGTTTGCCCATAGAACATGATTATGATAGGCCACGCTCTCTAACCCAGGCAGCATCCTGGTGAACCTCCTCTGCATCCTCTCCAAAGCCCCGACATCCATCGTATATGTTCAGAAGTTTGTAACGACACGAAGGCTGCTGGTGTTGTGGAGAGCGAGGAAGGTTTTCACAAGTCACAGGTGACAAGGGGGACATTGACGGGATGCAGAACAGGGCTGAGAAGGGGCAGATGGAGTTTAGCCCGGGGAAGCGTGAGCTGATTCACTTTGGAAGGTCGAACTAGAAGGCAGAGTCCGGGATTAATGGTGGGATTCTGAGCAGTGTGGAGGAACAGAGGGATCTGCTGGTCCACATCTATACATCCCTCAAAGTTGTCGCGCAAGTTGATAGGATGGTTAAGAAGGTGGATGGTGTGTTGGTCTTTATTCGTCGGGGAATTGAGTCCAAGAGCTGTGAGGTCATGTTCCAGCTCTATAAAACTCTGGTTAGACCACATTGGGAGTATTGTGTTCAGTTCTGGTTGCTTGATTGTAGGAAGGATGTGGAAGCTTTAGAGAGGGTTCAGAGGAGATTCACCAGGATGCTGACTGGATTAGAAAGGGTGCAGAGGAGATCTACCAGGATGCTGCCTGGATTAGAGAGGGTGCAGAGGAGATTCACCAGGATGCTGACTGGATTAGAAAGGGTGCAGAGGAGATCTACCAGGATGCTGCCTGGATTAGAGAGGGAGCAGAGGAGATTCACCAGCATGCTGCCTGGATTAGAGAGGGTGCAGAGGAGATTCACCAGGATGCTGCCTGGATCAGAGAGGGTGCAGAGGAGGTATACCAGGATGCTGCCTGGATTAGAGAGGGTGCAGAGGTGATTCACCAGGATGCTGACTGGATTAGAGAGAAGACAGAGGAGGTATACCAGGATGCTGCCTGGATTAGAGAGGGGGAAGAGGAGATTCACCAGGATGCTGCCTGGATTAGAGAGGGTGCAGAGGAGATTCACCAGTATGCTGCCTGGATTAGAGAGGGTGCAGAGGAGATTCACCAGGACGCTGCCTGGATTAGAGAGGGTGCAGAGGAGATTCACCAGGATGCTGCCTGGATTAGAGAGGGTGCAGAGGAGATTCACCAGGATGCTGCCTGGATTAGAGAGGGTGCAGAGGAGATTCACCAGGAAGCTGCCTGGATTAGAGAGGGTGCAGAGGAGATTTACCGGGATGCTGCCTGGATTAGAGAGGGTGCAGAGGAGATTCACCAGGATGCTGCCTGGATCAGAGAGGGTGCAGAGGTGATTCACCAGGATGCTGACTGGATTAGAGAGAAGACAGAGGAGGTATACCAGGATGCTGCCTGGATTAGAGAGGGGGAAGAGGAGATTCACCAGGATGCTGCCTGGATTAGAGAGGGTGCAGAGGAGATTTACCGGGATGCTGCCTGGATTAGAGAGGGTGCAGAGGAGATTCACCAGGATGCTGCCTGGATCAGAGAGGGTGCAGAGGAGATTCACCAGGATGCTGCCTGGATTAGAGAGGGTGCAGAGGAGATTCACCAGGATGCTGCCTGGATTAGAGAAGATGCAGAGGAGATTCAACAGGATGCTGCCTGGATTAGAGAGGATTCAGAGGAGATTCACCAGGATGCTGCCTGGATTAGAGAGGATTCAGAGGAGATTCACCAGGATGCTGCCTGGATTAGAGAGGGTGCAGAGGAGATTCACCAGGATGCTGCCTGGATCAGAGAGGGTGCAGAGGTGATTCACCAGGATGCTGACTGGATTAGAGAGAAGACAGAGGAGGTATACCAGGATGCTGCCTGGATTAGAGAGGGGGAAGAGGAGATTCACCAGGATGCTGCCTGGATTAGAGAGGGTGCAGAGGAGATTTACCGGGATGCTGCCTGGATTAGAGAGGGTGCAGAGGAGATTCACCAGGATGCTGCCTGGATCAGAGAGGGTGCAGAGGAGATTCACCAGGATGCTGCCTGGATTAGAGAGGGTGCAGAGGAGATTCACCAGGATGCTGCCTGGATTAGAGAAGATGCAGAGGAGATTCACCAGGATGCTGCCTGGATTAGAGAGGATTCAGAGGAGATTCACCAGGATGCTGCCTGGATTAGAGAGGGTGCAGAGGAGATTCACCAGGATGCTGCCTGGATTAGAGAGGGTGCAGAGGAGATTCACCAGGATGCTGCCTGGATTAGAGAAGATGCAGAGGAGATTCACCAGGATGCTGCCTGGATTAGAGAGGATTCAGAGGAGATTCACCAGGATGCTGCCTGGATTAGAGAGGGTGCAGAGGAGATTCACCAGGATGCTGCCTGGATTAGAGAAGATGCAGAGGAGATTCACCAGGATGCTGCCTGGATTAGAGAGGATTCAGAGGAGATTCACCAGGATGCTGCCTGGATTAGAGAGGGTGCAGAGGAGATTCACCAGGATGCTGCCTGGATTAGAGAGGGTGCAGAGGAGATTCACCAGGATGCTGCCTGGATTAGAGAAGATGCAGAGGAGATTCACCAGGATGCTGCCTGGATTAGAGAGGATTCAGAGGAGATTCACCAGGATGCTGCCTGGATTAGAGAGGGTGCAGAGGAGATTCACCAGGATGCTGCCTGGATTAGAGAAGATGCAGAGGAGATTCACCAGGATGCTGCCTGGATTAGAGAGGATTCAGAGGAGATTCACCAGGATGCTGCCTGGATTAGAGAGGGTGCAGAGGAGATTCACCAGGATGCTGCCTGGATTAGAGAGGGTGCAGAGGAGATTCACCAGGATGCTGCCTGGATTAGAGAAGATGCAGAGGAGATTCACCAGGATGCTGCCTGGATTAGAGAGGATTCAAAGGAGATTCACCAGGATGCTGCCTGGATTAGAGAGGATTCAGAGGAGATTCACCAGGATGCTGTCTGGATTAGAGAGGGTGCAGAGGAGATTCACCAGGATGCTGCCTGGATTAGAGAGAAGACAGAGGAGATTTACCGGGATGCTGCCTGGATTAGAGGGGGTGCAGAGGAGATTTACCAGGATGCTGCCAGGATTAGAGAGAAGACAGAGGAGATTTATCGGGATGCTGCCTGGATTAGAGGGGGTGCAGAGGAGATTTACCAGGATGCTGCCAGGATTAGAGAGGGTGTTTTTGGAGGACAGGCTGGGCGAGCAAGAACCTTTCTCTTTGAAGGAAAGGTGACTAGATAGAGGCTGTAAGATGATCAGAGGCAAAGATAGAGTGGACAGCCAGAGAATTTTTCCCACGGCAGAAATGGCTAATGTGAGAGGGCATAATTTAAAGGTGATTGGAGGAGAATAGAGAGGGGATGTCAGAGTTAGTTTTTTTTACACTGAGAGTGGTAGACATGTGGATTGCCCTGCCAGGGGTGGTGATAGAGGCAGATACATTAGGAGCATTTAAGAAACTCTGAGATAGGCAGAAGGATGAAAGGAAAATGAGGGGCCACTTGGGAGGGAAAGGTTTGATTGGGAGTGAGGAGCCTGCAGAAGATAATGGGTTCAGCCTAGTCCATCCCCACCACTGAGAACATCTACAAGGAGTGTTACCAGGAGAAGCCAGCATCCATTTGTCAAAGACCCCCACCTTCCAGGCTATGCTCTCTTCTCACTGTTGCCATCAGGAAGGAGGTACAGGAGCCTCAGGTCCCACACCACCAGGTTCAGGAACAGTTATGAACCCCTCAACCATCAGGAAGGAGGTACAGGAGCCTCAGGACCCACACCACCAGGTTCAGGAACAGTTATCACCCCTCAACCATCAGGAAGGAGGTACAGGAGCCTCAGGACCCACACCACCAGGGTCAGGAACAGTTATCACCCCTCAACCATCAGGAAGGAGGTACAGGAGTCTCAGGTCCTACACCACCAGGTTCAGGAACAGTTATTACCCCTCAACCATCAGGAAGGAGGTACAGGAGCCTCAGGACCCACACCACCAGGTTCAGGAACAGTTATCACCCCTCAACCATCAGGAAGGAGGTACAGGAGCCTCAGGACCCACACCACCAGGTTCAGGAACAGTTATCACCCCTCAACCATCAGGAAGGAGGTACAGGAGCCTCAGGACCCACACCACCAGGGTCAGGAACAGTTATCACCCCTCAACCATCAGGAAGGAGGTACAGGATTCTCAGGTCCTACACCACCAGGTTCAGGAACAGTTATTACCCCTCAACCATCAGGAAGGAGGTACAGGAGCCTCAGGACCCACAGCACCAGGTTCAGGAACAGTTATTACCCCTCAACCATCAGGCTCTTGAACCAGAGGGGATAACTTCACTGAACACAACACTGAACTGATTCCACAACTTCTGGACTCAATTTTAAAGAGCCTACAACTCGTGTTCTCGATATTATTAATGAATTATTATTATTATTATTTGTGGGTGTTTTTTTGTTCCCACAGTTGGTTTTCTCTTGCGCGTTGGTTAGTTATCAATCTTTGTGTAATTTTTCTTTGATACTGTTGTATTTCTTTGTTTTACTGTGAAGGCCTGTAAGAAACTAAATCTCAGGGTAACGTTTGGTGACATGTGTGTACTTTGCTAACAAATTTTACTTACTTATTTACTTTGAACTTAGAGTAGGTTAAAGGGTTGGCACGACATTGTGGGCTGAAAGGCCTGTACTCTGCTGTAAAGATTTCAGTTCAAGTTCGAGTTTGCTGTCGACTGACTGTTCATATCTACAACCTAACGAATCAGCGTCCCTCTGGAGCACGGTGCACCCACACAACATATATCACACACAGCACATAAACCAAAATATTACACCATAAATAAGTTATATAACATGTATATTGGATTATAAATAAGTTAATAAAACATAATACAAAGATGCAACACAGGTAGACAGTAAACAGCTCGTTGTCCCAGTGATGAGACCCTCGGTGGTGACAGAGTATTCATTAGTCTCACAGCCTAGGGAAGAAGCTGTTATCCAGTCTGACAGTCCTAGTCCTGATTCCTGGTCGCTCCCCCTTCCAGGTTTTACCTTCACCCGTTGACCTGTGTATCTCCTTCCCGACGGCTCCTCCATCCACGTTTTATCTTCACCCGTCGACCCGCTCTCTATGCGAACTCTGGGTCCAATTCTCACAAACACAACATGGACAAACTGTCACGATTCCGGTTTTAAAAATCATTGACTCTTTTGTTGAATTAGATTTTGACCACTTTTGCTCATTTAAAAAAAAATAGGAGAATAAGGGCACAGAGTCATAAGATCATAAGACCTTCAGACATAGGAGCAGAATTAGGCCATTCAGCCCATCGAGTCTGCTCCGCCATTCCATCATGGCTGACTTATTGTTCCTCTCAACCCCCATTCTCCTGCTTCCTCTGCACAACCTTTGATGTCCTGACGAATCAAGAATCTATCAACCTCCGCTGTAAATATACCCTGTGACCGGAGTCACACAGCAAAGGAACAGGCCCTTCGGCCCATTTGGTCTATGCTGTGCCGCACGGTGAGCTCGTTCCATGGGCCTGCATTTGGTCCACGGACCTTCTAAATCCCTCAAATTCACATATTTGTCCGGACGGCTTTTAAATGTCATTGAAATGCCCGCCTCAAACACTAATTTATCATTTTTGGCTCATGGTAATTAACCAGAGATTCAGCACGATTAAAGCCTGGTTTAGTCCGACGGGTCTGCGCCTTCGCGGGCGTGAGTACCCAGTGCGTCTTTGGATTTGCTGGCTGCTCTTTCCAAATGAGCTCTGCCCTTGTCACAAAACTGCAAATTTCATGTCATATTACAGTGATAACACCTCTGATACCGATCTGTCATGAGTCTTCTGGCAGCTGCTAATGTCAGCTCAAATCCGACCAGCAGGGGCAGATACCACGCCTCACCCCTGCTGAGGTAGAAGTCGACAATCTGGTTGTGTGTGTTTTTTTCCATTCATGCGATGTCGTGACGTGGGTTGTTTTTTATTTGGTGGAGGAGGGCAGTTTGACAGGGCGACCCGTTGGACCGACCAGCCGCACTACCGGCCGCCCCCTGAGACGAGGAACAGTGGGTGAGAATTCACACAGAAAGCGTTGGAAACACCCATTTGATCCGGTGACATCGCCTGCGAGAAAAACAGAGTGAACGGTCCTGGGGGGCCCAAGCAGACCTCCCAGGTGTGGCGCCACTTCACCTGCGAGTCTGTTGAGGTCATCTACTGTGTCTAGTGCTCCTGGTGTGGCTACCTGCACAGTATATTGATGAGACCCGACGTCGACCGCTTCCCCGAGCACCTATGCCCCGTCCGCCAAAGATTGCGAGATCTCCCAGTGGCCACCCGTTTTAATTCCACTTCCCATTCCCATTCCGACATGCCAGTCCACGGCCTCCTCCACTGCCGCAATAAGGCCACACTCAGGTTGGAGGAGCAGCACGTTATATTCCGTCTGGGTAGCCTCCAACCTGATGGCGTGAACATCGATCTCTTGAGCTTCCGGTAAGACCCCACCCCCCAGCCCCACCCATTCACCATTCCCCATCCCCACTTCCCTCTCTCACCTGATCTCCTCACCTGCCCATCACCTCTCTCTGGTGCTCCTCCCCCTTCCCTTCTTCTCCAATCAGATTCCCCCTTCTCCAACCCTTTATCTCTTTCTCCCATCAACTTTCCAGCTCTTTACTTCACCCCCTCCCCCTCCAAGTCTTACCTATCACCTGTCACTTTGTACGACTTCCTCTCCTCACCGCCCCCCCCCCTCACCTTCTCACTCTGACTTCTAATCTCTTTTTTTTCTCTCTCCGGTCAGATGCTGCCTGGCCTGCTGAGTTCCTCCAGCATTTTGCGTGTGCTTTGCTGACGACCAGACGCAGTTTGGATTAATAAATTAACTTTATTGGCCTTGTGTACCTTAAAGCATCCCTGAGGTCACGGGGAGAACATGCAAACTCCCCACCCCGGTGCGGATCACAATTCCTGATAGAAGACTCTCGACCACGTAGGGTTATCATCTGTTCGGATTCTGCTGCTGCCTTAGAGTCTATAAAAGGGAAGTAAATCAAAAGCTGACATAGTTATTGAGATTCTCTTAGTGTTGTTTAGAGTAGACAATAGACAATAGGTGCAAGAGTAGGCCATTCGGCCCTTCGATCCAGCACCGCCATTCACTGTGATCATGGCTGATCATCCACAATCAGTATCCAGTTCCTGCCTTATCCCCATAACCTTTGATTCCGCTATCATTAAGAGCTCTATCCATCTCCTTCTTGAAAGCATCCAGAGACTTGGCCTCCACAGCCTTCTGGGGCAGAGCATTCCATATATCCACCACTCTCTGTGTGAAAAAGTTTTTCCTCAACTCCGTTCTAAATGGCCTACCCCTTATTCTTAAACTGTGGCCTCTGGTTCTGGACTCACCCATCAGCGGGAACATGTATCCTGCCTCCAGCGTGTCCAATCCCTTAATAATCTTAGATGTTTCAATCAGATCCCCTCTCAGCCTTCTAAATTCCAGAGTATACAAGCCCAGTTGCTCCAATCTTTCGACATATGACAGTCCCGTCATCCCGGGAATTAACCTTGTGAACCTACGCTGCACTCCCTCAATAACAAGAATGTCCTTCCTCAAATTTGGAGACCAAAACTGCACACAGTACTCCAGGTGTGGTCTCACCAGGGCCCTGTACAGCTGTAGAAGGACCTCTTTGCTCTTGTACTCAATTCCCCTTGTTATGAAGGCCAGCATGCCATTAGCTTTCTTCACTGCCTGCTGTACTTGCATGCTTGCTTTCAGTGACTGATGTACAAGAACAGTTAGATCTGGTTGTGCTTCCCCTTTTCCTAACTTGACTCCATTTAGATAAGAATCTGCCTTCCTGTTCTTATCACCAAAGTGGATAACCTCACATTTATCCTCATTAAACTGCATCTGCCATGCATCTGCCCACTCACCCAGCCAGTCCAAGTCACCCTGCATTCTCATAACATCCTCCTCACATTTCACACTGCCACCCAGCTTTGTGTCATCGGCAAATTTGCTAATGTTACTTTTAATTTCTTCATCTAAATCATTAATATATATTGTAAACAGCTGCGGTCCCAGTACTGAACCCTGCGGTACCCAACTGGTCACCGCCTGCCATTCCGAAAGGGACCCATTAATCACAACTCTTTGTTTTCTGTCAGCCAGCCAACTTTCAATCCATGTCAGTACTCTGCCCCCAATACCATGTGCCCTAATTTTGCCCAATAATTTCCTATGTGGGACTTTATCAAAGGCTTTCTGAAAATCCAGGTACACTACATCCACTGGCTCTCCCTTGTCCACTTTCATAGTTACATCCTCAAAAAATTCAAGAAGATTAGTCAAGCATGATTTCCCTTTCGTAAATCCATGCTGACTCGGACCGATCCTGTTACTGCTATCCAGGTGTGTCGTAATTTCATCTTTTATAATTGACTCCAGCATCTTTCCCACCACCGACGTCAGGCTAACTGGTCTATCATTCCCTGTTTTCTCTCTTCCTCCCTTCTTGAAGAGAGGGACAACATTAGCCACCCTCCAATCCACAGGAACTGATCCTGAATCTATAGAACATTGGAAAATGAGAAGTAGGGAAGATGGCTTGTGTAGTTAGATTTTCATGGATACCTGGGCATGCTGTGGTGGAGGGAAATGAAATTCTAGATGGCATTGCAAAGTCTTCCTTACAGAGCAGGCAAGTAGAAATTAGAGTTCCCCTAGGCAGAGCAGAATTGAGAAGTAGGATTAAAAAAGGTATAGAGAAGAAGTGGCAGGAGGATTGGAAAAATGAATTAAGGGGCAGACATTATTTTTCTAGTCACCCACTAGTTAAAAATGTCTCAGACTGTTACCTTTAAAGGCGCAGAGATATTGTGAAATTTACAAGACCTAGGTTGGAGCATTGTGGGCTAAACTATTATTTAAAGATAATAGGAAAACATCCTACTGGTTTATGTGACTGTGATAGTCCAGAGACAATCCAGCATGTTTTGCTGAGCTGTAATCGAAACAAAATTGAAAGAAGCATGTTGTTCAAGAGGCTATCTGGCTTAAATTTATTTTGGTTCTCTATTCAATCTTTGTTTCTCCATCAAGAAAATTAACATCTGATTGAAGAGTTTATTATTCAGTTTATACGTGAGACTAGGTTGTATTCGAGAATTTGAGTTCCTTGAAGTTCTGTGATTAATTATACATCCTGCGGAGGGCTGTAATACCCCTGGATGCGTCTAAACAGCCGGACATGGAAGAAGAAGAAGAAGACGACGACGACAAGTCCTGGTGATGTGACCACTGACGCCAGGCAGACAATCTCTGAAGAATATTTTGTAACGGCTGGGGTCACCCGTCTTGTAAAGTCACTGCCCAGAAGAACACGATGGCAAACCACTTCTGGAGGAAAATTTGCCAAGAACAGTCATGGTCACGGATAGAGACAGGCGGAAGAACATCACTGCCTACGTCATACAACACGGCTGATAATGATGAGGGTGAGGGGCCCTTCGGCCCACAATGCTGTGCTGGCCATTTAACCTCCTCCAAGATCAATCAAACCCTTCCGCCCCACACAGCCCTCCATCCTTCTCTCATCCAAATGCCTATCCAGGTGTTTGTACGTTCTCCCTGTGACCACGTGGGTTTCCTCCGGGTGCTCCGGTTTCCTCCCACATTCCAAAGGCGCCGTGAGTTTGTGGGCGTGGCATGTTGACGCCGGGAGGCGCGGCGACACTTGCGGGGCATGCACCCTCCCCCTCTCCCCACCCCTCCCCACAGCAGCGCATCCTCGGACTGTTGAACGCCACCAACGACTCATTTCACCGGACGGTTCCGCGGTGAACACCTTCTCGAAGCGTGGTCCGCTGTGCACAGCTCTGGGATCCATCTGCCCCCCACCCCACCCCCCACCCCCCACACAGTCAGCCACGAAACCAAGGAAACACCCTGGAACCCGTTCAGAGAAACAAAGAAAAACGTCAATCTAAACTTAGCTCGGCACAGAATTGTGGGCCGAAGGGCCAGTCCCCCGAGCCGTGCTGTTTACCCACCACACTGCTCGGGGTTCGACAGATCTCATCTCTCTGCACTCAGCTGCTTGCTGCAAAGCAACATATTTCCTCTCGTATATCCGTGAGAATGAATCTGATTCTCATGTCACCGGTGTTTGGGCGCGTAGCGTACTCAGGCAGGTGCGAATCCAACCAGAAGGACCGGTTTCCACGCCTCATTCTTGCTGAGGGAGAGCTCAGCAGTCCGTGGGGTTTTATTTTTCAACGACGCCGTGGTATGGGGTCTTTTGGCGGGGGGGGGGCGGAAAGGACAATTTCAGAGGGTGACCTGTTAGACAGACCTCCACCCCCCACGCCACGGAAAGTGTTGGAAACATTCGTTCCGTCAGGCGGGCTGAGGGAAAAGCTGAGCTGACGATCTGGTCAGCGCCCCTTCAACCAGGTCAGATTAATAACTCAAGCAACACACATCGAAGTTGCTGGTGAAAGCAGCAGGCCAGGCAGCATCTCTAGGAAGAGGTACAGTCGACGTTTCAGGCCGAGACTCCCCAATCCTGACGAAGGGTCTCGGCCTGAAACGTCGACTGTGCCTCTTCCTAGAGATGCTGCCTGGCCTGCTGAGTTCACCAGCAACTTTGAGGTGTGTTGCTTGAATTTCCAGCATCCGCAGAATTCCTGTTGTTTGCGAGATTAATAACTCAGCCTGATTTGCCACATGTACATCGACACATGGCCGGCTGGTGGCGCAGCGAGATCGGCGCCGGACTCCGGAGCGAAGGTTCCAGAGTTCGAGTCCAGGTCGGGCCGCTCCCGGGCACGCTTTCCATCCGTGCCGGGTTGAGTGTCAAAAAAGCACTGCGCCTGTGAGAAGGACGCGGGGGATCGCACACAGAATCTATTCTCCAAGACACACACGAAAAAGAACCCATTGAAACATTTGCGTGAACGACCAACACGGTCCGAGGATGTGCTAGGGTTGTGTGTGGGGGTTTTGGCAGGGGTCCGCAAGTGTACCCACCATACTATACCAACTCTAATGTCGCTGGACTGTGTGAGGAAACCGGGGCGCCAGGAGGAGACCCATGCGGTCGCAGGGAGAGCGGACAAACTCCTTACAGCGGCGGGAGCGGCGTGACGTGAAAAACACGAGAGATTCTGCAGATGCTGGAAATCCGGAGTAAATAACACACACATACACACACTCACACAATGCTGGAGGTCAGCACGTCAGGCGGCGTCTGTGGAGTGGAATAAACAGTCGATGTTTCAGGCCGAGACCCTTGGCTGGCTCTGTAATGAGCTGTGCTAACTGCTCTGTTCCTGTGCCGTGTAGGAAACACGGCAGGAAACACTCACCCCTCACACTCATTGGCGTTCCCGATGACCAGTAACTCAGGCCAGGTACACGCAGTGGCCTCGGGAGCAGCTGAGAGACTGTGGGCACCCAGTGGCACCTGCCTCACCGGCATCCCGGTGCCCTGGCATCAGCAGAATACAGTCCAGAGGGTGATGAGCAGACTGTACTTGAGTGACAAATGCTCCATCCAGAGCGCCCCCCCCCGCAAACATTCACTCCCCACCCCCATAGCTCTGTTGCACAGTGCCTGCAGTGTGTACGTCCCTGCAGACTGATACACACAGGGACAGCACCAGAACAGAAGTGACAGGGGTTCGATTCTTGCCACGGTCTGTAAGGCGTTTGTACAGTACGTTCTCCCCGTGACCACGTGGGTTTCCTCCGGGTGCTCCGACGTTCCGGAAACGTACAACGGCGCAGGGTTGGCGTAGAGTACGGCGTAGGGTACGCTGCAAATTTACGGCCTGCATTTGACGCACAAGTATATATAGATTAGTAAATTGTGGGCGTGCTGTGTTTGTGCAAACAACGCATTTTGTTTCTGCAAACAACAACGTCTGGACTGGGTGGGCACAGGAGTACATTCAGCCAGAGACTCATTCCACCGAGATGCAGCACAGAGCGTCATAGGAAGTCATTCCTGCCTGTGGCCATCAAACTTTACAACTCCTTCCTTGGGGAGTCAGACATCCTGAGCCAATAGGCTGGTCCTGGACGTATTTCCAGGCATAATTTACATATTACAATTTAACTATTTATGGTGCAACTGTAACTAAAACCAATTTCCCTCTGGATCAATAAAGTATGACTATGACTATGGCTATGACTATTTCGCCGCGTGTTTTGAAGTACATGCGACAAGCAAAACTAATTAAGATAAAGAGAATATCTTTATTGTCATTGTTGTGAAGCAATGAAACGCAGTTTAGCAGCTCAAGGTTTTGCAACGTGACAAAGAATATATACATAAGATAAACTCTAAAACCTCAGGAGTGCAGTCCAAAATTAATAATACATGGATGGGGGGGTAGGACTATTGCACACCTGCCATTCCTGGAAGTGTGATGCATTTAGCTGCCGCTGTCTTAGGAGGGGGGCCGGAGAAGGGAAGGGGGTGTTATACATTTCACTGCTTGTGGGTAGAAGCTGTTAATTAATCTTTAAGATACTGGATGATGATTACCACAGCCAATAACCTGGTAACCTCCCTTTCGGAGATGCGCGATTCAGCTGCCTGTACGGTCCGGCATTTCTGCGGTTTTCCGGGGGCTTCGGCGAAGTGGGGTCTCGAAGGTGCCAAATCGAGGCGGTGGGGGAACCAGGTCCGAGAGCGGGGAACGGGGCGACGTCTGGCCGTTGCTGCGGCGGGCTTGGGGACGAATCCAGTCTTCGGGGCCCAGACCTGAGAGCGAGGAACGATTTAAAAGTGCAGGGTCAGATTGTAAAGGTCAGGGTGTCAGGGCTGGAGGTGAAGGATGGGGGCCGGTGTTTCAGCTCTCTGTTCCGCGAGGTTTGGGCGCTGAACTCAGGGTGGGGCAAGTGGCTAACGGGCTCCTGGACTGGCTGCCGCCATGGGCTGGCTTCGCGAACTTCAGTTCTCGATATTAACTTTTCTTTTAGATTTTTAAGAAAAGTTTTCATTGTTTGCACGTGGGTGTTTGATGGTCTTTTTTAAGGGGTTCTATTGGGTCTCCTTGTTATTTCACAGCTGCCTGTGCGGGCACGTGGCCAAGTGGTTAAGGCATTGGACTAGCGACCTGAAAGTCGTGAGTTGGAGCCCCAGCCGAGGGAACGTGTTGTGTCCTTCAGTAAGGCACTTAACCACACATTGCTCTGCGACGACACTGGTGCCAAGCTGTATGGGTCCTAATGCCCTTCCCTTGGACAACATCGGTGTCGTGGAGAGGGGAGACTTGCAGCATGGGCAACTGCCGGTCTTCCATACAACCTTGCCTAGGCCTGCGCCCTGGAGAGTGAAGACTTTCCAGGCACAGATCTATGGTCTTGCAAGACTAATGGATGCCTGTAAGGGGACGAATCTCAAGGCTATATAATTTGTACACACATTGATCATTAATGTAATTTGAATTTGAACTTGGGAAAGTAGGGGAAGAATTCAGAAGTTGGTGGGTGGAGGGTTCGGAGGGGGTAGAGAACAAGCTGGCAAGTGATAGACACATTGACTGTTTATTCCCCTCCATCGACACCTCCTGGTATACTGAGCTCCTCTAGCATTTTGGGCTTCTCCCGAATTCTCCGACCTCGGCCCTCGGTTCCAGGAGAGCGCAAACTGGCAGGTGACAGGTGAGACCAGGTAACGGGGAAGGTGGGTGGCTGGGGAAGGAGGAGGAGAACAAGCTGACAGGGCAGGTGTTTCAGGGCAGAAGTTTCAGCTGACAGGTGATAGATGAGACCAGGCGAGGGGGAAGGTGGGTGGGGGAGGGGCACGTGAACAAGGTGACAGGTGAGACTAGGTGAGGAGGAAGGTGGGTGGGAGAGGGGCAGGAGAACAAGCCGACAGGTGACAGGTGAGACCAGGTGAGGGGGAAGCTGGGTGAGTGGGTGGGGGAGGGGAAGTAGTACTAAGAGACAGGTGACAGGTGAGACTAGGTGAGGAGGAAGGTGGGTGGGTGGGAGAGGGGCAGGAGAACAAGCCGACAGGTGACAGGTGAGACCAGGTGAGGGGGAAGCTGGGTGGGTGGGGGAGGGGGAGTAGTACTAATAGACAGGTGACAGGTGAGACTAGGTGAGGGGGAAGGTGGGTGGGTGAGGGGAGGGGAAAGGAGGACAAGCTGACAGGTGACCTGGTCTCACCTGTCACCTGCCAGCTGAGGGGGAAGGTGGGCGGGTGGGGGAGTGTGGATGAAGTGAGAAGCTGGGAGGTGATTGGTGGAAAAGATACAGAGCTGAAGAAGAAGGAACCTGATAGAAGAGGAGAGTGGACCGTGGAGAGAGGGAAAGAGAGGGTGGGAAACGAGGATAATCAACTCACTCGACATCAGCAAAGCCAAAAGAGCTGGTTATGGACTGCGGGAGGAAGAAACCGAGATCCGTGAGCCGGTCCTCCTCAGGAGGTCAGAATTGGAGAGGGTCAGTGTTTTAAATTCCTAGTGTTATCGTATCGGAGGTTCCTTGAAGTTGTTAAGGGGTGGTAATGGGGACAAGCTATTAAATGCTCCCAACAGCGTGCGTCTCAAACAGCCTCTGACAGCCAAGTCCAGCTTCTGGCCTTCACGTTATTGAGTTACTAAGTTACTGAGCCTGGTAGAACCATTTCTACCGACAGGAGAACGGACAAAGGCTGGTTACTGGTGCCTTAAAACCAGTCGATTCAGGCAGATGGGGCTCGTCAGCCGTGGTTGGCAGCTCGTCTAGGAGAAGGAAAACTCTGATCTCAAACCTCCGCTGCCTTGCGGCTAGACCCACTCACGGGGAAGGCTTCTGGAGTAAAACCGGAGGGAAAAATCTGGAGCTGGAGTCCCTACGTTGAGTTCCAAGCTGACTGGCAACTCCTGGTGCCAAACTGTATCGGTCTCTGCCGTTCCTTTGGGTCCATCAGCTGTGTGGAGAGGGGGAGCCTGCTACACTTTATACTTTATTGTCGCCAAACAATTGATACTAGAACGTACAATCATCACAGTGATATTTGATTCTGCGCTTCCCGCTCCCTGGATTACAAATTGATAGTAAATATTAAAAATTTAAATTATAAATCATAAATAGAAAATGGAGAAATGGAAAGTAAGGTAGTGCAAAAAAAACCGAGAGGCAGGTCGGGATATTTGGAGGGTACGGCCCAGATCCGGGTCAGGATCCGTTCAGCAGTCTTATCACAGTTGGAAAGAAGCTGTTCCCAAATCTGGCCGTACGAGTCTTCAAGCTCCTGAGCCTTCTCCCAAAGGGAAGAGGGACGAAAAGTGTGTTGGCTGGGTGGGTCGTGTCCTTGATTATCTTGGCAGCACTGCTCCGTCAGCGTGCGGTGTAAAGTGAGTCCAAGTCATACTGTACAGGCTTGTGTACCTAGACAGCTGGGATGCCACGTCCATGGCCGACCCTGACCGACGGAGGGCCAGTAAGTGACCTTCAGAGGCCTCTAAAGCACATCCAGGGATCTGTCTTGTTCCGGCAGGCAAGTGCAATCACAAAGACAGAACCTGTTCTCACCTGTCACCTGCCTCCCTGGAAGGATGCACAGACTCAGCAAGTCATCTGAAACATTGAAGAGCATTCCGACCGATTGCATCAGGGCCTGGTGTGAAAATACGTGGAAAAATATTCTTGCGGGCAGATTTGTTCAAGCTGTTGAGGAGGGTTTAAACTAATTTGGTGAGGGTGGGGTGGGAACTGGAGTGAAGGGACTCACGATAGGATGGATGGTAAAAAAGTAAAGATAACGTGCAGTCAGACTGTCAGGAAGGGCGGGCAGGTGATGGGACAAAATTGTCAGGAAGGGCGGGCAGGTGATGGGACAAAATTGCAGCTGGCGGGCTGAGTATCAGTGCATCAGGAATGCAGAATCAGAAAGGGTAGCAAATGCAGTAGTCAAAGTGTTACATCTCAATGCACAGAGTATAAGAAATAAGGTGGATGATCTTGTTGCACTATTACAGATTGCCAGGTATGATGTCGCGGCCATCACTGACTTGTGGCTGAAGGATGGTTATAGTTGGGAGCAGAATGTCCAAGGTTACACGTTGTATCGGAGGGATAGGAAGGAAGGCAGAGGGGTTGGCGTGGCTCAGATGTCATCAAGATGTTAAGTAGGATTGGAAGATGTTGAATCCTTGTGAGTTGAGTTAAGAAACTGCAAGGTAAAAGGACGTTGATGGCAGTTATATACAGGCCTCCCAACAGTGGCTGGGAGGTGGACCACAGATTACAACAGGAAATAGAAAAGGCGAGTCAAAAGGACAATGTTAGGATAGTCTTGGGAGATTTTAACATGCAGGTCGATTGGGAAAATCAGGTTGGTAATAGATCTCAAGAGAGTGAGTTTGTTCAATGCCTACGAGATGGCTTTTTAGAGCAGTTCTTTGTTGAGCCAACTAAGAGAATCCTACTGGATTGTGTGTTACGTAATGAACTGGAGGTGTTTAGGGAGCTTAATCATGAGGAGGCAGTGGTCACAATATGAGTTCAACTTGAAATTTGATAGGGAGAAGGTAAAGTCTGATGTAGCAGTATTTCAGTGGAGTCAGGGAAGTTCCAGTGGTATGAGAGAGGAGCTAGCCAAAGTAAACAGGAAGGAGATGTTGACAGGGATGACAGCAGAGCAGCATTGACAGGTGTTTCTGAGAAAAATAACAAAGGTGCAGGGTAGATTTATTCCAAAAGAAAAAAGAAATACTCAAAATAGTACAACCGTGGCTGACAAGGGAAGTCAAAGCTAATGAAAAAAAAGGAGAGGGCATACAACAAAGCAGAAATTAGTGGAAAGACAGAGGATTGGGAAGCTTTTAAAAACCTACAGAGAGCAACTAAAAGAACCATTAGGAGGGAAAAGATTAAATATGAAAGCAAGTTAGGAAGTAATATCAAAGTGAATAGTAAAAACTTTTTCAAGAATGAAAAAAACAAAATAGAGGTGAGAGTGAATATGGGAACACTAGAAAATGAGGCCGGAGAAATAATAACAGGGGACAAGGAGATGACAGATGAAGTAAATGAGTATTTTTCACCAGTCTTCACTGTGGAAGATACCTACAGTGTGCCAGATGCTGAAGGGTGTGAGGGAAGAGAAGTGAATGCAGTTACTATTACAAGGGAGAAGGTGCTCAAAAATCTGAAAGACCTCATGGTACATAAGTCACCCTGACCAGATGAACTGCACCCTATGGTTCTTTCTGAAAGAGGCAGTGGTAGAGATTGTGGAGGCATTAGAAATGATCTTTCAAGAATCATTGGATCCTGGCATGGTGCCAGAGGACTGGAAAATTGCAAATATCACTCCACTCTTTCAAAAAAGAGGAAGGCCTGACCTCAGTGGTTGGGAAGGTGGAGCGTAGAAGGTCGAGGGGGGACTTGATAGATGTATTTAAAATTATGAGGGGGATTGATAGAGTTGACGTGGATAGGCTTTTCCCATTGAGAACGGGGGAGATTCAAGCAAGAAGACATGAGTTGAGAGTTAAAGGGCAAAAGTTTAGGGGTAACATGAGGGGGAACTTCTTTACTCAGAGAGTGGTAGCTGTGTGGAACGAGCTTCCAGCAGAAGTGGTTGAAGCAGGTTCGATCTTGTCATTTAAAGTTAAATTGGATAGATATACGGACAGGAAAGGAATGGAGGGTTATGGGCTGAGTGCAGGCCAGTGGGACTAGCTGAGAGTAAGAGTTCGGCACGGACTAGAAGAGCCGAGATGGCCTGTTTGTGTATTTGTGTACTGTAATTGTTATATGGTCATATGTTGGAGTTAACTGTTAAAGATGAAGTGATGGATTGCTTGGAGACATAGGACAAGATAGGACAAAGTCAGCATGGTTTCCTTTAGGGAAAATCTTGCTTGAGGAACCTGTTGGAATTCTTTGAGGAGATTACACATGGGATAGATACAGGGGATGCAGTGGATGTTGTATATTTGGACTTTCAGAAGGCTATTGACAAGAAGGAACACATGAGGCTGCTTACCAAGTTAAAAGCCCATGGTATTACAGGAGAGTTACTAATATAGTTAGAGCATTGTCTGATTAGTAGGAGTCAGTGAGTGGGAATAAAAGGATCCTTTTCTGGTTGGCTGCAACTGACTAGTGGTGTTCCACAGGGGTCTGTGTTGAGACCACTTCTTTTTATGCTGTACGTCAATGATTTGGATGATGTAATAGATGGCTTTGTTGCCAGGTTTGCAGGTGATATGAGGATTGCTGAAGGGGTAGGTAGTGTTGAGGAAACAGGATGCAGAAGGACTTAGACAGATTAGCAGAATGGGCAAGAAAGTGGCAAATGGGATACAAGGTTGGAAAATGCACGGTCATGCACTTTGGTAGTAGAAATAAATGTGCGGACTATTTTCTAAATGGGGAGAAAATCCAAAAATCAGAGATGCAGAGGGACTTGGGAGTCCTTGTGGTTAACTTACAGGTAGAGTCGGTGGTGAGGAAGGCAAATGCAATGTTAGCATTCATTTCAAGAGGTCTAGAATACAAGAGCAAGGATGTGATGCTGAGGCTTTATAAGGCACTGGGGAGGTCTCACCCTGGGTATTGTGAAAAGTTTTGGGCTCCTCATCTTAGAGAAGATGTACTGGCATTGGAGAGGGTCCAGAGGAGGTTCACAAGGATGATTCCAGGAATGAAAGTGTTATCATACGAGGAACGTTTGATGGCTCTGGGTCTGTACTCGCTGGAATTCAGAAGGATGAGGGGGGATCTCACTGAAACCTTTCGAATGTTGAAACCTTTCGAAAGTAGATGTGGAAAGGATGTTTCCCATGGTGAGGAAGCCTAGGACAAGAGGGCACAGCCTTAGGATAAAGGGATGTGCATTTAAAACATAGATGTGGTGAAATTTATTTAGCTGGAATGTGGTGAATTTGTGGAATTTATTACCACAGGCAGGTGTGGAGGCCAGGTCGTTGGGTGTATTTAAGGCAGAGCTTGAGAGGTTCTTGATTGGAGATGGTATCAAAGGTTACGGGGAGAAGACCGAGAAGTGGGGCTGAGGAGGGGAAAAATGGATCCGCCATGATTGAATGGTGGAACAGACTCGATGGGCCAAATGGCCTAATTCTGCTCCTATGTCTTATCGTCTTATGGAAACACCAATGCCCAGGAACAGAAAAGTGCAGGAAAGGTTGTGCATACAGCCCAGTTCATCACAGGCAAAGACCTCCAGGCAAAGACCTCCCCACCATTGAGAAGAAATTCTAAAAGGAGTGTTATCACAGGAAAGCAGCATCCGTCATCAAGGACCCTTGCCAACCAGACCCTGCTCTCTTAAAAAACATCGAAAGCATACAGGGGAATGTCGACTCAGACCATGAGAGGCCTGCGTCGGGCATTTTCATGCCTTACAAGGCGCAGATTGGAAGTCTGTGAGGGGCGCCACCCCTCGTACAGACACGAGAGCAATGTGCGGTTAAGTGCCTTGCTCAAGGGCACAAACACGATGCCACGGCTCAGGCTCGAACTGGCGACCTTCAGATCACCAGGCCGACGCCTTAACCACTTGGCCACGTGCCCGGCACAATGCACATTGAAATGCACGGGAAACAGCGGAGGATCTCAGCAGGTCAGGCAGCACCTATGGAGAGGAAAGAACTGCCCTCTCCACTGATGCTGACCGACCATCAGAGTTCCACCAGCGTTTTGCGTGGGTGCTGCTCTAGTTTTATTTCCAGCATCTGCAGAATCTTTTATGGTGAGATGCGCAGTTTGTGTCAAACCAAATCAGCGAGGGTTGTGCTGGGGGGCAGCCCGCAGGTGTCACGGTGCTTCCAGCACCAACATAGCACCTCTGCAACTTACTAACCCGAACCAGCACGTCTTTGGACTGTGGGTGGAAACTGGAGCACCCGGAGGAAACCATAACCTGAACTTACTAACTGTGGGTGGAAACTGGAGCACCCGGAGGAAACCCACGCAGTCGCGGTTTAGAACGTACAACCCTTTTACAGACAGTGGCGGGAATCGAACCGGTGATTGCTGGTGCTCTAAAACCAATTCATCAAGGGCTACACTGCAGCCGTTGAGTTCGAAGTAACTTCGTCCGCCTGTTCCACCGCTGAGGTCTTAGTTGGATTGTTCTTTGTCAGGGACCTCACCCTCGACCTTACCGCCATGGGTGACCCTACCAGGAGCATAGCTCTAGACAGCATTGCTCTCAGGATCACAGGACCACACAAGCCTCTCCAGCGCGACAAGGTGACAATCCACGGAGAAGGAACAATCCAACCAAGACCTCAACGGTGGAACAGGCGGATGAAGTCACTTCGAACTCAATGGCCATGAAAGCGGATGAAGGCTACAACAAATCCATCAGCTCCAATCGCCGTGGTTTCCACGCCATTGGAATCAGTTGGTTGATTTGTGAAGTATCGTGTGCTTCTTGGAGTGCAACATCACGTACACGTTAAACAAATACACACACAGGCATCTTCGCTCTGTACGGAACAAAGACCATCATCCTCGACCTCGAGGGATAGCCACAACGACAGAGTCTGTATTCTATTTTCTAAGTTCTATGACAAGAGGCAAATTTATCTCTTCCAGCTCCAACGAAGACCCTGAGATGGGAGTAGTTTGTGCCTCATCCTGGCTCAGCGCCCAGACCTAGCACCAGGGTATTGGCCCTGTGTCAAGGTTCAAAGTAAATTTATCATTGAAGTACGTATACACCGCCATATACACCCCTGAGTTTCATTGTCTTGCGGGCATTCACAGCAGATGCAAAGAAGTACAATAGAACAAATGAGGGATAGCCAAGACGACGACTACTGTGCTGCCCAGTGGATACTGCAGCCGAGGGAGGAGAGACTGGACGCGGAGAGAGCACGGACTGTGGCTGATCACCAGTGGTTATCAATAGGGTGAAGTCTGCCTCCCGTGGAGCTGAGCAGGTCAGGGGATGTCCGATGAAATGGCTCATGACGCAAGGGGGAATGGAGGGACACGCACAGGGAGCAGAGAATCAGAACTGGGGTCCTCAAGTTCGACAAATTCCACAGATGAAGCCCAATGCTAAAGATGAGCTCTCCCCCCACAAATGACAATCGACAGGCACAAGAGATTCTGCAGATGCTGGAAATCCAGAGCAACACACATGAAATGCTGGAGGAACTCAACAGGTCAAGCAGCACCTACGGAGAGGAAGAAAGAGTTGACGTTTCAGACCGATGGGCCACTGTGAATTCAAAATAACAGGAGCTCCGGGAACCACAGGAAGAAGGGGTAATCGAGGATCAGGTTAGAATATTCGATTCGCTCCATAAGTATTAAGATCAGATGTAGGACTATCAGGCCATTCAGCTCATCGAGTCTGTTCTGCCATTCCATTATGGCTGATTTATTATCTCTCTCAACCCCCTTCTCCTGCCTGCTCCCTATAACATTCAATGCCCTGACTAATCAAGAATCTATCAGCCTCCGCTTTAAATATACCCAATGGTCCTTGACTCCCCCCACGATAGGAAACATCCTCTCCACATCCACTCTATCTGTGTCCTCTGGTCCTAGACTCCCCCACTACAGGGAACATCCTCTCCACATCCACTCTATCTGTGTCCTCTGGTCCTAGACTCCCCCAGTATAGGAAACATCCTCTCCACATCCACTCTATCTGTGCCCCCTGGTGCTAGACTCCCCCACTATAGGGAACATCCTCTCCACATCCACTCTATCTGTGTCCTCTGGTCCTAGACTCCCCCAGTATAGGAAACATCCTCTCCACATCCACTCTATCTGTGCCCCCTGGTGCTAGACTCCCCCACTATAGGAAACATCCTCTCCACATCCACTCTATCTGTGCCCTCTGGTCCTAGACTCCCCCAGTATAGGAAACATCCTCTCCACATCCACTCTATCTGTGCCCCCTGGTGCTAGACTCCCCCACTATAAGGAACATCCTCTCCACATCCACTCTATCTGTGTCCTCTGGTCCTAGACTCCCCCACTATAGGGAACATCCTCTCCACATCCACTCTATCTGTGTCCTCTGGTCCTAGACTCCCCCAGTATAGGAAATATCCTCTCCACATCCACTCTATCTGTGCCCTCTGGTCCTAGACTCCCCCACTATAGGAAACATCCTCTCCACATCCACTCTATCTGTGCCCTCTGGTGCTAGACTCCCCCACTATAGGGAGCATCCTCTCCACATCCACTCTATCTGTGTCCTCTGGTCCTAGACTCCCCCACTACAGGAAACATCCTCTCCACATCCACTCTATCTGTGTCCTCTGGTCCTAGACTCCCCCACTATAGGAAACATCCTCTCCACATCCACTCTATCTGTGCCCTCTGGTCCTAGACTCCCCCAGTATAGGAAACATCCTCTCCACATCCACTCTATCTGTGCCCCCTGGTGCTAGACTCCCCCACTATAGGGAACATCCTCTCCACATCCACTCTATCTGTGTCCTCTGGTCCTAGACTCCCCCACTATAGGGAACATCCTCTCCACATCCACTCTATCTGTGTCCTCTGGTCCTAGACTCCCCCAGTATAGGAAATATCCTCTCCACATCCACTCTATCTGTGCCCTCTGGTCCTAGACTCCCCCAGTATAGGAAACATCCTCTCCACATCCACTCTATCTGTGCCCTCTGGTCCTAGACTCCCCCACTATAGGGAACATCCTCTCCACATCCACTCTATCTGTGTCCTATGGTCCTAGACTCCCCCAGTATAGGAAACATCCTCTTCACATTCACTTTATCTGTACCCTCTGGTCCTTGACTCCCCCTACTATAGGAAACATCCACTCCATCTGTGTCCTCTGGTCCTAGACTCCCCCACTATATGGAACATCCTCTCCACATCCACTCCATCTTGGCCTATCAATGTTGGATAGGTTTTAATTAGATTCCCATCCCCCCATTCTTCTAAACTCCAGCGAGTTCAGGCTCTGAGCCATCTCATCCAGTGAAACAATTGAAAAATCATGTTACAGTTCTTCACTCTGTTCTGGGTGGGAAGGGCTAGATTGATCTTGGAGAAGGTTGAAAAGGTCAGCCTACTCCACCATCAATGGGCCAAAGGGCCTTACTGTCTTGTACTGTTCTATGTGCTATGGTCGACCTTCTGTGTTGTATGTTCTACCTTCTGAAGGGCGACTTGTCTCAGCCCATTAGCAAAACTCTTAAATTCTTCCTCTTCCAATGTCTCCATTTCCCTTTCTCAGGGTGGCTGGGGTTCTGTCGGGGTCAATCACCTACAGTGGCATTTAAGCAGAGGTTAAGCATGGTGGAGTGAGCAATTAGTTGTTCATGCCCTGTAGACTGTGGTCTCTCTTTGGGGTCTTTGCTGGTGCTGGGATGGTGGGTGGTGGGACTGCTGATGCTTTACGCTGGAATAAATTGGGGGGGGAGGAGAGGGAGGGAGGGTTAATGCCGCTTGTGTCTGGGAGGGGATTAGGGAGCTTTGGGGTTCTTACGTTTTATTTACATTCTTTGGGGGGGAGGTTCGCTTCTGTTTCGAGGATGCCTGTGAAGAGTAAGAATTTCAGGTAGCATATTATAAAAGGAGGGGAGGAGAAGATGACTGCGCGACACAGCACGCGCGGCCGTCCCGAAATGATATCGAATTTGTAAGTAGGTACCGTGCACAATCCTGATTTGATGGAGATGGACGTGAGAGTACGGAGGATCATCTGGAGAAACTTCTGAAAGGCCTGCATCACTGCCGCTGCTACTGTGCGATCGAGAATCTCCGGAGGAGAAGGCCCCGAATCCTTGGCTTTGCCTATTGCCTGTTGCCGGGGCCGGGGTTGAAGCGCTCGGCAGAGACGGTGCTCAGTGCTTGGTGTCGGAGAGCTGGTTGGAGGCTCGGAGTTTTTGGACGGACCAGAGTCGGCTGTGGTCGGGTGCTTCCAGGGTGCTGCATCGGCAAGTTTGCGGCGCTGGAAGCTCATGGCAGGGAGAGTTTCTCTTCCTTCTACCGTCTGCGTGAGATGATGGGACTTTCGAGAGGCTTTAAGACTTTGTTTTTACCGTGCCCATGGTCTGTTCTTTATCAAATTATGGTATTGCTTTGCACTGTTGTAACTATATGTTATAATTATGTAGTTTTTGTCAGTTTTTTTAGTCTTGGTATGTCTTGTGTTTCTGTGATATCATTCTGGAGGAACATTGTATCATTTCTTAATGCATGCATTACTAAATGACAATAAAAGAGGACTGTGTGTCCTCATAATCTAATCTAATATCCATTTTCTGATATCAGGAGGAGCCATTGAAGCCGCTGAACTTTGTTCAGACTGAGTACAGACTATTGGGTACAATTCTGGTCACCACAATACAGGAAGGACAGGGGTAGGAAAGAAATGCAGAAGATGTTGTTGCGAATGGAGGTCTACAAGGAGGGATCAGATGGACTGAATTGAATTGAATTGACTTTATTACTTACATCCTTCACATACATGAGGAGTAAAAATCTTTACGTTACATCTCCTTCTAAATGTGCAATTTATAGTAATTTGTAATAAATAGTATGTACAACAGGACAGTCAATATAACATAGAAATACAGTTGTGTCAGCATGAATTAATCAGTTTGGTGGAACAAGCTGGTGGAAGAACCTGTTGGTCCTGGCTTTTAAGCTGTGGTACCATTTCCTGGATGGGTTGATTCTCTACGACAGGGGTCCACGGACCCTTTGGATAATGGTATTGGTGATTGGCATAAAAAAGGTTGGGAACCCCTGCTCTACGGAATGTAGAAAGCTGAGAGGGGAAGTCCTGGGGGTTTATAATGTTATGGCAGATGTAGATAGCCAGAATCTCTCTCCCCCAGGGCAAGGGAGTCTGGAACTGCGCAGCCCTCTGTTGAAAAATGATATCGTATCTGTTAAATAGGGGCCGTGGACAATTCTGATTTGATGGAGAATGGACGTGAAAGCACAGAGGAACATCTGGAGAAATTTCTGAAACGCCCGTTCGCTGTTGTCATTACTGCGTGATCGGGAATCTTTCGGAGGGTAGGCCTCAAAATCCCCAGTTGTGCCTGCTGTTGGCGACCGAGAAGGAGGTCGAATCGTTCGGACAGAGATGGCGCTCAGTACTCGGTGTCGGAGAGCTGATCAGAGCTCGAAGTTTTCGGATGACTCAGAGTTGGACTGTGGTCGGCATGGCAGGGAGAGTTTTCTTCCTTCTCCCGTCTGCGTGAGATGTGGGGTATTTGAGAGACTTTGAACTTTTTACTGTGCTCATGGACTTCTTCATCAAGTTATGGTATTGCTTGCACTGTTGTAACTATATGTTATAATTATGTGGTTTTGTCAGTTTTTTCAGTCTTGGTCTGTCCTGTGTTTTGTGATATCACACCAGAGGAATATTGTATCATTTCTTAATGCATGCATTACTAAATGACAATAAAAGAGGACTACGTGTCTTCATAATCTAAAACTGGAGGAATAGGGAAGCTAGGGACCTAATGCAGACAGATGGGATTGGTGTAGACAGAATCGCGATCGACCTGGAAGAATTGGCTCGAAGGGCCTGTTTCTAATCTGTGACTCTAACTCTACATTCGGCTACAGATGGGATGGCGTTTGCATCCACACAAGGCCGGACGATTCCAAGGCATGTATTAAAACTGCGCTGCAATATCTCCCAGTAAAGCAAACCAAACCCAGCCACACCGAAACATCATGTCAGGAAAAGCGGGAGGATGTCAGGAATACCGTCGCACTCAGATGTAGAAGGATTCCTCATTGCTGTTTCTGTAACAGTTTTGTTTGGCCAGTCGGGGTTGTTAGCTCTGGGCTGAACCCCTGAACCTGGAGGAATAGTGGACCACTCTCAGTCTGACCTCTACCCTTTGATCTGTTTGGCATGGGTGACCCGACCAAGAGCCAAAGCATGAAGCCCCGACTCCAGCCAATGTAGTTCTCTGAGTCACTAAAGCACGCGAGCCTCCAAACCCAACGACAAAGTTGTGGGCCTCTTTTAATTCAGCATATCTCTGGTGTTTTTCACTTACTCATCTCTGTAGGTTAAATTATGAGGACACACAGTCCTCTTTTATTGTCATTTAGTAATGCAAGCATTAAGAAATGATACAATATTCCTCTGGTGTGATATCACAAAACACAGGACAGACCAAGACTGAAAAAAACTAACTAAACCACATAATTATAACATATAGTTACAACAGTGCAAGCAATACCATAACTTGATGAAGAAGTCCATGAGCACAGTAAAAGGTTCAAAGTCTCTCAAATGTCCCACATCTCACGCAGACAGGAGAAGGAAGAAAAACTCTCCCTGCCATGCCGACCACAGTCCGACTCTGAGTCGTCCGAAAACTTCGAGCTCTGATCAGCTCTCCGACACCGAGTACTGAGCGCCATCTCTGTGCGAATGATTCGACCTCAATCTCAGTCGCCAACAGCAGGCAAAGCCGGGGACTTTGAGGCCTACTCTCCGAAAGATTCCCGACTACGCAGTAACAACAGCAGTGAATGAGCGTTTCAGAAATTTTTCAGATGTTCCTCTGTGCTTTCATGTCTGTCTCCATTAAATCAGAATTGTCCATAATGTGCGTTTGGAATGGCTGTACCTATTCGGTAATTTGTTCTTGCTTGTTTATCCTGTAATATCATATCCGGACATTATTATGGATTGTCTTATCTGTAATAATGGATCAACTGTAATATAATTTGTGGGTCTCTGATTCTAAAACCAGATCAGGCTTGTAGTTGTAGCAAGGTATAGTTATATTGGGTTGATAAGAATGATCAGCCAATTTGGGTAGACCTGGAATTGAAAGCTGTGAAACAGTTTTATTTAACCTTGTTATTGGGAGTTGCTTTACCTATACAATTAGTTAAAGTTTCTAATTTAAACCTATACCCAGTGATTAAGCATTCTTCACAAATTTGGCTCCAGTTCCACAATTTTTTTAATCTTAAAAGATTTAAACTTCGTAGTTTAATTTATCAAAATCACTTTTTTAAGCCTTCTTTGAGTGATTCAATTTTTTTTACTTTGGAAAAATAAGGGTATTAATTATTTTTTGGATTTATTTAAAGAAGATAGATTGATGTCTTTTCAATGATTAGTTGATAAATATTCTCTTTCATACTCACACTTTTTACAATACCTTCAAGTTAAACAATTTTTACAAAAATATTTAAGTAATTTTCCTTACATATTGGATGCTGACCTGTTAGATACTATTATGAGTATGAACCCTTTGATGAAGGGTTCTATTGGAAGAATTTATAACTTATTATTACAATGGGATAAGCATTCTTTACTTAAGATTAAACAAGAATGGGAAAAGGAACTCAATTTGAATTTTATGACAGAGGATTGGACGCGGATTCTGAAGCTGGTTAACTCTTCTTTGATCTGTGCTAGTCATTCATTGATTCAACTTAAAATTGTACATCATTACCATTTGATGAAGGAGAGATTGCCTAAAATATTCCCTAATGTTGATAGTTATTGTGATAGATGTAAAACTGAGACAGCTACACTAAAACACATGTTTTGGTCTTGTTCTATACTGGAACAGTTCTGGAAGTCAGTTTTTTCTGTGATGTCTAAAGCACTTAAAATTAATTTACAACCTAACAAATTAACTGTGCTTTTTGGAATAATTCCTCAAAATATCCATGTTATCTCTGTGTCTGACCAACATGTCATTGCATTTGTTACATTGATAGCCAGGAGGGCCATTTTGTTGAAGTGGAAGGATACATCAGCTCCCACTTTGTCACAATGGTTCTCTCAAGTGATGCTGTGTCTTAGCTTGGAGAAAATTAGAAGTCGAACCTATGCTTGATTTTGAGAAAAGATGGGGTTCATTTGCTCGTTATTATCATTTGAGTTAATTGATGGATTTCCTCCAAGACCTAATTGTAAATTTTTGGTACTTTCTTTTTCTTGCTGGCATTTTTATCTTTATCATTAGAAGCTTTTTGTATGATGCATGGCTCCGGGGTTGAACACCTAATGGGGTACACCCCCCACCACCACTTTTTCTTGCTTAGTAGGGTTTTTTATTTATTATCACCAAGATTTTTTCAATCTTCAAAATAATGTTTTTTTTTTCTTGAGACATTGTAAGTGTTGCTTACTTAGATGTACTCATGTTAATTTTGGATAATAATAATAAAAAGATTTGAAAAGAAAGAAAGCAAGGTATAGTTTCTTTTATGAGCTTGTATTTCAAACTAAAAATTGGTTATTATTATTAACATGTTTCTCTGAAAGGTGTCTTTTGACAATTAACGAGCGGCCAGATTTTGGGATGATGCCCTTGTCTTCCAATCAGGAGGAGGCACATTGAAAGGTGCCTCGGTTTGTCGGTTCGCCCAAGAACTACAGGATGTTTCACTCAGGCTTCATGAGGCACTGGCCAGACTGCACTCAGAGTATTGTGGGCAGCTTTGGGCCCCTAATCTAAGAACAGATGTGCTGGTATTGCAGAGGGTCCAGGAGAACGATTCCGGGTTAACATATGAGGAGCGTTTGATGGCTCTGGGCCTGTACTCACTGCAGTTCAGAAGAAAGAGGGGGGGGGGATTTCAATGAAATCTATTGAATTTTGAAAGCCCAGATGGATGGATGTGGAGAGGATGTTTCCTGTAGTGGGGGAGTCCAGGACCAGAGGACACAGATAGAGTGGATGTGGAGAGGATGTTTCCCATAGTGGGGGAGTCTATGACCAGAGGACACAGATAGAGTGGATGTGGAGAGGATGTTTCCTATAGTGGGGGGAGTCCAGGACCAGAGGGCACAGATAGAGTGGATGTGGAGAGGATGTTTCCTATAGTGGGGGAGTCTAGCACCAGAGGACACAGATAGAGTGGATGTGGAGAGGATGTTTCCTATAGTGGGGGAGTCTAGGACCAGAGGACACAGATAAAGTGGATGTGGAGAGGATGTTTCCTATAGTGGGGGAGTCTAGGACCAGGGAACACAGATAGAGTGGATGTGGAGAGGATGTTTCCTATAGTGGGGGAGTCTAGCACCAGAGGACACAGATAGAGTGGATGTGGAGAGGATGTTTCCTATAGTGGGGGAGTCTAGCACCAGAGGACACAGATAGAGTGGATGTGGAGAGGATGTTTCCTATAGTGGGGGAGTCTAGGACCAGAGGACACAGATAAAGTGGATGTGGAGAGGATGTTTCCTATAGTGGGGGAAGTCTGGGACCAGAGGGCACAGATAGAGTGGATGTGGAGAGGATGTTTCATGTTGTGGGGGAGTCTAGGACCAGGGGACACAGATAGAGTGGATGTAAAGAGGATGTTTCCTATAGTGGGGGAGTCTAGGACCAGAGGACACAGGTAGAGTGGATGTGGAGAGGATGTTTCCTGTAGTGGGGGAGTCCAGGACCAGAGGACACAGATAGAGTGGATGTGGAGAGGATGTTTCCTATAGTGGGGGAGTCTAGGACCAGAGGACACAGATAGAGTGGATGTGGAGAGGATGTTTCCTATAGTGGGGAAGTCTGGGACCAGAGGGCACAGATAGAGTGGATGTGGAGAGGATGTTTCATGTTGTGGGGGAGTCTAGGACCAGGGGACACAGATAGAGTGGATGTAAAGAGGATGTTTCCTATAGTGGGGGAGTCTAGGACCAGAGGACACAGGTAGAGTGGATGTGGAGAGGATGTTTCCTATAGTGGGGAGTCTAGGACCAGAGGGCACAGATAGAGTGGATGTGGAGAGGATGTTTCCTATAGTGGGGGGAGTCTAGGACCAGAGGACACAGATAGAGTGTATGTGGAGAGGATGTTTCCTATAGTGGGGAAGTCTGGGACCAGAGGGCACAGATAGAGTGGATGTGGAGAGGATGTTTCGTGTTGTGGGGGAGTCTAGGACCAGGGGACACAGATAGAGTGGATGTAAAGAGGATGTTTCCTATAGTGGGGGAGTCTAGGACCAGAGGACACAGATAGAGTGGATGTGGAGAGGATGTTTCCTATAGTGGGGGAGTCTAGGACCAGAGGACACAGATAGAGTGGATGTGGAGAGGATGTTTCCTGTAGTGGGGGAGTCTAGGACCAGAGGACACAGATAGAGTGGATGTGGAGAGGATGTTTCGTGTTGTGGGGGAGTCTAGGACCAGGGGACACAGATAGAGTGGATGTGGAGAGGATATTTCCTATAGTGGGGGAGTCTAGGACCAGAGGGCACAGATAGAGTGGATGTGGAGAGGATGTTTCCTATAGTGGAGGGGAGTCTAGGACCAGAGGACACAAATAGAGTGGATGTGGAGAGGATGTTTCCTATAGTGGGGGAGTCTAGGACCAGAGGACACAGATAGAGTGGATGTGGAGAGGAAGTTTCGTATAGTGGGGGAGTCTAGGACAAGAGGACACAGATAGAGTGGATGTGGAGAGGATATTTCCTATAGTGGGGGAGTCTAGGACCAGAGGGCACAGATAGAGTGGATGTGGAGAGGATGTTTCCTATAGTGGAGGGGAGTCTAGGACCAGAGGACACAAATAGAGTGGATGTGGAGAGGATGTTTCCTATAGTGGGGGAGTCCAGGACAAGAGGACACAGATAGAGTGGATGTGGAGAGGATGTTTCCTGTAGTGGGGGAGTCTGGGACCAGAGGACACAGATAGAGTGGATGTGGAGAGGATGTTTCCTATAGTGGGGAGTCCGGGACCAGTGGGCCTATATAGGGACAATGGGCCAGAATAGAGGGATGTCCATTTAGAACAGAGGAATGTCTTTAGCCAGAAGGTGATGAATTTGTGGAATTCATTGCCACAGACGGCTGTGAAGGCCAAGTCATCGGGTATATTTAAAGTGGGGATTGATATGTTCTTGATTCGTCAGTGCGCTAAAGTTCCTAAGGTTGTCATGGCCGGGGGTGGTCGTGGCGATAAGCTCCCACTACCTATAAAGTGCTCCAAATGGCGTGCATCTCTAACAGCCTCTGACAACCAAGTCCAGCTCCCGGCCTTCACGTGTGGTTTAGCTACTAGGCCCGGCGGAACTGTTTCTACTGACAAGAGAGGGGGCAAAGGCGGACCACTGGTGCCTCAAAACCAGTTGCTTTGGGCAGGTGGGGCTCATCAGCCTTGGACGGCAGCCCGCCTAGGAGAAGGAAAACTCAGATTTTAAGCCCCCGCTGCCTTGCGGTAATACCCACCCATGGGAAAGTCTTTGGGAGTAAACCCCGAGGGAGAAATCCAGAGCCGGGGTCCCTGAGGCAGTTCAATGTTGATTACAACTTCACTCTGGCAACCACTGCGACAACACTGGTGCCAAGCTGTATTGGCGCTTGCCCTTCCCTTGGACTACGTCGGTGACATTGAGAGGGGGAACCCGCTGCACGGGCAACAACCGGTTCTTCAAATCTTCCCGCCCAGGCTTGCATCCTGGAGAAAACCCATGATCCCCTGGTATCAACGCCTGCCTACTAATGTGCTAAACATTATGGGGAGAAAGCAGGAGAACGGGCTTGACAGGGATAGTACATCAGCCACGATGGAATGGCAGAACAGACTCAATGGGCCGAATGGCCTAATTCTGCTCGAATGGTTTATGTTGGCTGAATCCATTTCCCCAATCCCTGAGGTGAGTACTGAGCCTAAGAGTGCTGGGCCTTACCTCAGTCATATGCACACTGTGCCTACGCCCGCAGTTTTAGAACAGGCATGGAATAGTTAAAAGCAGAACATAGCTGGGACCTTCTTCGTAACCCTGCGTCAAACTGAGTTCAAAGCTCATGGTGAAGTTAATATCAAAGCACATAGGCATACGTACCATCCGGGGATTCATAGCTCTACATTTTCCCTCTGTGTTCTCAGATTAGACCATAAGACCATAAGACAGAGGAGCAGAATTAGGCCATTCGGTCCATCGAGTCTGCTCCAGCATCTCATCATGGCTGATCCATTTTCCCTTTCAGCACCAGCCTCCTTCCTTCTCCCCGTATCCCTTCGTACCCCCTGACCGATCAAGGATGTATCAACCTCTGCCTTAAACACACCCAGCGACCTGGCCTTCACAGCCGCCTCTGGCAACAAATTCCACAGATTCACTGCTCTCTGGCTGAAGAAATTGGACGGAGACGGGGGCAGAGGCGGAGTTAAGATGGCGCTAAACGGCCACTCCTTTGCTTGCATCGGGAAACAGCTCCCAGCCCTGGAGGACACCTACAGCTCTCGCTACCAAAGGAAAGCTACAAGCATCTGTAAGGACAATACACACCCATGCAATCATCTGTTTGAACTTCTTCCATCTGGCAGACGTTATAAGATTTTCTATGCCCGCACTTCCAGACTGAAAAATAGCTTCTTCCCCAGAGCTATAATTGCTCTGAACCAATTGATCAAGCATCATCCATAAATTGTTATATTGCTACTTTAATCCTGGTTTTATAGCTGTCATGCATCCAAGTTGCGTTTTTGTACTGCTGGACATTGCTTGTTCTGGCTGGTTACTTGATTTTATCTATTGCTTGTTTATTTTATTTGTTGCTTTGTTGTGTTGGCACGTGGCCAAGTGGTTAAGGCGTTCGTCTAGTGATTTGAAGGTCACTAGTTCAAGCCTTGACTGAGACAGCATGTGTTTCCTTGAGCAAGGCACTTAACCACACATTGCTCTGCGATGACACCGGTGCTCTGTATGGGTCCTAATGCCCTTCCCTTGGACAACATCGGTGTCGTGGAGAGGGGAGACTTGCAGCATGGGCAACTGCCGGTCTTCCGTACAACCTTGCCCAGGCCTGCGCCCTGGAAACCTTTCAAGGCGCAAATCGATGGTCTCACAAGACTAACAGGTGCCTATATATGTTTTATTGAGTACGAGAGTTGCAAACTCATTTTCGCTGTTTTGCTGCATGACAAATAGTACTATGCAATGACAATAAAGATATTTCATTTCATTTCATCTTTGGAAACAGCTCTATTTCCATCTTTAATATCTCTATTTTTCCCCTTTCAGGGTACTTTTGAAGACCCTGACCTGGAGACCCTGACTATGGTTCTTTGCGGGAATGGGACCCATTCTCGGGGTTCCAGCACACCAAGGGTTCGGCCTGACAGCCCGGCTCAAATTCGGAAGCCTAAGATCTCGGGGCCCTGGGGACGGGTGGATCGAGGGTTGGTGCCATGACAGGAGACCTGTGTGTCGTCGGGGGAGTCAGGGTATCTACTGTGGGCCTGAAGGCCCGGGATCTTTGTGATCTTCGGGCACAGAGCTCAAAAAAAGCGATGAAATGGACTTTTTAACATTGTAAACCAGCGAGTTGTTTGTTGTGTCTCCCCGTTACCTGGTGAAAAATGGAGACATCTCCCTCTCCTTTATCAGGGAGAGAGAGAATCTGCGTTATGTCGAATGCCGGGTGAAACGCGAAGTCTTTGGGGTAACTGCAAGTCTGCGTCTTCACTATTGTTGCTCGCTGCTGCTTACACGCGGGAGGGAGGGGAGATGTCGGGGGCTTTGGGGTCCTTACATTTATCTGTCGTTCATTCTTTGGGGCACTTCTCTGGTTTTGTGGATGATTGCGAAGAAAAAGCATTTCAGAATCAGAATTCTTTATTATCGCCAAGTATGTGGACACGTACAGGGAATTTGATGCCGATTTCCCTGAGCTCTCGCTGTACAGAATCAAAAAGCAAACAGAACAATAGTGCAAATAGTCGTGGACTATATACAATGAGGTATACCTGTGTATGTACAAGTGGACTTGGTTTATAATAGACTAAAATTCAAGTGTTCATAAGACTGATGGCATACGGAAAGAAACTGTTCTTGTACCTCTTAGTCCTGGCATACAGTGATCTAAAGCGCCTACCAGAAGGAAGGAGTTGGAACAGGTGATGTCTAGGGTGTGATGGGTCTAGGATGTATCCTCTGGTTCTACACTCCCTCACTACAGGGAGCATTCTGTCCACATTCACTCTGTCGAGGCCTTTCACCATTTGACCAGGGTTCAAAGGGTTCAGAGAGGAAGGAACTTAAAAAGGAAATCGGGAGAGTCAGAAGTGGGCCATGAGAAGGCCTTGGTGGGCAGGATTAAAGAAAACCCCAAGGCATCCCACAAGTATGTGAAGAGCAAGAGGGTAAGATGTGATAGAATAAGACCTATCAAGTGTGACAGTGGGAAAGTGTGTATGGAACCGGAGGAAATAGCAGAGGTACTTAATGCGTGCTTTACTTCAGTATTCACTATGGAACCCTGGTCTGGTCCTAGACTCCGTCACTGCAGGGAACATTTTCTCCACGTTCAGTCTATCGAGGCCTTTCACCATTTGATAGGTTTCAATGAGGTCACTCCTCATTCTTCAGAGTTCCAGTGATAGAGGCCCAGAGACAAGCCTTTCAATCCCGCAATCATTTTCGTGAACCTCCTTTCAACCCTCTCCAGTTTCAGCACATCCTTTCTGAGATAAGGGGCCCAAACCTGCTCACAATACTCCAAGTGAGGCCTCACCAGTGCTTTATAAAGCCTCAACATTACATCCTTGCTTTTATATTCTAGTCCTCTGGAAATGAATGCCAACATTGCATTTGCCTTCCTCACCAAAGACTCAACATGCAAATTAATCTTTTGGGAATCCTGCACAAGGACTCCCAAGTCCCTTTGCACCTAAGATTTTTGAATTTCCTCTCCATTTAGAAAATAGTCAACCCTTTCATTTTTTCTACCAAAGTGCATGACCATACACTTCCCGACACTGTATTCCATCTGCCATTTCTTTGCCCATTCTCCTAATCTGTCTAAGTCCCTCTGTAGACTCTCTACTTCCACATAACCACTTGCCCTCCACGTATTTTCATATCGTCTGCAAACTTTGCAACAAAGCCATCAATTCCACCATCCAAATCATTGATATATAAAGTAAACAGAATTGGTCCCAACACAGACCCCTGTGGAACAACACTAGTCATTGGCAGCCAGTCAGTAAAGGCTCCCTTTATTCCCATTCTTTGCCTCCTGCCAATCAGCCAGTGCTTTCTCCATCCCAGAATCTTTCCTGTAATACCATGGGTTTGTAGCTTCTGTAAGCAGCCTCATTTGTGGCACCTTGTCAAAAGCCTTCTGAAAATGCAAGTAAACAACATCAACTGAATCTCCTTGTTATTTCTTGTTAATCTGCTTGTTATTTCTACAAAGAATTCCAACAGATTTGTCAGGCAAGATTCTCCCTTGAGGAAACTATGCTGACTATGGCCAATTTTATAATGTGACTCCTAGTACCCTGAGACGTCATCCTTAATAATCGACTCCAGCAATATCCCAGCCACAGAGGTGAGAAAAACTGGCCTGTAATTTTCTTTGTTCTGCCTCTCTCCGGTCTTGTAGACTGGAGTGACAGAAATGAGTAAAAAGTACATTTCATTGTCGGGGAGGCTCCAGCAGAGAAAGATATCAGAGACAAATGGTATTGAAGGTCAGTGTTTGTGTGTGGAACCATCCCCCAGTGAGGGTCAGTGTGTGTGAGGGACCATCTCCCAGTGAGGGTCAGTGTGTGTGTGTGTGTGTGTGTGTGTCTGTGTGTGGGACTGACCCCAGTGATGGTCAGTATGTGTGAGGGACCATCCCCCAGTGAGGGTCAGTATGTGTGAGGGACCATCCCCCAGTGAGGGTCTGTGTGTGTGTGTGTGTGTGTGTGTGTGTGTGTGTGTGTGAGTGTGTGTGTGTGTGTGTGTGTGTGTGTGTCTGTGTGTGGGACTGTCCCCCAGTGAGGGTCAGTGTGTGTGGGACTGTCCCTCAATGAGGGTCAGTGTGTGTGTGTGGGACCATTCCTAGTGAGGGTCAGTGTGTGTGAGGGACCGTCCCCCAGTGAGGGTCAGTGTGTGTGTGAGACTGTCCCTCAGTGAGGGTCAGTGTGTGTGTGGGACCATCCCCCAGTGAGGGTCAGTGTGTGTGTGGGACTGTCCCCCAGTGAGGGTCAGTGTGTGTGTGTAGGACCATATCCCAGTGAGGGTCAGTGTGTGTGTGGGACTGCCCCCAGTGAGGGTCAGTGTGTAAGTGACCGTCCCCTAGTAAGGGTCACTGTGTGTGAGGGACCGTCCCCCAGTGAGGGTCAATGTGTGTGTGGGACTGTCTCCAGTGAGGGTCAGTGTGTGTGTGGGACTGTCCCCCAGTGAGGGTCAGTGTGTATGTGTGACCATCGCCCAGTGAGGGTCACTGTGTGTGAGGGACTGTACCCCAGTGAGGGTCAGTGTGTCTGTGTGGGACCGTCCCCCAGTGAGGGTCAGTGTGTGTGTGTGTGACTGTCCCCCAGTGAGGGTCAGTGTGTGTGTGGGACTGTCCCCCAGTGAGGGTCAGTGTGTGTGTGTGGGACTGTCTCCAGTGAGGGTCAGTGTGTGTGTGGGACTGTCCCCCAGTGAGGGTCAGTGTGTATGTGTGACCATCGCCCAGTGAGGGTCACTGTGTGTGAGGGACTGTACCCCAGTGAGGGTCAGTGTGTCTGTGTGGGACCGTCCCCCAGTGAGGGTCAGTGTGTGTGTGGGACTGTCCCCCAGTGAAGGTCAGTGAGTGTGTGGGACTGTCCCACAGTGAGGGTCAGTGTGTGTCTGTGACCGTCCCCCAGTGAGGGTCAGTGTTTTTGTGGGACCGTCCCCCAGTGAGTGTCAGTGTGTGTGTGGGACCCTCCCCCAGTGAAGGTCAGTGCGTGTGTGTGGGACTGTCCCCCAGTGAGGGTCAGTGTGTGTGAGACCATCCCCCAGTGAGGGTCAGTGTGTGTGTTTGTGTCGGACTGTCCCCCAGTGAGGGTCAGTGTGTGTGGGACTGTCCCCCAGTGAGGGTCAATGTGTGTGTGTGTGTGTGGGGGGGGGGGGACCGTCCCCCAGTGAGGGTCAGTGTGTGTGTGTGTGTGTGGGACTGTCCCCAGTGGGGGTCAGTGTGTGTGTGGGTGGGACTGTCCCCCAGTGAGGGTCAGCGTGTGTGTGGGACCATCCCCCAGTGAGGGTCAGTGTGTGTGTGGGACTGTCCCCCAGTGAGGGTCAGTGTCTGTGTGAGACCGTCCCCCAGTGAGGGTCAGTGTGTGTGTGGGACCGTCCCCCAGTGAGGGTCAGTGTGTGTGTGGGACCGTCCCCCAGTGAGGGCTAGTGTGTGTGTGGGACCGTCCCCCAGTGAGGGTCAGTGTGTGTGTGGGACCGTCCCCCAGTGAGGGTCAGTGTGTGTGTGGGACCATCCCCCAGTGAGGGTCAGTGTGTGTGTGGGACCGTCCCCCAGTGAGGGTCAGTGTGTGTGTGTGTGGGACTGTCCCCCAGTGAGGGTCAGTGTGTGTGTGGGACCATCCCCCAGTGAGGGTCAGTGACTGTGTGGGACTGTCCCCCAGTGAGGGTCAGTGTGTGTGTGTGGGACCGTCCCCCAGTGAGGGTCAGTGTGTGTGTGGGACCATCCCCCAGTGAGGGTCAGTGACTGTGTGGGACTGTCCCCCAGTGAGGGTCAGTGTCTGTGTGAGACCGTCCCCCAGTGAGGGTCAGTGTGTGTGTGGGACCGTCCCCCAGTGAGGGTCAGTGTGTGTGTGGGACCGTCCCCCAGTGAGGGCTAGTGTGTGTGTGGGACCGTCCCCCAGTGAGGGTCAGTGTTTTTGTGGGACCGTCCCCCAGTGAGTGTCAGTGTGTGTGTGGGACCCTCCCCCAGTGAAGGTCAGTGCGTGTGTGTGGGACTGTCCCCCAGTGAGGGTCAGTGTGTGTGAGACCATCCCCCAGTGAGGGTCAGTGTGTGTGTTTGTGTCGGACTGTCCCCCAGTGAGGGTCAGTGTGTGTGGGACTGTCCCCCAGTGAGGGTCAATGTGTGTGTGTGTGTGTGGGGGGGGGGGACCGTCCCCCAGTGAGGGTCAGTGTGTGTGTGTGTGTGTGGGACTGTCCCCAGTGGGGGTCAGTGTGTGTGTGGGTGGGACTGTCCCCCAGTGAGGGTCAGCGTGTGTGTGGGACCATCCCCCAGTGAGGGTCAGTGTGTGTGTGGGACTGTCCCCCAGTGAGGGTCAGTGTCTGTGTGAGACCGTCCCCCAGTGAGGGTCAGTGTGTGTGTGGGACCGTCCCCCAGTGAGGGTCAGTGTGTGTGTGGGACCGTCCCCCAGTGAGGGCTAGTGTGTGTGTGGGACCGTCCCCCAGTGAGGGTCAGTGTGTGTGTGGGACCGTCCCCCAGTGAGGGTCAGTGTGTGTGTGGGACCATCCCCCAGTGAGGGTCAGTGTGTGTGTGGGACCGTCCCCCAGTGAGGGTCAGTGTGTGTGTGTGTGGGACTGTCCCCCAGTGAGGGTCAGTGTGTGTGTGGGACCATCCCCCAGTGAGGGTCAGTGACTGTGTGGGACTGTCCCCCAGTGAGGGTCAGTGTGTGTGTGTGGGACCGTCCCCCAGTGAGGGTCAGTGTGTGTGTGGGACCATCCCCCAGTGAGGGTCAGTGACTGTGTGGGACTGTCCCCCAGTGAGGGTCAGTGTGTGTGTGTGGGACCGTCCCCCAATGAGGGTCAGTGTGTGTGTGGGACCATCCCCCAGTGAGGGTCAGTGTCTGTGTGGGACCGTCCCCCAGTGAGGGTCAGTGTGTGTGTGGGACTGTCCCCCAGTGAGGGTCAGTCTGTGTGTGGGACCGTCCCCCAGTGAGGGTCAGTGTGTGTGTGTGGGACCGTCCCCCAGTGAGGGTCAGTTTGTGTGTGGGACTGTCCCCCAGTGAGGGTCAGTGTGTGTGTGGGACCGTCCCCCAGTGAGGGTCAGTGTGTGTGTGTGGGACCGTCCCCCAGTGAGGGTCAGTGTGTGTGTGTGGGACTGTCCCCCAGTGAGGGTCAGTGTGTGTGGGACTGTCCCCCAGTGAGGGTCAGTCTGTGTGTGTGGGACTGTCCCCCAGTGAGGGTCAGTGTGTGTGTGTGGGACCGTCCCCCAGTGAGGGTCAGTGTGTGTGTGTGGGACCGTCCCCCAGTGAGGGTCAGTGTGTGTGTGGGACCCATCCCCCAGTGAGGGTCAGTGTGTGTGTGGGACTGTCCCCCAGTGAGGGTCAGTGTGTGTGGGACTGTCCCCCAGTGAGGGTCAGTCTGTGTGTGTGGGACTGTCCCCCAGTGAGGGTCAGTGTGTGTGTGTGTGGGACCGTCCCCCAGTGAGGGTCAGTGTGTGTGTGTGGGACCGTCCCCCAGTGAGGGTCAGTGTGTGTGTGGGACCATCCCCCAGTGAGGGTCAGTGACTGTGTGGGACCATCCCCCAGTGAGGGTCAGTGTGTGTGTGGGACCGTCCCCCAGTGAGGGTCAGTGTGTGTGTGTGGGACCGTCCCCCAGTGAGGGTCAGTGTGTGTGTGTGGGACCGTCCCCCAGTGAGGGTCAGTTTGTGTGTGGGACCATCCCCTAGTGAGGGTCAGTGTGTGTGTGGGACCATCCCCCAGTGAGGGTCAGTGTGTGTGTGTGGGACCATCCCCCAGTGAGGGTCAGTGTGTGTGTGGGACCATCCCCCAGTGAGGGTCAGTTTGTGTGTGGGACTGTCCCCCAGTGAGGGTCAGTGTGTGTGTGGGACCATCCCTCAGTGAGGGTCAGTGTGTGTGTGTGTGTGTGTGTGGTACTGTCCCCCAGTGAGGGTCAGTGTGTGTGTGTGGGACCGTCCCCCAGTGAGGGTCAGTGTGTGTGTGGGACTGTCCCCCAGTGTGGGTCAGTGTGTGTGTGTGTGGGACCGTCCCCCAGTGAGGGTCAGTGTGTGTGTGGGACTGTCCCCCAGTGAGGGTCAGTGTCTGTGTGGGACCGTCCTCCAGTGAGGGTCAGTGTGTGTGTGGGACCGTCCCCCAGTGAGGGTCAGTGTCTGTGTGGGACCGTCTCCCAGTGAGGGTCAGTGTGTGTGTGTGACTGTCCCCCAGTGAGGGTCAGTGTGTGTGTGGGACCGTCCCCCAGTGAGGGTCAGTGTCTGTGTGGGACCGGTCCCCAGTGTGGGTCAGTGTGTGTGTGTGTGGGACCGTCCCCCAGTGAGGGCCAGTGTGTGTGTGGGACCGTCCCCCAGTGAGGGTCCGCCCCGGGAGCCAGAAGGAGTTGAAGTTTTTTTAAGAGAAAGCGAAATGGAGACACCGAGTACGGAGAAAGAGTACGAAGGAGCGAGACAGAAGGAGAAAGTGAGATTGTGCCGAGAGAGAGATGAGATGGAGGGAAACCCGCCGGCCGCTCACCTGCGCGGCGCTCGGTCGCTGTCCCTGGTGCTGAACTGTCGATTCGTCTCCGCTCGCTGCCTCCCTCCGTTCCTCTCCGCCTCCTTTTATACATCCGCCGACTGACTGTCTCTGCTTAGACACGCCGGGGGGGGGGGGGGGGCCCCCGGGAGGAAGTAGTTGTGGGTGGAGAAGGAGGCCAACAAATAAATAATTAAATAACGATAGAACTCCTGCGTCATTTGGGCTACAGTTCTCCTCCGACATCTCCCAATGTTCATTTGGAGGAGATGCGCGCTGGTGCTTCATCTGAATCACCCCAATTTCATAATTGTTTCATAATTATTTATTTCATTAATTATTTCATAATTAATTTTGTTAATTCATAATTTACTGGCATAATTTACGTATTACTATTTAACTATTTATGGTTCTATTACTATTTATCATTTATGGTGCAACTGTAACGAAAACCAATTTCCCCCGGGATCAATAAAGTATGACTATGAGTAATCTCATCCCCAGTGCCCGACAGGTTCCATTTCAGTTATGGAGTGTGTTCTTCAACAGTCGTGTCAGCCCTTCCTCCACGTCCACTCCCCCAGGCGTTGCTTCTTCAAGATTCAAGATCATTTCGCTGATAGAGCTTTGACTGGCGACCAACCCGGCGTTGGGGTCTAATTATTTAGAGCGAATTAAAGGGAGGCAGGGACCAGTGTAGCGGCTACGGGCTGAGTGGACATAGGGTCTTTGAGGCTTCGGTGAAGGGAGGCTTCACTCAGAGGGAGGAAAGCTCAAGTTTTCCCCCTCACTCCTTTATATCTGCTCAGTTTGGTAGAGAAGCCAGGCAGGATAGTTGAATGCTCCTCTTGCGGGATGTGGGGAGGCAGGGAGATCTCCAGTGTCCCTGACGACTACAGCTACGAGAAGTGCATCCAGCTGCAGCTTCTGAAAATCCGTGTTAAGGAGTCGGAGCTGGAACCAGGTGAACTCCCGCTGAAGGGGTGATAGACAGGGCACAGAGAGAGGTAGTTACACCCAAGGTGCAGGACGCAGGAAACTGGGTGATGGCCAGGAAGGAGAAAGGGGTTAAGGAGACAGTGCAGAGTACCCCTCTGGCCACCCCCCTCAACAACAAGTGTACTGTTGGGGGGTGGTGAACTAACAGAGGGAAACCACAGTGGTCGGGTCTCTGGCACTGAGTCTGCCTCTGTGACTCAGACGTGAAGGGGGAAGAAGAGGCGCACAGTGGTGACGGGGGATTCGAACACACAGGAGGTTCTGTGGGCCAGAACGAGATTCCCGGGTGGTGTGTTGCCTCCTGGGTGCCAGGGTCCAGGATGTGTCGGATCGAGTCCTCAGCATTCTTAAGTGGGAGGGTGAACAGCCAGAAGTCGTGGTCCATGTAGGTACCAATGATATGGGTAGGACGAGTGATGAGGTTCTGCATAGTAAGTTCAGGGAGTTGGGAGCTAAGTCAAAGGGTGGGACCTCCAGGGTTCTGATCTCAGGATTGCTACCCATGCCACATACTCGTGAGGCGAGAACGAGGAAGATTATACAGTTTAGTGCGTGTGGAATGGGCTGCTGGCAACAGTGGTGGAGGTGGATATGATAGGGTCTTTTAAGAGACTTTTGGATAGGTACATGGAGCTTAGAAAAATAGAGGGCTATAGTAACCCTAGTAATTTCTAAGGTAGGGACATGTTCGGCACAACTTTGTAGGCCAAATGGCCTGTATTGTGCTGTAGGTTGTCTATGTTTCTATAAGGAGTTGGTGTAGGGGGGAGGGAAAACGATTTTTGGATAAATCCGGGGAAGGTGGGGCCTGTACAGAAGGGACAGTTTTCACACGACCCGGAGGGGGAGCTAATACCCTAGTGGGAAGGTTTGTTAATGCTGCTCGGTGGGGTTTAAACTAAGAGTTGCAGGGGGATGGGAACCAGAATGCCAGAACGGTTAGTGGAGAGATGGTGGAGGCAGATGTTGGTAAGACATCAGACAAAGTTAGGAATCGAAAGGTTGAGCGTGGTGTGACAAAATCGAGAAGGGTGAATACAGGACTGAAGGTGTTGTATCTGAATATGCACCGTATGCAGAATGAGGTAGATGAACTTGCAGCACAGTTGCAGATTGGCGGATATGATGTCATAGGCATCATGGAATCATGGCTGAAAGATTGTGTTACATACCTCATGGATATCTTGTGACTGTCTTATGACCATGGTGTAATTGAGTATCTTATGAGCATGAGGTAATGGTCATGTGATAGCGGGGTGATGTAATTTTCCCGCCAGTGTGAGGTCACGTGATGACATGTTCACCACGGGTATAAAAGGGAGACCCCTGGGGTGACGCATTTAGCTTTTCCAGTGGAGTTTTAAGTTTAGTTCATTACTTAATTCGTCAGATATTCCGTTGTGCTGCGTATTTGTCTTATGACGCAGTTTTGTTTTAAAGTGGAGTTCTACTTTCTATTGTAAGTAGTATTGCAGAGTAAAGACCTTACCAAGGTACAGGAATTCGCCGAGCTGAGTAAAGCTGATAACGTTTGGCAGTTTTGGAGAGGATTGACCTTTATTGAATCATCGTTCAAGAAAAAGTGACCTGCATTTTGAGATACCCTCTGCTAAAGCAGGAAGGATAGTGCAGTATCTATTCTCCAGAGGAAAAGGTCAGTTCCTTTAAACCGTTTTATTTCCATCATCGTGAATGCTGCGGACAAGGCAGGTTCCGGCTGGGATCAGCAGTAATGTCACGTCTTCGAGGAATTCTTTACTTCAGGAAAGTCTCTCCGAATTGACTGTATGAATCTCATAGACTTTCGAATTTACCATTCTAAGAACTGTGTTCGAATTTACCACTTTAAGAACTGTTTTCGTATTTACCCTTTTAAGAACTGTTCCAGAGTTGCCCTATAGCAGTTAACTTCCAGTTAGGTTGGTCGTTCAAAAACATTTCGCTATTTTTGAGCAGAGTTTAATAAATGTTTGTTTGTTTTTATAAAACCTGACTCAATTCTATATTCATTGTGGCCGGTCACGTGACAATTGAAACTTGGAGCTCAATGTTCAGGGATACACATTATATTGAAAGGACAGGCAGAAAGGCAGAGGAGGTGGTGTTGCTCTGTTGGTTAAAAAAAAAATGAAATGGAATCATTCGAAAGAGGTGACATCGGGTTGGAAGATGTTGAATCATTGTGGATGGAGCTAAGGGAACTGCAAGGGTAAGAAGACCCTGATGGAGATTGTATACAGAGCCCCAAACAGTAATAAGGATGTGACCTAGAAATTACAATAGGAGATAGAGAATGCACGCCAAAAGGGCAATGTTACAATAGTCATGGGGGACTTCAATATGCAGGTAGATTGGGGAAATCAGGTTGGTGCTGGATTACAGGAGGGGGAATTTGAGAAGGCTAACATAGAACATAGAATAGTACAGCACAGTACAGGCCCTTCGGCCCACATTGTTGTGCCGACCCTCAAACCCTGCCTCCCATATAACTCCCCCACCTTAAATTCCTCCATATACCTGTCTCTTCGTCTCTTAAATTTCACTAGTGTATCTGCCTCCACCACTGACTCAGGCAGTGCATTCCACGCACCAACCACTCTCTGAGTAAAAAACCTTCCCCTAATATCCCCCTTGAACTTCCCACCCCTTACCTTAAAGCCATGTCCTCTTGTATTGAGCAGTGGTGCCCTGGGGAAGAGGCGCTGGCTATCCACTCTATCTATTCCTCTTATTATCTTGTACACATCTATCATGTCTCCTCTCATCCTCCTTCTCTCCAAAGAGTAAAGCCCTAGCTCCCTTAATCTCTGATCATAATGCATACTCTCTAAACCAGGCAGCATCCTGGTAAATCTCCTCTGTACCCTTTCCAATGCTTCCACATCCTTCCTGTAGTGAGGCGACCAGAACTGGACACAGCACTCCAAGTGTGGCCTAACCAGAGTTTTATAGAGCTACATCAATACCTCATGACTCTTAAAACTCTATCCCTCAACTTATGAAAACTAACACCCCATAAGCTTTCCTAACTACGCTATCTACCTGTGAGGCAACTTTCAGACACTTTTTAGAGCAGTTCGTAGCTGAGCCCCCTGGAGGATCAGCTATTCTGGGCTGGGTGTTGTGCAATGAACCAGAATTGGTTAGAGAGCTTAAGGTAGAGGAACATTTCGTGGTAAGTGATTATAATATGATCAAATTCACCCTGCAGTTTGAGAGGGAGAAGCGAAAGTCAGATGCATCACTATTAGAGTGGAGTAGAGGAACTTACAGAGGCATGATAGAGGAGTTGGCCAGAATTGATCGGAAGAGAACACTGGTAGGGATGATGGCAAAGCAGCAACGGCTGGAATCTCTGGAAGCAATTTGGAAGACACATGATATATTCAGAAGAGGAAGAAGTATTGTAAAGGAAAGATGACACGACCGTGGCTAACAAGAGAAGTCAAAGCCAACATAAAAGCCAAAGAGAGGGCATATAATAGAGCAAAAATTAGTGGATTGGGAAGCTTTTAAACTCCAACAGAAGGGAACTAAAAAAGTCTTTAAGGTAAAGATGGAATACGAAAGTAACCTAGCCAATAATATTAAAGAATATACCAAAAGTTTCTTTTGATACGTGAAGTGTAAAAAGGGAAGTGGGAGTGGATATTAGACTGCTGGAAAACAATGCTAGACAGGAAGTAATGGGGGACAATAAAATAGCAGATGAACTGAGTAAGTATTTTGCTGCAGTCTTCACTGGGGAAGACATTAGCAGTATGGTGGAAGTTCTGGGTGTTGGCGGAATGAAGCTACCATAGCTAGAAGGAAGATTATTTTGGAAACTGAAAGGTTAGAAGGTTTACAAGTCACCTGGACCAGATGGTGTATGCCCCAGAAGTCTGAAAGATGTGGCTTAAGAGATTGTGGGGGCATTAGTAACGATCTTTTAAGAATCACTAGATTCTGGGATGGCTCAGAAGACAAGAAAATTGCAAATGTCACCCCACTCTTCAAGAAGGGAGAGAAGCAGAAGAAAGGAATCTACAGGCCAATTAATCTGACCTCAGTGGTTGGGAAGATGTTGGCGTTGAATATTAAGGATGAGGTCTCAGGGTACTTGGAGGAACATGATAAAATAGGCCACAGTCAACATGGTGTCCTCAAGGGAAAGACTTGCCTGACAAATCTACCTGAATTCTTTGAAGAAATAACAAGCAAGGTAGGCAAAGGAGAATCGGTTGATGTGTATTTGGATTTTCAGACGGCCTTTGACAAGGGGCCACACATGAGGCTGCTTAACAAGCTACGAGCCTGTGGTATCACAGGAAAGATTCTAGCATGGATAGCAGTGACTGATCGGCAGGAGGCAAAGAGTGGGAATAAAGGGAGCTTTTTCTGACTGGCTGCCAATGACTAAAAGTGTTTCGCATGGGTCTGTGTTGGAACCGATTCTTTTTACATTATATGTCTACGAACTGGATTCTGGAGTTGATGGCTTTGTTATAAAATTTACAAATGGTATAAAGATAGGTGAAGGGGCAGGTAGTTTTGGGAGAGTAGAGAAGCTACAGAAGAACTTAGACAGATTAGGAGAATGGGAAAGATTAGGAGAAGTGGCAGATGGAGTACAGTTTTGGGAAGTGCCTGGTCATATACTTTGGTAGAAGAAATGAAAGGGTTGACTATTTTTTTAAATGGAGAGAAAATTTGAGGTGCAAAGGGACTTGGGAGTTTGTGTGCAAGATTCCCTAAAGGTTAACTTCCAGGTTGAGTCTGCGGTGAGGAAGGAAAATGTGATGTTGGCATTCATTTCCAATCGACTAGAATATAAACACAAGGGTGTAATTTTGAAACTTTACAAGGCACTGGTGAGGCCTGACTTGGAGTATCATGAGCAGTTTTGGGCCCCTTATCTTAGAAAGGATGCACTGACATTGGACAGAGTTCAAAGGAGGTTCACGAAAATGATTCCAGGATTGAATAGCTTGTCATATGAAGAGTGTCTGATAGCTCTGGGCCTGTATTCACTAGAATTCAGAAGAATAAGGGGTGACCTCATTGAAACCTACCAAATAGTGAAAGGAGTGGATGTTGAGAGGATGTTTCCTATGGTGGGAAAGTCTTAAGACCGGAGGACACAGCCTCAGAATAGAGGGAAGTGCTCTTAGAATGGCAATGAGGAGGAATTTCTTTAGTCAAAGGGTAGTAAACATGCAGAATTTGTTGCCATAGGCACCTGTGGGGGCCAAGTCTTTATGTCCTGTGCCTATAAAAAGTATTCACCTCCCCCCACCCCCAGGAAGTTTCCTATTTTATTGTTTTACAACAGTGAAACACAATGGATTTAATTTGGGTTTTTTTTTGACACTGATCAACAGAAAAATATTCCATTGTGTCGAAGTGAAAACAAATTTCTACAAAGTGATATATTTTAATTACAAATATAAAACACAAAATAATTGATTGCATAGATTGGAGAAGTATTCACTTCCTTTAATATGACGCCCCAAATCATCACTGGTGCTGCCAATTGGTTTTAGAAGTCACACAATTAGTCAAATGGAGATCACCTGTGTGCAGTCATGGTGTTTCAATTGACTGTAGTAAAAATACAACTGTATCTGGAAGGTCCAACTGGGCTGGAACGCGATTTGTTTCGGGGAGTGGGCGCATGCGTGAATGTGGTTTGGAACTTGTTGAGGGAAAGAGAGTGGGGAAGGAACAGGAATTGCTGGGGAGGGGTCATGTGGGTCCGGTAATGGCGGACAAGATGAGGGGGAGGTTGAGGGAAAGAAAGCGGAGAAGGAGCGGGATAGGGATTTGGGATCAGAGGTAGGCAGCTGGGGAGAAATGGATTATTGTGAAGGAAGAAATAAAGGGAATGAGGAGATAGTGAGGGGACGGATGAATGAAAACCGAGACAAAGGGAATAAAAGAATAAGAAATGACAGCGGAGAGAGCTCTGAAAGTGAGGAAGATGAACAAGTTCAGAGAGAAGGTGTTGTCATAATCAGGTTTAATGAAAAGGCTCAGGGACATATGAAGAAAATTAACCCGTTTGTGCTAACAGCAACTCTGGCAAATAAGATAGGGGAAATAATATTTGCAAAAGTCCTTAATGATGGCAACTTATTGGTAAGATGTGCGAATGAGGAGCAACTTGAGAAAGCACTCAAGCTAAAAGAGATAGAAAAATGCAAGGTGGAATACACAGGGAGGGTGGGAGCACGAAATGGTGGTTGTAAAGGAGTGATCACAGGGGTACCAATGAGTATAAATATGGAGGAGTTAAAGAGGAATATCAAAGGAGGGAAAGTAATGAATGTTCAAAGACTGAAAACAACGAAGGAGGGAGTGAAAAAGGAAAGTGAAACAGTATTGATTGAATTTGAAGAAGAAAGTGCCAAGGAAGATGTTCCTGGGTTTCATGAGTTACCCAGTAAGGGTGTATGTGCCAAAGCCACTGAGGTGCTATGATTGTCAAAGGTTTGCACTCATAGCTAAAAACTGTAAAAGGCAGAGGAGGTGTGCTAGATGTGGGAGTGATCATGAATATGGAAAGTGCGGAACAGGAGTTCAACCAAAATGCTGCAATTGTGGAGGAGCTCATAATGTTGCATATAGTGGGTGTGAGGTTGTGAGACGGGAGACTAAAATTCAAGAAATAAGAGTGAAAAGAAAGATCACTTATGCAGAAGCTGTAAGAATGTCAAGAGAACAGAATAATGCTCCTAATGAACAGGGAGCAATAGGGATACGAGAGATGCAACAAAGAACAAATGACAGGATTTATGTAGACAAAAAGGCTCTAGTAACATTCATTGCAGGAGCGAGTGATAGTACGGCTGAGGTAAAGTCAAAAAGTGACAAAATTCAGCTGGTGGTCAAAGCAGCAGTAAACCATTTAGGGTTAGTAGGACTGACATGGGAGGAAGTGAGGGAGAACCTCACTAATCAGTCAAGCCAGGAAGTGTCATGAGTTGGTTAATACTAATTATGGTGATTCTTTTACAATGGAATGCAAGGAGCTTACTGGCCAAAAGCCAGGAATTCAAGCACTTTATTAAAGAAATGGTTGTAAAACCGGATGTAGTGTGTATTTAGGAAACTTGGTTGAGGCCAACTTTAGACTTTGTGGTACATGGGTATACAATGATAAGGAAAGATAGAAATCTGGGGGGCGGGGTGTTGTGCTATGTTAATCAAGCAAGGTATACCATGTAGGGTACTGGAAAAAGGAGATGATCAGGAATACATAGTGGTGGAAGTGTGGGAGAGAGGGGAGGGAGTGGTTATAATTAACTACTACAATCCATGTAAAAGGTTGGATTTGGACAGCCTATTAAGGATACAAAGACAAAACAGACATAAAGTAGTGTGGTGTGCAGATTTCAATGCTTGTAGCACAATATGAGGGGATCAGATTACAGATCCAAATGGAAAGGTAATTGAAGATTTGATAGAAGAAAGGGATTTGGTGTGTATGAATGATGGTAGCGGCACAAGGATAGATATAACAACAGGAACTGAGTCAGTGTTAGATATTACGTTAGTGTCTAATACCTTGGCTGGCATTAGTAACTGGGGAGTTTGGACTGCTTCAACAGTAGGCAGTGATCACTACCCAGTTTTATGTTCAGTGGGTGAAAGAGTTGAAGTAAGACCAGGTGGTGGAATCCCGAAGTGGGTGTTTGGAAAAGCAGATTGGGGTAAGTTCCAGAAGTTGAGTGAAGAAGGGTTGACAAAGACAGATATTTCTGGAAATATAGATGAATTAAACAGTCAGGTGACTTCAGCAATTATCATGGCAGCAGAAGGATCTATACCTAGGAGTAAAAATAGGATGAATAGAAAACTGGTACCATGGTGGACAGAGGAATGTTGTCAGGCTGTAAAAAACAGAAATAGAGCATTCAGGCTAGTTAAAAGAACTCATAATATGCAGCATTTGGTTCAATATAAGAAAGCACAGGCAGTAGTGAGAAGAACTATATGTCAAGCTAAAAGGGCAAGATGGAGGAGTTTTTGCAACAAAATAGGAAGAACAACACCGGTGGGAGAGGTATGGGGAATGATTAAGAGGATGGGAGGAGATAGAAGGGAATAGGAATATCCAGTAATGATATCTGAGGAGGAAACAGCAGTCTCCAGTAGGGATAAGGCTGAGATCATGGCCAAGTTGTTTGTACAGATACACAGTTCAGAAAATTTGTCTGAAGAAGGGAGAAGGAGAAGGGAAAGAACAATGAATCAACACCCAGGTGTGTTAAACAGAAGGAACAGATGATATAATTGATGATCCATTTACGTTAGCAGAAATAGTGAGAGCAATAAAGAGATCGAGACCAACCTCCCCAGGGAAAGATCTGATATGCTCTGTGATGCTTAAAAATCTAGGAGAAGGAGTGCTCTTGAAGTTGCTGCATTTTTATAACAGAGTGTGGGATGAGGGAAGATTACCAAGTGCATGGAAAGAAGCAGTAGTAATTCCAATAAGGAAACCTGGCCAGGATCCATCAAAACCCACTAGCTACAGATCAATTGCATTAACATCAAGTATATGTAAGATAATGGAAAGGATGATCACAGAAAGGTTATCGTATGAGCTTGAGAAAAGGGGAATGCTGGCAAGTTATCAGAGTGGTTTTAGAAAGGGAAGGAATTCCATGGACTCAGTGATAAGATTAGAGACTGAAATGAGGAAGGCCCAGACAAATAAAGAATCAGTAGTTGCAGTGTTTTTTGATATTGAAAAAGCCTATGATATGATGTGGAAGGAAGGATTATTAATTAAACTGCACAAGATGGGGGTTGGTGGGACAGTTTTTAATTGGATTAAAGATTTTTTGTTTGGTAGAAAAATTGAAGTTCGGATTGGATCAGCATTATCAAAACAGTACATAGTGGAAAATGGCACACCTCAAGGTAGTGTGATTAGCCCGTTACTTTTCATCATTATGATCAATGATGTCTTCACAAAGGTACCAGTGGATATAGGTAGGTCACTGTTTGCGGATGATGGGGCCTTGTGGAAAAGAGGCAGGAACATGGACCATATAATCAGGAAACTACAAGAAGCAATTGATGAAGTGGTGGAGTGGGGTTATGATTGGGGATGTAGATTTTCAGTAGAAAAAACTCAAACTGTATTTTTTACCAGGAAAAGAATTGAGGTAGGGAAGAAGTTAAGGATGTATGGGATTGAATTAGAAAGGCTTGGATCATTTAAATTTCTGGGAGTTGTATTTGATTCACGATTAACATGGGCAGACCATATCAGGAAAGTTGAGGAGAAATGTAAAAAAGTAATAAATGTGATGAGATGTTTGACTGGTAGGGAATGGGGAGCAAGTTGTTCAGCGTTGAAGAGAACATATGTGGCTTTAGATAGACTGGCAAATGACACTTAAAGGATTGACGGTGGATATGCAATGGCAAGCATTTAAAGGTTGCATGGATGAACTACAACAATTGTTCATCCCAGTTTGGCAAAAGAATAAATCAAGGAAGGTAGTGCACCCGTGGCTGACAAGAGAAATTAGGGATAGTATCAATTCCAAAGAAGTAGCATACAAATTAGCCAGAGAAAGTGGCTCACCTGAGGGCTGGGAGAAATTCAGAGTTCATCAGAGGAGGACAAAGGGCTTAATTAGGAAGGGGAAAAAAGATTATGAGAGAAAACTGGCGGGGAACATAAAAACGGACTGTAAAAGCTTTTATAGATATGTAAAAAGGAAAAGACTGGTAAAGACAAATGTAGGTCCCCTGCAGACAGAAACAGGTGAATTGATTATGGGGAGCAAGGACATGGCAGACCAATTGAATAATTACTTTGGTTCTGTCTTCACTAAGGAGGACATAAATAATCTTCCAGAAATAGTAAGGGACAGAGGGTCCAGTGAGATGGAGGAACTGAGTGAAATACATGTTAGTAGGGAAGTGGTGTTAGGTAAATTGAAGGGATTGAAGGCAGATAAATCCCCAGGGCCAGATGGTCTGCATCCTAGAGTGCTTAAGGAAGTAGCCCAAGAAATAGTGGATGCATTAGTGATAATTTTTCAAAACTCGTTAGATTCTGGACTAGTTCCTGAGGATTGGAGGGTGGCTAATGTAACCCCACTTTTTAAAAAAGGAGGGAGAGAGAAACCGGGGAATCATACACCTGTTAGCCTAATGTCGGTGGTGGGGAAACTGCTGGAGTCAGTTATCAAGGATGTGATAACAGCACATTTGGAAAGCGGTGAAATGATCGGACAAAGTCAGCATGGATTTGTGAAAGGAAAATCATGTCTGACGAATCTCATAGAATTTTTTGAGGATGTAACTAGTAGAGTGGATAGGGGAGAACCAGTGGATGTGGTATATTTGGATTTTCAAAAGGCTTTTGACAAGGTCCCACACAGGAGATTAGTGTGCAAACTTAAAGCACACGGTATTGGGGGTAAGGTATTGGTGTGGGTGGAGAATTGGTTAGCAGACAGGAAGCAAAGAGTGGGAATAAATGGGACCTTTTCAGAATGGCAGGCGGTGACTAGTGGGGTACCGCAAGGCTCAGTGCTGGGACTCCAGTTGTTTACAATATATATTACTGACTTGGATGAGGGAATTAAATGCAGCATCTCCAAGTTTGCGGATGACACGAAGCTGGGTGGCGGTGTTAGCAGTGAGGAGGATGCTAAGAGGATGCAGGGTGACTTGGATAGGTTGGGTGAGTGGGCAACTCATGGCAGATGCAATTTAATGTGGATAAATGTGAAGTTATCCACTTTGGTGGCAAAAATAGGAAAACAGATTATTATCTGAATGGTGGCCAATTAGGAGAAGGGGAGGTGCAATGAGACCTGGGTGTCATTATACACCAGTCATTGAAAGTGGGCATGCAGGTACAGCAGGCGGTGAAAAAGGCGAATGGTATGCTGGCATTTATAGCAAGAGGATTCGAGTACAGGAGCAGGGAGGTACTACTGCAGTTGTACAAGGCCTTGGTGAGACCACACCTGGAGTATTGTGTGCAGTTTTGGTCCCCTAATCTGAGGAAAGACATCTTTGCCATAGAGGGAGTACAAAGAAGGTTCACCAGATTGATTCCTGGGATGGCAGGACTTTCATATGAAGAAAGACTGGATGAACTGGGCTTGTACTCATTGGAATTTAGAAGATTGAGGGGGGATCTGATTGAAACGTATAAGATCCTAAAGGGATTGGACAGGCTAGATGCAGGAAGATTGTTCCCGATGTTGGGGAAGTCCAGAACGAGGGGTCACAGTTTGAGGATAGAGGGGAAGCCTTTTAGGACCGAGATTAGGAAAAACTTCTTCAC
>NC_086128.1:67244607-67259607 GCF_963921235.1 Mobula hypostoma | reverse complement strand
GGAGGGGTGGGTCGGTGGGTGATATTGGGGGTGCGGAGGGGTGGGTTACTGGGTGTTTGGAGGTGTGGAGGGGTGGGTCAGTGGGTGATTGGGTGTGTGGAGGGGTGGGTCAGTGGGTGATTGGGGGTGTGGAGGGGTGAGTCGGTGGGTGATTGGGGGTGTGGAGGGGTGGGTCAGTGGGTGATTGGGTGTGTGGAGGGTTGGGTCAGTGGGTGATTGGGGGTGTGGAGGGGTGGATCAGAGGGTGATTGGGTGTGTGGAGGGGTGGGACAGTGGGTGATTGGGGGTGTGGAGAGGTGGGTCAGTGGGTGACTGGGGGTGAGGAGGGGTGGGTCAGTGGGTGATTGGGGGTGTGGAGGGGTGGGTCAGCGGGTGATTCGGTGTGTGGAGGGGTGGGTCAGTGGGTGATTGGGGGTGTGGAGGGGTGGGTAGGTGGGTGATTGGGGGTGAGGAGGGGTAGGTCAGTGGGTGATTGGGGGTGTGGAGGGGTGGGTCAGTGGGTGATTGGGGGTGTGGAGGGGTGGGTCAGTGGGTGATTGGGGGTGTGGAGGGGTGGGTCAGTGGGTGATTGGGGCTGTGGAGGAGTGGGTCAGTGGCAGGGGGTGTGTGGAGGGGTGGGTCAGTGGGTGATTGGGGGTGAGGAGGGGTGGGTCAGTGGGTGATTGGGGGTGTGGAGGGGTGGGTCAGTGGGTGATTGGGTGTGTGGAGGGGTGGGTCAGTGGGTGATTGGGGGTGTGGAGGGGTGGGTCAGTGGTTGATTACGGGTGTGGAGGGGTGGGTCAGTGGGTGATTGGGGTGTGGATGTGTGGGTCAGTGAGTGATTGGGGGTGTGTGGAGGGGTGGGACAGTGGGTGATTGGGGGTGTGGAGGGGGGGGTGAGTGGGTGATTAGGTGTGTGGAGGGTGGGTCAGTGGGTGATTGGGGGTGTGGAGGGGTGGGTCAGTGGGTGATTGGGGGAGTGCAGGGGTGGGTCGGTGGGTGATTGGGACTGTGGAGGAGTGGGTCGGTGAGTGATTGGGGGTGTGGAGGGGTGGGTCAGTGGGTGATCGGGGGTGCAGAGTGGTGCGTCAGCGGGTGATTAGGGGTGTGGAGGGGTGGGTCAACGGGTGATTGGGTGTGTGGAGGGGTGGGTCAGTGGGTGATTGGGTGTGTGGAGGTGTGGGTCAGGGGGTGATTGGGGGTGTGGATGGGTGGGTCAGTTGGTGATTGGGGGTGTGGAGGGGTGGGTCAGTGGGTGATTGGGGGTGTGGAGGGGTGGGTCAGTGGGTGATTGGGGGTGTGGAGGGGTGTGTCAGTGGGTGATTGGGGGTGTGGAGGGGTGGGTCAGTTGGTGATTAGGGGTGTGGAGGGGTGGGTCAGTGGGTGATTGGGGATGTGGAGGGGTGGGTCAGTGGGTGATTGGGGGTGTGGAGGGGTGGGTCAGTGGGTGATTGAGGGTGTGGAGGGGTGGGTCAGTGGGTGATTAGGGGTGTGGAGGGGTGGGTCAGTGGGTGATTGGGGGTGTGGAGGGGTGGGTCAGTGGGTGATTGGTGGTGTGGAGGGGTGGGTCAGTGGGTGATTGGGGGTGTGGAGGGGTGGGTCAGTGGGTGATTGGGGGTGTGGAGGGGTGGGTCAGTGGGTGATTGAGGGTGTGGAGGGGTGGGTCAGTGGGTGATTGGGGGTGTGGAGGGTGGGTCAGTGGGTGATTGGGGGTGTGGAGCGGTGGGTCAGTGGGTGATTGGGGGTGTGGTGGGGTGGGTCAGTGGGTGATTGGGGGTGTGGATGGGTGGGTCAGTGGGTGATTGAGGGTGTGGAGGGGTGGGTCAGTGGGTGATTGAGGGTGTGGAGGGGTGGGTCAGTGGGTGATTAGGTGTGTGGAGGGGTGGGTCAGTGGGTGATTGGTGGTGTGGAGGGGTGGGTCAGTGGGTGATTGAGGGTGTGGAGGGGTGGGTCAGTGGGTGATTGAGGGTGTGGAGGGGTGGGTCAGTGGGTGATTAGGTGTGTGGAGGGGTGGGTCAGTGGGTGATTGGGGGTGTGGAGGGGTGGGTCAGTGGGTGATTGAGGGTGTGGAGGGGTGGGTCAGTGGGTGATTAGGTGTGTGGAGGGGTGGGTCAGTGGGTGATTGGTGGTGGGGTGATTGGGGGTGTGGAGGGGTGGGTCAGTGGGTGATTGGTGGTGTGGAGGGGTGGGTCAGTGGGAGGTTGGGGGTGTGGAGGGGTGGGTCAGTGGGTGATTGGGGGTGTGGAGGGGTGGGTCAATGGGTGATTGGGGGTGTGGAGGGGTGGGTCAGTGGGTGATTGAGGGTGTGGAGGGGTGGGTCAGTGGGTGATTAGGGGTGTGGAGGGGTGGGTCAGTGGGTGATTGGTGCTGTGGAGGGGTGGGTCAGTGGGTGATTGGGCGTGTGGAGGGGTGGGTCAGTGGGTGATTGGGGGTGTGGAGGGGTGGGTCAGTGGGTGATTGGGGGTGTGGAGGGGTGGGTCAGTGGGTGATTGAGGGTGTGGAGGGGTGGGTCAGTGGGTGATTAGAGGTGTGGAGGGGTGGGTCAGTGGGTGATTGGTGGTGTGGAGGGGTGTGTCAGTGGGTGGTTGGGGGTGTGGAGGGGTGGGTCAGTGGGTGAATGTGGGTGTGGAGGGGTGGGTCAGTGGGTGATTGGGGGTGTGGAGGGGTGGGTCAGTGGGTGATTGGGGGTGTGGAGGGGTGGGTCAGTGGGTGATTGGGGGTGTGGAGGGGTGGGTCAGTGGGTGATTGTGTGTGTGGAGGGGTGGGTCAGAGGGTGATTGTGGGTGAGGAGGGGTGGGTCAGCAGGTGATTGGGGGTGTGGAGGGGTGGGTCAGTGGGTGATTGGGGGTGTGGAGGGGTGGGTCAGTGGGTGATTGGGGGTGTGGAGGGGTGGGTCAGTGGGTGATTGAGGGTGTGGAGGGGTGGGTCAGTGGGTGATTAGAGGTGTGGAGGGGTGGGTCAGTGGGTGATTGGTGGTGTGGAGGGGTGTGTCAGTGGGTGGTTGGGGGTGTGGAGGGGTGGGTCAGTGGGTGAATGTGGGTGTGGAGGGGTGGGTCAGTGGGTGATTGGTGGTGTGGAGGGGTGGGTCAGTGGGTGATTGGGGGTGTGGAGGGGTGGGTCAGTGGGTGATTGGGGGTGTGGAGGGGTGGGTCAGTGGGTGATTGGGGGTGTGGAGGGGTGGGTCAGTGGGTGATTGTGTGTGTGGAGGGGTGGGTCAGAGGGTGATTGTGGGTGAGGAGGGGTGGGTCAGCAGGTGATTGGGGGTGTGGAGGGGTGGGTCAGCGGGTGATTCGGTGTGTGGAGGGGTGGGTCAGTGGGTGATTGGGGGTGTGGAGGGGTGGGTCAGTGGGTGATTGGGGGTGTGGAGGGGTGTGTCAGTGGGTGATTGGGGGTGTGGAGGGGTGGGTCAGTTGGTGATTAGGGGTGTGGTGGGGTGGGTCAGTGGGTGATTGGGGATGTGGAGGGGTGGGTCAGTGGGTGATTGGGGGTGTGGAGGGGTGGGTCAGTAGGTGATTGAGGGTGTGGAGGGGTGGGTCAGTGGGTGATTAGGGGTGTGGAGGGGTGGGTCAGTGGGTGATTGGGGATGTGGAGGGGTGGGTCAGTGGGTGATTGGTGGTGTGGAGGGGTGGGTCAGCGGGTGATTGGGGGTGTGGAGGGGTGGGTCAGCGGGAGATTCGGTGTGTGGAGGGGTGGGTCAGTGGGTGATTGGGTGTGTGGAGGGGTGGGTCAGTGGGTGATTGGGGGTGTGGAGGGGTGGGTCAGTGGGTGATTGGGGGTGTGGAGGGGTGTGTCAGTGGGTGATTGGGGGTGTGGAGGGGTGGGTCAGTTGGTGATTAGGGGTGTGGAGGGGTGGGTCAGTGGGTGATTGGGGATGTGTAGGGGTGGGTCAGTGGGTGATTGGGGGTGTGGAGGGGTGGGTCAGTGGGTGATTGAGGGTGTGGAGGGGTGGGTCAGTGGGTGATTGGGGGGGTGGAGGGGTGGGTCAGTGGGTGATTGGGGATGTGGAGGGGTGTGTCAGTGGGTGATTGGGGGTGTGGAGGGGTGGGTCAGTTGGTGATTAGGGGTGTGGAGGGGTGGGTCAGTGGGTGATTGGGGATGTGTAGGGGTGGGTCAGTGGGTGATTGGGGGTGTGGAGGGGTGGGTCAGTGGGTGATTGAGGGTTTGGAGGGGTGGGTCAGTGGGTGATTAGGGGTGTGGAGGGGTGGGTCAGTGGGTGATTGGGGATGTGGAGGGGTGGGTCAGTGGGTGATTGGTGGTGTGGAGGGGTGGGTCAGTGGGTGGTTGGGCGTGTGGAGGGGTGGGTCAGTGGGTGATTGGGGGTGTGGAGGGGTGGGTCAGTGGGTGATTGAGGGTGTGGAGGGGTGGGTCAGTGGGTGATTGGGGGTGTGGAGGGGTGTGTCAGTGGGTGATTGGGGGTGTGGAGGGGTGGGTCAGTTGGTGATTAGGGGTGTGGTGGGGTGGGTCAGTGGGTGATTGGGGTTGTGGAGGGGTGGGTCAGTGGGTGATTGGGGGTGTGGAGGGGTGGGTCAGTAGGTGATTGAGGGTGTGGAGGGGTGGGTCAGTGGGTGATTAGGGGTGTGGAGGGGTGGGTCAGTGGGTGATTGGGGATGTGGAGGGGTGGGTCAGTGGGTGATTGGTGGTGTGGAGGGGTGGGTCAGCGGGTGATTGGGGGTGTGGAGGGGTGGGTCAGCGGGAGATTCGGTGTGTGGAGGGGTGGGTCAGTGGGTGATTGGGTGTGTGGAGGGGTGGGTCAGTGGGTGATTGGGGGTGTGGAGGGGTGGGTCAGTGGGTGATTGGGGGTGTGGAGGGGTGTGTCAGTGGGTGATTGGGGGTGTGGAGGGGTGGGTCAGTTGGTGATTAGGGGTGTGGAGGGGTGGGTCAGTGGGTGATTGGGGATGTGTAGGGGTGGGTCAGTGGGTGATTGGGGGTGTGGAGGGGTGGGTCAGTGGGTGATTGAGGGTGTGGAGGGGTGGGTCAGTGGGTGATTAGGGGTGTGGAGGGGTGGGTCAGTGGGTGATTGGGGATGTGGAGGGGTGTGTCAGTGGGTGATTGGGGGTGTGGAGGGGTGGGTCAGTTGGTGATTAGGGGTGTGGAGGGGTGGGTCAGTGGGTGATTGGGGATGTGTAGGGGTGGGTCAGTGGGTGATTGGGGGTGTGGAGGGGTGGGTCAGTGGGTGATTGAGGGTTTGGAGGGGTGGGTCAGTGGGTGATTAGGGGTGTGGAGGGGTGGGTCAGTGGGTGATTGGGGATGTGGAGGGGTGGGTCAGTGGGTGATTGGTGGTGTGGAGGGGTGGGTCAGTGGGTGGTTGGGCGTGTGGAGGGGTGGGTCAGTGGGTGATTGGGGGTGTGGAGGGGTGGGTCAGTGGGTGATTGAGGGTGTGGAGGGGTGGGTCAGTGGGTGATTGGGGGTGTGGAGGGTGGGTCAGTGGGTGATTGGGGGTGTGGAGCGGTGGGTCAGTGGGTGATTGGGGGTGTGGAGGGGTGGGTCAGTGGGTGATTGGGGGTGTGGATGGGTGGGTCAGTGGGTGATTGAGGGTGTGGAGGGGTGGGTCAGTGGGTGATTGAGGGTGTGGAGGGGTGGGTCAGTGGGTGATTAGGTGTGTGGAGGGGTGGGTCAGTGGGTGATTGGTGGTGTGGAGGGGTGGGTCAGTGGGTGATTGAGGGTGTGGAGGGGTGGGTCAGTGGGTGATTGAGGGTGTGGAGGGGTGGGTCAGTGGGTGATTAGGTGTGTGGAGGGGTGGGTCAGTGGGTGATTGGGGGTGTGGAGGGGTGGGTCAGTGGGTGATTGAGGGTGTGGAGGGGTGGGTCAGTGGGTGATTAGGTGTGTGGAGGGGTGGGTCAGTGGGTGATTGGTGGTGTGGAGGGGTGGGTCAGTGGGAGGTTGGGGGTGTGGAGGGGTGGGTCAGTGGGTGATTGGGGGTGTGGAGGGGTGGGTCAATGGGTGATTGGGGGTGTGGAGGGGTGGGTCAGTGGGTGATTGAGGGTGTGGAGGGGTGGGTCAGTGGGTGATTAGGGGTGTGGAGGGGTGGGTCAGTGGGTGATTGGTGCTGTGGAGGGGTGGGTCAGTGGGTGATTGGGCGTGTGGAGGGGTGGGTCAGTGGGTGATTGGGGGTGTGGAGGGGTGGGTCAGTGGGTGATTGGGGGTGTGGAGGGGTGGGTCAGTGGGTGATTGAGGGTGTGGAGGGGTGGGTCAGTGGGTGATTAGAGGTGTGGAGGGGTGGGTCAGTGGGTGATTGGTGGTGTGGAGGGGTGTGTCAGTGGGTGGTTGGGGGTGTGGAGGGGTGGGTCAGTGGGTGAATGTGGGTGTGGAGGGGTGGGTCAGTGGGTGATTGGGGGTGTGGAGGGGTGGGTCAGTGGGTGATTGGGGGTGTGGAGGGGTGGGTCAGTGGGTGATTGGGGGTGTGGAGGGGTGGGTCAGTGGGTGATTGTGTGTGTGGAGGGGTGGGTCAGAGGGTGATTGTGGGTGAGGAGGGGTGGGTCAGCAGGTGATTGGGGGTGTGGAGGGGTGGGTCAGCGGGTGATTCGGTGTGTGGAGGGGTGGGTCAGTGGGTGATTGGGGGTGTGGAGGGGTGGGTCAGTGGGTGATTGGGGGTGTGGAGGGGTGTGTCAGTGGGTGATTGGGGGTGTGGAGGGGTGGGTCAGTTGGTGATTAGGGGTGTGGTGGGGTGGGTCAGTGGGTGATTGGGGATGTGGAGGGGTGGGTCAGTGGGTGATTGGGGGTGTGGAGGGGTGGGTCAGTAGGTGATTGAGGGTGTGGAGGGGTGGGTCAGTGGGTGATTAGGGGTGTGGAGGGGTGGGTCAGTGGGTGATTGGGGATGTGGAGGGGTGGGTCAGTGGGTGATTGGTGGTGTGGAGGGGTGGGTCAGCGGGTGATTGGGGGTGTGAAGGGGTGGGTCAGCGGGAGATTCGGTGTGTGGAGGGGTGGGTCAGTGGGTGATTGGGTGTGTGGAGGGGTGGGTCAGTGGGTGATTGGGGGTGTGGAGGGGTGGGTCAGTGGGTGATTGGGGGTGTGGAGGGGTGTGTCAGTGGGTGATTGGGGGTGTGGAGGGGTGGGTCAGTTGGTGATTAGGGGTGTGGAGGGGTGGGTCAGTGGGTGATTGGGGATGTGTAGGGGTGGGTCAGTGGGTGATTGGGGGTGTGGAGGGGTGGGTCAGTGGGTGATTGAGGGTGTGGAGGGGTGGTTCAGTGGGTGATTAGGGGTGTGGAGGGGTGGGTCAGTGGGTGATTGGGGATGTGGAGGGGTGTGTCAGTGGGTGATTGGGGGTGTGGAGGGGTGGGTCAGTTGGTGATTAGGGGTGTGGAGGGGTGGGTCAGTGGGTGATTGGGGATGTGTAGGGGTGGGTCAGTGGGTGATTGGGGGTGTGGAGGGGTGGGTCAGTGGGTGATTGGGGGTGTGGAGGGGTGGGTCAGTGGGTGATTAGGTGTGTGGAGGGGTGGGTCAGTGGGTGATTGGGGATGTGGAGGGGTGGGTCAGTGGGTGATTGGTGGTGTGGAGGGGTGGGTCAGTGGGTGGTTGGGCGTGTGGAGGGGTGGGTCAGTGGGTGATTGGGGGTGTGGAGGGGTGGGTCAGTGGGTGATTGGGGGTGTGGAGGGGTGGGTCAGTGGGTGATTAGGGGTGTGGAGTGGTGGGTCAGTGGGTGATTGGGGATGTGGAGGGGTGTGTCAGTGGGTGATTGGGTGTGTGGAGGGGTGGGTCAGTTGGTGATTAGGGGTGTGGAGGGGTGGGTCAGTGGGTGATTGGGGATGTGTAGGGGTGGGTCAGTGGGTGATTGGGGGTGTGGAGGGGTGGGTCAGTGGGTGATTGAGGGTGTGGAGGGGTGGGTCAGTGGGTGATTCGGGGTGTGGAGGGGTGGGTCAGTGGGTGATTGGGGTTGTGGAGGGGTGGGTCAGTGGGTGATTGGTGGTGTGGAGGGGTGGGTCAGTGGGTGGTTGGGCGTGTGGAGGGGTGGGTCAGTGGGTGATTGGGGGTGTGGAGGGGTGGGTCAGTGGGTGATTGAGGGTGTGGAGGGGTGGGTCAGTGGGTGATTGGGGGTGTGGAGGGTGGGTCAGTGGGTGATTGGGGGTGTGGAGCGGTGGGTCAGTGGGTGATTGGGGGTGTGGAGGGGTGGGTCAGTGGGTGATTGGGGGTGTGGATGGGTGGGTCAGTGGGTGATTGAGGGTGTGGAGGGGTGGGTCAGTGGGTGATTGAGGGTGTGGAGGTGTGGGTCAGTGGGTGATTAGGTGTGTGGAGGGGTGGGTCAGTGGGTGATTGGTGGTGTGGAGGGGTGGGTCAGTGGGTGATTGAGGGTGTGGAGGGGTGGGTCAGTGGGTGATTGAGGGTGTGGAGGGGTGGGTCAGTGGGTGATTAGGTGTGTGGAGGGGTGGGTCAGTGGGTGATTGGGGGTGTGGAGGGGTGGGTCAGTGGGTGATTGAGGGTGTGGAGGGGTGGGTCAGTGGGTGATTAGGTGTGTGGAGGGGTGGGTCAGTGGGTGATTGGTGGTGTGGAGGGGTGGGTCAGTGGGAGGTTGGGGGTGTGGAGGGGTGGGTCAGTGGGTGATTGGGGGTGTGGAGGGGTGGGTCAATGGGTGATTGGGGGTGTGGAGGGGTGGGTCAGTGGGTGATTGAGGGTGTGGAGGGGTGGGTCAGTGGGTGATTAGGGGTGTGGAGGGGTGGGTCAGTGGGTGATTGGTGCTGTGGAGGGGTGGGTCAGTGGGTGATTGGGCGTGTGGAGGGGTGGGTCAGTGGGTGATTGGGGGTGTGGAGGGGTGGGTCAGTGGGTGATTGGGGGTGTGGAGGGGTGGGTCAGTGGGTGATTGAGGGTGTGGAGGGGTGGGTCAGTGGGTGATTAGAGGTGTGGAGGGGTGGGTCAGTGGGTGATTGGTGGTGTGGAGGGGTGTGTCAGTGGGTGGTTGGGGGTGTGGAGGGGTGGGTCAGTGGGTGAATGTGGGTGTGGAGGGGTGGGTCAGTGGGTGATTGGGGGTGTGGAGGGGTGGGTCAGTGGGTGATTGGGGGTGTGGAGGGGTGGGTCAGTGGGTGATTGGGGGTGTGGAGGGGTGGGTCAGTGGGTGATTGTGTGTGTGGAGGGGTGGGTCAGAGGGTGATTGTGGGTGAGGAGGGGTGGGTCAGCAGGTGATTGGGGGTGTGGAGGGGTGGGTCAGTGGGTGATTGGGGGTGTGGAGGGGTGGGTCAGTGGGTGATTGGGGGTGTGGAGGGGTGGGTCAGTGGGTGATTGAGGGTGTGGAGGGGTGGGTCAGTGGGTGATTAGAGGTGTGGAGGGGTGGGTCAGTGGGTGATTGGTGGTGTGGAGGGGTGTGTCAGTGGGTGGTTGGGGGTGTGGAGGGGTGGGTCAGTGGGTGAATGTGGGTGTGGAGGGGTGGGTCAGTGGGTGATTGGTGGTGTGGAGGGGTGGGTCAGTGGGTGATTGGGGGTGTGGAGGGGTGGGTCAGTGGGTGATTGGGGGTGTGGAGGGGTGTGTCAGTGGGTGATTGGGGGTGTGGAGGGGTGGGTCAGTGGGTGATTGTGTGTGTGGAGGGGTGGGTCAGAGGGTGATTGTGGGTGGGGAGGGGTGGGTCAGCAGGTGATTGGGGGTGTGGAGGGGTGGGTCAGCGGGTGATTCGGTGTGTGGAGGGGTGGGTCAGTGGGTGATTGGGGGTGTGGAGGGGTGGGTCAGTGGGTGATTGGGGGTGTGGAGGGGTGTGTCAGTGGGTGATTGGGGGTGTGGAGGGGTGGGTCAGTTGGTGATTAGGGGTGTGGTGGGGTGGGTCAGTGGGTGATTGGGGATGTGGAGGGGTGGGTCAGTGGGTGATTGGGGGTGTGGAAGGGTGGGTCAGTAGGTGATTGAGGGTGTGGAGGGGTGGGTCAGTGGGTGATTAGGGGTGTGGAGGGGTGGGTCAGTGGGTGATTGGGGATGTGGAGGGGTGGGTCAGTGGGTGATTGGTGGTGTGGAGGGGTGGGTCAGCGGGTGATTGGGGGTGTGAAGGGGTGGGTCAGCGGGAGATTCGGTGTGTGGAGGGGTGGGTCAGTGGGTGATTGGGTGTGTGGAGGGGTGGGTCAGTGGGTGATTGGGGGTGTGGAGGGGTGGGTCAGTGGGTGATTGGTGGTGTGGAGGGGTGTGTCAGTGGGTGATTGGGGGTGTGGAGGGGTGGGTCAGTTGGTGATTAGGGGTGTGGAGGGGTGGGTCAGTGGGTGATTGGGGATGTGTAGGGGTGGGTCAGTGGGTGATTGGGGGTGTGGAGGGGTGGGTCAGTGGGTGATTGAGGGTGTGGAGGGGTGGGTCAGTGGGTGATTAGGGGTGTGGAGGGGTGGGTCAGTGGGTGATTGGGGATGTGGAGGGGTGTGTCAGTGGGTGATTGGGGGTGTGGAGGGGTGGGTCAGTTGGTGATTAGGGGTGTGGAGGGGTGGGTCAGTGGGTGATTGGGGATGTGTAGGGGTGGGTCAGTGGGTGATTGGGGGTGTGGAGGGGTGGGTCAGTGGGTGATTGAGGGTTTGGAGGGGTGGGTCAGTGGGTGATTAGGTGTGTGGAGGGGTGGGTCAGTGGGTGATTGGGGATGTGGAGGGGTGGGTCAGTGGGTGATTGGTGGTGTGGAGGGGTGGGTCAGTGGGTGGTTGGGCGTGTGGAGGGGTGGGTCAGTGGGTGATTGGGGGTGTGGAGGGGTGGGTCAGTGGGTGATTGAGGGTGTGGAGGGGTGGGTCAGTGGGTGATTAGGGGTGTGGAGGGGTGGGTCAGTGGGTGATTGGGGATGTGGAGGGGTGTGTCAGTGGGTGATTGGGTGTGTGGAGGGGTGGGTCAGTTGGTGATTAGGGGTGTGGAGGGGTGGGTCAGTGGGTGATTGGGGATGTGTAGGGGTGGGTCAGTGGGTGATTGGGGGTGTGGAGGGGTGGGTCAGTGGGTGATTGAGGGTGTGGAGGGGTGGGTCAGTGGGTGATTAGGGGTGTGGAGGGGTGGGTCAGTGGGTGATTGGGGATGTGGAGGGGTGGGTCAGTGGGTGATTGGTGGTGTGGAGGGGTGGGTCAGTGGGTGGTTGGGTGTGTGGAGGGGTGGGTCAGTGGGTGATTGGGGGTGTGGAGGGGTGGGTCAGTGGGTGGGGGTGTTGATCAGTGTCACTGCTGGGGGGAAAGTCACTGTTTTTGAGTCTGGTGGCCCTGGCATGGAAGCGACGTAGCCTCCTCCCCTATGGGAGTGGGACAAAGAGGACTTTCCTGGTATGGTTTCTTTTGCCCAGGACCTTCACAAGTTTCCTGGTCCACGGCCACGTCATCAATGAGAACCGTTTGTCTTTATCTCGTCTTTCCACTTCTGATGAAGCTCCTGATGGAGCCCTATAGAACTCTTTGGTTGAAGGAACAACATTCAAGTTCGATTTTTCTTTTTTTCAAATATTTTTATTGTTATATTATACAAAAGAAATAACACGAGTACATTGAAGTAACAACACTTACAATGTCTCGAAAAAGACATGATCTTACAGCATCATACATCATAAATGCATGAGCCATGCATCATAGTCATGGTCATACTTTATTGATCCCAGGGTGAAATTGGTTAAAAGCATCATACAAAAAGCTTCTAAAAGTTCGATTTTTATTGCCGTTGAACTGCACACATGTATACAGCTAAGCTGGTTCCTCTGGGGTCAGGGTCGGTAGGGAAATGAATCACTGTGAATTGTCCCGTGACTAGGTTAGGGCTAAACTTGGGGTTGTTAGACGGCGCAGCTCGAGGGGCTGGAACGATCTATTCTGTGCCCTATCTCAATAGGTAACCAAATAGAGAAAGAGAGGTGACGACCTCCGTCGGTCAGAGTTGCCCGTGGATATTGTCTAGATACGCATGCCAGGGCAGTACAATGCAGAGAGCAAGCTGTTATCCATGCAGTAAGCTCCCCCTCTCCACGCAGCTGATGAACCCAAAGGAACTTCCAGCATACTGCTAACATCTTCTTCCGTGAATAATGATGCAAAATACTTATTCAGTTTGTCTGCTATTGTATTGTCCCCCATTACTACCTCTCCAGCAGTCTGGTACCCACTCTCACCTCTCTTTTACACTTCATGGATCAAAAGAAACTATTGGTATCCTCTTTTAATATTATTGGCTGTCTCACTTTCATATTCCATCTGTACCTTTTTTCAGTCGCCTTCTGTTGGTTTTTAAAAGATTCCCAATCCTCTCACTTCCCACTCATTTTTGCTCTATTATATGCCCTCTCTTTGGTTCTTAAGTTGGCTTTGACTTCTCTTGTGAGCCACGCTTTTGTCATCTTCCCTGAAGAATACTTCCTTCTCTTCGGGCTGTATATATCCCGCGCCTTCCGGATTGCTTTCAGAAATTCCAGACGTTGCTGCTCTGCCATCATCCCTGCCAGTGTTCTTTTCCAATCAATTCTGGCCAACTCCTCTCTCGTGCCTCTGTAATTCCCTTTACTCCACTTTAATACTTAAACATCTGACTGATTTTATATATATATTTAAACGATAATAAAAGTATTCTGTAGATGCACGAGTTGACATACAACGTATATACGACCATTAAATACACAACTATGTTGCTGCTGCTGGCGCTGTCATAGATAATGTGAACTGGGTGGTAGCAGGTGGTTCAGAATTCTCACAGCCCGGGGGAAGAAGCTGTTCCCCAAACCGAACAGTTCTTGTTGTGATACTGCGGTGTCTTCTGCCAGGTGCTAGGAGGTCAGAGAGATTGTGGGATGGGTGAGAGGGGCCCTTGACAATTCTGGGGACTCCACGAACACAGCCCTTCTGTGTACACATCCTGGTGTAGACTGAGGCATTCACTGGTGGAACGCAGCAGGCCAGGCAGCATCTCTAGGAAGAGGTACAGTCGACGTTTCAGGCCGAGACCCTTCGTCAGGAAGTCCTCTTCCTAGAGATGCTGCCTGGCCTGCTGTGTTCACCAGCAACTTTGATGTGTGTTGCTTGAATTTCCAGCATCTGCAGAATTCCTGTTGTCTGAGGCATTCACTACTCTTTGTTTAGATTATGAGAACACTCAGTCCTCTTTTATTGTCATTTAGAAATGCATACATCCATTAAGAAATGATACAATGTTTCTCCGGAGTGATATCACAGAAAACAGGACAAACCAAAGACTAACACTGACAGAACCACATAATTATAACATATAGTTACAGCAGTGCAAAGCAATACCACAATTTGATGAAGAACAAACCATGGGCACGGTAAAAAAAGATGTTACTTTCTAATCGTGTTGCAAGTGCAGAAATCAGAGGTCCTCGTGCAGCACTCCCCAAAGGCTAGTCTGCAGGTTGAGTCGGAGGCGAGGGAAGGCAAATGCGACGTTTGCATTCGTTTCGAGGGGACGAGGATATTAAAAACCAGGGTGTGATACTGAGGCTTAACAAGGCACTGGTCAGACTGCACTTGGAGAATTGTGAGCAGCTGTGGGCCCCTTCTCTAAGAAAGGATGTGCTGACATTGGAGAGGGTTCAGAAGAGGTTCATGAGAATGATCCCAGGGATGAAAGGGTTAATGTACAGAACATAGGTGCGGGCACGTGGCCAAGTGGTTAAGGCATTGGACTAGCGACCTGAAGGTCGTGAGTTCGAGCCCCAGCCGAGGCAACATGTTGTGTCCTTGAGCAAGGCACTTAACCACACATTGCTCTGTGACGACACTGGTGCCAAGCTGTATGGGTCCTAATGCCCTTCCCTTGGACAACATCGGTGTCGTGGAGAGGGGAGACTTGCAGCGTGGGCAACTGCTGGTCTTCCATACAACCTTGCCCAGGCCTGCGCCCTGGAGAGTGAAGACTTTCCAGGCGCAGATCCATGGTCTCGCAAGACTAACGGATGCCTTAGATAGAACATAGCAAATCTACAGCACACTACAGGCCCTTCGGCCCACAATGTTGTGCTGACCATGTAACCTTCTCTGGAAACTGCCTAGAATTTCCCTAACGCATAGTCCTCTAACTTTCTAAGCTCCATGTACCTGTCTAAGAGTCTCTTAAAAGACCCTATTGTATCCATCCCCACCACGGTTGCCGGCAACACATCCCACACACCCACCACTCTCTGTGTGGAAAACTTACCCTGACATTCCCCTTGTATCTACTTCCAAGCACCTAAAAACTACGCCCCCCTCGTGTTAGCCATTCCAGTACTGGGGAAAAGCCTCTGACTATCCACACGATGATGAACATTTGAGGCCTGTACTCGGTGGAGTTCAGAAGAATGCGGGGTGTGTGTGGGGTGGGTCGGGGTGGGGGGAATGAATCTCTTTGAAACTTATTGAATATTTAAAGACCTACAGAGTGTGGATGTGGAGAGGATGTTTCCCATAGTGGGGGAGTCTAGGACCAGAGGACACAGATAGAGTGGATGTGGAGAGGATGTTTCCTATAGTGGGGGAGTCTCAGACCAGAGGACACAGATAGAGTGGATGTGGAGAGGATGTTTCCTATAGTCGGGGAGTCTAGGACCAGAGGGCACAGATAGAGTGGATGTGGAGAGGATGTTTCCTATAGTGGGGGAGTCTAGGACCAGAGGACACAGATAGAGTGGATGTGGAGAGGATGTTTCCTATAGTGGGGGAGTCTAGGACCAGAGGAAACAGATAGACTGGACGTGGAGAGGATGTTTCCTATAGTGGGGGAGTCTAGGACCAGAGGGCACAGATAGAGTGGATGTGGAGAGGATGTTTCCTATAGTGGGGGAGTCTAGGACCAGAGGACACAGATAGAGTGGATGCGGAGAGGATGTTTCCTATAGTAGGGGAGTCTAGGACCAGAGGGCACAGATAGAGCGGATGTGGAGAGGATGTTTCCTATAGTGGGGGAGTCTAGGACCAGAGGACACAGATAGAGTGGATGTGGAGAGGATGTTTCCTGTAGTCGGGGAGTCTAGGACCAGAGGACACAGATAGAGTGGATGTGGAGAGGATGTTTCCTATAGTGGGGGAGTCTAGGACCAGAGGGCACAGATAGAGTGGATGTGGAGAGGATGTTTCCTGTAGTCGGGGAGTCTAGGACCAGAGGACACAGATAGAGTGGATGTGGAGAGGA
>NC_086128.1:66967107-67239607 GCF_963921235.1 Mobula hypostoma | reverse complement strand
GCTGGTGGTAGACCTGAGGAGAGCTAAGGTACCGGTGACCCCTGTTTCCATCCAGGGGGTCAGTGTGGACATGGTGGAGGATTACAAATACCTGGAGATACGAATTGACAATAAACTGGACTGGTCAAAGAACACTGAGGCTGTCTGCAAGAAGGGTCAGAGTCATCTCTATTTCTTGAGGAGACTGAGGTCCTTTAACATCTGCCGGACGATGTTGAGGATGTTCTACGAGTCTGTGGTGGCCAGTGCGATCATGTTTGCTGTTGTGTGCTGGGGCAGCAGGCTGAGGGTAGCAGACACCAACAGAATCAACAAACTCATTCGTAAGGCCAGTGATGTTGTGGGGATGGAACTGGACTCTCTGACGGTGGTGTCATGAAAAGAGGATGCTGTCCAAGTCGCATGCCATCTTGGACAATGTCTCCCATCCACTACATAATGTACTGGGTGGGCACAGGAGTACTTTCAGCCAGAGACTCATTCCACCGAGATGCAACACAGAGCGTCATAGGAAGTCATTCCTGCCTGTGGCCATCAAACTTTACAACTCCTCCCTTGGAGGGTCAGACACCCTGAGCCAATAGGCTGGTCCTGGACTTATTTCCTGGCATAATTTACATATTACTATTTAACTATTTATGGTTCTATTACTATTTATTATTTATGGTGCAACTGTAATGAAAACCAATTTCCCCCGGGGTCAATAAAGTACGACTATGACTGACATATCCATGCAAATTTACTGTTTCCCAGTGTTGTTGCATGAATGAAATCGCCGGAGAGAGAGTTACTGGCTGATACAAAGCAGCTTCTATATTCGACAAGGCAAGGTTCAACAGGCATCATACGGAGACGCTTTCTGCTGGCCCAGCGTGGGGCTTGATATTTAAGTGCTAAACACAAAGGACAATTCCATATTTGCAAAGTATAGACAATGCTTTCTTTTGAAACTACACACAAACTTCACACCTGGACTGGGATCCACAACTCTTAGGAATGCGTTCTCCCAAACTGAATCCACAATCCATCGTCAGGGAACAGAAGACGGGTAGCCAAAGCCGTTTGCTAAATGTAAATGACCTACACCCAAAAATCACGCCAGGAAACAATCATTTAACTCGCACCAGTATAAACTTAGATTGAAGTTGCACCAACAAACTATTTTAAACTATAACAAACACAGTAAAGAAAAGTATTGATTAGCCTATCGTGTGCACATAATCGTTGGAACTCTCTGCTGCAAGATCAATCTGGTTTGCTTCGCTCCGTTTACTCACGGACTCCATTTAGAAATGAATGTGATTTCTATGGACATAAGACTCAGGGTGTGACGGTGCTGCGTTCGTTCCACACCCGCATATGGAAGCGAATATCAAAGCAAGAAGAGAGAAGGTCTTTCTTTTTGAGAAGAATGATGAAAATTACCGCAGGAGGGACAAACGAGGAAGCAGAATAAGGAGAGAGGTGATATGATGTATAGGGCCCTGGTCAGAACCCGCTTGGAGTACTGTGCACAGTTCTGGTCGTCTCACTACAGGAAGGATGTGGAAACCATAGAAAGGGTGCAGAGGAGATTTACAAGGATGTTGCCTGGATTGGGGAGCATGCCGCATGAGAATTGGTTGAGTGAACTCGACCTTTTCTCCTTGGAGCGACGATGAATGAGAGGTGACCTGATAGAGGTGTATAGGATGATGAGAGGCATTGATCGTGTGGATAGTCAGAGGCTTTTCCCCAGGGCTGGAACAGCTAGTACAAGAGGGCATAGTTTGAAGGTGCTTGGAAGTAGGTGCAGAGGAGATGTCAGGGGTAAGTTTTTTACGCAGAGAGTGGTGAGTGCGTGGAATGGGCTGCCGGTGACGGTGGTGGAGGCGGAAACGATAGGATCTTTTAAAAGACTCTTAGATAGGTACATGGAGTTTAGAAAAATCGACGGCTATGGGTAACCCCAGGTAATTTCTAAAGTAAGGATAGGTTGGGCACAGCTTTGTAGGCCGAAGGGCCTGTACTGTGCTGTAGATTTTCTATGATCAATCAGGAAACGGCAGCTGGAATTTCAGGGACACGTGCTGAGGAAAGAGATAGATCGGACATCTTGCAAATTGACAGAAGAGAAAGCTGTGATTGGCAGCCCCTGACGTTCATGAGTCGCGTCAAGGGACGGACAGGCGAAAGTTTTGAAGAGCTCAGTGGAGCTTCTCAGATTAAAGAGGGATGGTCGCCCACCTCATGATGTGGCACGTAACGACGGTGACTGTAACTTAAAGTAATTTTAACGTATTGTAAAGTTAAAAGCTGCTGTTAAAAGTCCAAAGCACTCTTATTGTCCAAGCATGTATACATCATCCAACCTTGAGATTTGTCTCCTTACAGGCTGTCGCAAAACAAAGACACCCCCAACCCTTCCCCCCACCCCATAAAAAAGACTGTCAAACACCCAACGTGCAGAGAGACAAACAAAACTAATCACCCAAGCAAACAGCGTTCCGAACTGGAGTCCACGAAGCCTTAGCTCAGAGCGGAGGCAATGCCATGGAGCAGCGAGCTGCGCCATCCTGTCCCTCGTCTCAGGCCCTGACACCCCGACCTTTGCAATCTGGCCCGGTGTTTAGGTTCTGTTCCTTCAATACGCTCTGGGGCCTGGACCCCGCCATCTTGATTTGACCTGCACCAGTCTCCTTTCCGATCTCTTTCGCCTGTCGGATCCCCAGCTCTTTCAGTTCACTCTCCCCCTCTCCCTGCTTCACCCGTCACCTACCACTTTGTACTCCTTCCTCCCCGTCCAACCCCCCACCCCCACCTTCCTGCTCTGACTTCTTATCTTTATTTTCTCCAGTCCTGACGAAGGGTCTCGGCCCCAAGACGTCGACTGTTGACTCTTCTCCACAGACGCTGCCTGGCCTGCTGAGTTCCTCCAGCGTTTTGCGTGCGTTGCTCAGATTTCCAGCATCTGCAGATTTTCTTGTCTTTATCGTATAACCATATAACAATTACAGCACGGAAACAGGCCATCTCAGCCCTTCTAGTCCATGCTGAACTCCTACTCTCACCTAGTCCCACCGACTTGCACTCAGCCCATAACCCTCCATTCCTTTCCTGTCCATATATCTATCCAATTTAACTTTAAATGACAACATCGAACCTGCCTGAACCACTTCTGCTGGAAGCTCGTACCACACAGCTACCACTCTCTGAGTAAAGAAGTTCCCCCTCATGTTACCCCTAAACTTTTGCCCTTTAACTCTCAACTCATGACCTCTTGTTTGAATCTCCCCCATTCTCAATGGAAAAAGCCTATCCACGTCAACTCTATCAATCCCCCTCATAATTTTAAATACCTCTATCAAGTCTCCCCTCAACCTTCTATGCTCCAAAGAATAAAGACCCAACTTGTTCAACCTTTCTCTGTAATTTAGGAGATGAAACCCAGGTAACATTCTAGTACTGCTGTGACGCCTTTTGTTTCCTGCAAGGTTGCGTTAATCCACAGAAAATATTCTTTAACATCCTGCCCAGGTGCTTGACGGTGCATGTAGCCGTCCCAAACCTCCTCCTAATTTCAATATCAGCCCTACCATCAGAGGTTACGATAAGGAATATTTTTTAAAATAGTTAGTAGTTTAAAAAGAGGGGGAAATCATGGTCCTTTCAGGAATCTGATGGCAGGGTGTGGAGGGGGGAGATCAGTTTCTAAAACATTCTGTCACAGTTCACCAGGTAACTTCTCTTCAGCTTCAATGCCCCTCATACTTAATAGTCTGTCTGTCTGTCTAGGTACCATATCTGATGTGGACTTTGGTGACCATGGTTTTCCATGTAGATCTATCCTTTGTTTTTTGGATGACTTCCATTTCCTCGATGTGTAGCCACCTGGCTATGCTTTTGATGTACATAAGCTGAGGTCTTCCTCTAGGTTTGCTCCCCTCGATCTTTCCAGAGAGTATGAGTGTTTCTAGTTTATCTTTCCACATGATGTGTCCTAGGAGTCTGAGTTGTCTTTCTCTTATTGTTGGTATGAGTGATCGAACTGCTTGGGCTCTTCTGGGAACTTCTTCATTTGATGTGTGTGTGGTCCATGATATTTTTAACATTCTCCTGTAGAACCATAATTCAGCTGCTTCTAGTCTCTTTTCCATTGCTGGGGAAATGGTCCAGCATTCACTTCCGTAAGTCAGGATGGAATAAATGTAGCACTGCAGTATTCTGTTTTTAGTGTACTTAATTGTGCTGAACCAAAATGCAGAGAAAGGTTACACAAACTTTAAGGGGGTGGGGTGCGAATCCATGAAGGTTTTACTGATCCCTTAGCAGGCTAGGTACAGGCAAAGTCAAAATCCATTGAAAAAAAAACATTAACTCGGGTTTCAGAAACCAGAGATTCCGACAAACAGAGGCAAGGCTTCACTTACAAACGATATCGCCTGAGCAAAGAAATTTAAAGACAAAGGGAACTTGTGTAGGGCTGAAAAATGGCAGATGGAGTTTAATACAGACAAGTGTGAGGTATTGCACTTTGGAAAGACAAACCAAGGTAGAACATACAAGGTAAACATACAGGAAGGGAGCAGTTACTCTATTGGGGGTATTCTATAAGCCCCCTGGTAGCAGCAGAGATACAGAGGAGCAGATTGGGAGGCAGATTTTGGAAAGGTGCAAAAATAACAGGGTTGTTATCATGGGTGACTTTAACTTCCCTAATATTGATTGGCACCCGATTAGTTCCAAGGGTTTAGATGGGGCAGAATTTGTTAAGTGTGTCCAGGACTTGGATTCCTGTCACAGTATGTGGACAGGCCGACCAGGGGGAATGCTATACTAGATCTAGTACTAGGTAATGAACCGGGTCAGGTCACAGATCTCTCAGTGGGTGAGCATCTGGGGGACAGTGACCACCACTCCCTGGCCTTTATAATTATCATGGAAAAGGATAGAATCAAAGAGGACAGGAAAATTTTTAATTGGGGAAGGGCAAATTATGAGGCTATAAGGCTAGAACTTGTGGGTGTGAATTGGAATGATGTTTTTGCAGGGAAATGTACTATGGACATGTGGTTGATGTTTAGAGATCTCTTGCGAGATGTTAGGGATAAATTTGTCCCGGTGAGGAAGATAAAGAATGGTAGGGTGAAGGAACCATGGATGACAAGTGAGGTGGAAAATCTAGTCAGGTGGAAGAAGGCAGCATATATGAGGTTTAGGAAGCAAGGATCAGATGGGTCTATTGAGGAATCTAGGGAAGCAAGAAAGAAGCGTAAGAAGGGGCTGAGAAGAGCAAAAAGGGGACATGAGAAGGCCTTGGCGAGTAGGGTAAAGGAAAACCCCAAGGCATTCTTCAATTATGTGAAGAAAAAAAGGATGACAGGAGTGAAGGTAGGACCGATTAAAGATAAAGGTGGGAAGATGTGCCTGGAGGCTGTGGAAGTGAGCGAGGTCCTCAATGAATACTTCTCTTCGGTATTCACCAATGAGAGGGAACTTGATGATGGTGAGGACAATGTGAGTGAGGTTGATGTTCTGGAGCATGTTCTGGGAATATTAAGGGAGAGGACGTGTTGGAGTTGTTAAAATACATTAGGACAGATAAGTCCCCAGAGCCTGATGGAATATTCCCCAGGCTGCTCCACGAGGTGAGAGAAGAGATTGCTGAGCCTCTGGCTAGGATCTTTATGTCCTCGTTTTCCACGGGAATGGTACCGGAGGATTGGAGGGAGGCGAATGTTGTTCCCTTGTTCAAAAAAGGTAGTAGGGATAGCCCGGGTAATTATAGACCAATTAGCCTTACATCTGTGGTGGGAAAGCTGTTGGAAAAGATTCTTAGAGATAGGATCTATAGGCATTTAGAGAATCATGGTCTGATCAGGGACAGTCAGCATGGCTTTGTGAAGGGCAGATTGTGTCTAACAAGCCTGATAGAGTTCTTTGAGGAGGTGACCAGGCCTATAGATGAGGGTAGTGCTGTGGATGTGATCTACATGGATTTTAGTAAGGCATTTGACAAGGTTCCACACGGCAGGCTTATTCAGAAAGTTAGAAGGCATGGGATCCAGGGGAAGTTTGGCCAGGTGGATTCAGAATTGGCTTGCCTGCAGAAGGCAGAGGGTGGTGGTGAAGGGAGTATATTCGGATTGGAGGGTTGTGACTAGTGGGGTCCCACAAGGATCTGTTCTGGGACCTCTACTTTTTGTGATTTTTACTAACGACCTGGATGTGGTGGTAGAAGGGTGGGTTGACAAGTTTGTAGATGACACAAAGGTTGGTGGTGTTGTAGATAGTGTAGAGGGTTGTCAAAGATTGCAGAGAGACATTGATAGGATGCAGAAGTGGGCTGAGAAGTGGCAGATGGAGTTCAACCCGGAGAAATGTGAGGTGGTACACTTTGGAAGGACAAACTCCAAGGCAGAGTACAAAGTAAATGGCAGGATACTTGGTAGTGTGGAGGAGCAGAGGGATCTGGGGGTACATGTCCACAGATCCCTGAAAGTTGCCTCACAGGTAGATAGGGTAGTTAAGAAAGCTTATGGGGTGTTAGCTTTCATAAGTCGAGGGATAGAGTTTAAGAGTTGCGATGTAATTATGCAGCTCTATAAAACTCTGGTTAGGCCACACTTGGAGTACTGTGTCCAGTTCTGGTCGCCTCACTGTAGGAAGGATGTGGAAGCATTGGAAAGGGTACAGTGGATATTTACCAGGATGCTGCCTGGTTTAGAGAGTATGCATTATGATCAGAGATTAAGGGAACTAGGGCTTTACTCTTTGGAGAGAAGGAGAATGAGAGGAGACACGATAGAGGTGTACAAGATAGTAAGAGGAATAGATAGAGTGGATAGCCAGCACCTCTTCCCCAGGGCACCACTGCTCAATACAAGAGGACATGGCTTTAAGGTAAGGGGTGGAAAGTTCAAGGGGAATATTAGAGGAAGGTTTTTCACTCAGAGAGTGGTTGGTGTGTGGAATGCACTGCCTGAGTCAGTGGTGGAGGCAGATACACTAGTGAAGTTTATGAGACTACTGGACAGGTATATGGAGGAATCTAAGGTGGGGGCTGATATGGGAGGCAGGGTTTGAGGGTCGGCACAACATTGTGGGCCGAAGGGCCTGTACTGTGCTGTACTATTCTATGTTCTATGTTCTAATGTTCTATGTTCTAAATGGTAAGGCACTGAGGAGTGCAGTAGAACAGAGGGATCTGGGAATACAGATACAAAATTCCCTAAAAGTGCGTCACAGGTAGAGAGCTTTTGGTACATTGGCCTTTATAAATCAAATTACTGAGTATAAGAGTTGGAATGTTATGGTGAGGTTGTATAAGGCACTGGTGAGGCCAAATTTGGAGTATTGTGTGTAGTTTTGGTCACCAGATTACAGAAAGGATATTAATAAGGTTGAAAGAGTGCAGACACGAGGAAATCTGCGGATGCTGGAAATTCAAGCAACACACACAAAAAGTTGCTGGTGGAATGCAGCAGGCCAGGCAGCATCTATAGGAAGAGGTATAGATGACGTTTTGGGCTGAGTCCCTTTGTCAAGACTACCATAATCCATTTGACTTCATGGAAATGATGAAGGAAATTGAGAAGGATGAGATCAAGGAGGCTCTAGCGGAGATAAAGAACGATATGGCAGCAGGTCCAGACGGAATTAAGAAGGAGGACCTGGAGAGTATCATAGCAGAATATGAATAACTCCTACCACGGCTATTCTCACTTTGGCTGAAGTCCAGCACCATCCCGGAATGTCTCAAGAGGAGAAGAACATTGCCTATCCCGAAAACCAAGGATGCTGAAGAACTTAAAAACCTGGACAATCGGAGACCCATCACCTGGAGTCCTGACGAAGGGTCCCGGACCGAAACGTCAACTGTACCTCTTCCTATGGATGCTGCCTGGCCTGCTGCGTTCACCAGCATTTTTTGAAAGAGTGCAGAGAAGGTTTACAAGGAAGTTGCTGGGACTTGAGAAACCCAGTTACAGAGAAAGGTTGAATAGGTTAGGACTTTATTCCCTGCAGCGTAGAAGAATGAGGGGAGATTTGATAGAGGTATATAAAATTATGATGGGTATAGATAGAGTGAATGCAAGCAGGCTTTTTCCACTGAGGGAAGGGGAGAAAAAAACCAGAGGACATGGGTTAAGGGTGAAGGGGGAAAAGTTCAAAGGGAACCTCTTCACACAGAGAGTGGTGGGAGTGTGGAATGAGCTGCCAGATGAAGTGGTAAATGCGGGCTCGCTTTTAACATTTAAGAAAAACTCGGACAGGTACATGGATGAGAGGTGTATGGGGGGGGGGGATATGGTCCAGCTGCAGGTCAGTGGGACGAGGCAGGAAAAATGGTTCGGCACAGCCAAGACGGGCCAAAAGGCCTGTTTCTGTGCTGTAATGTTCTATGGCTACAAACAAGGTACAGGTGATAATGTTGAGTCTCATCGGCAGGTGAGCAGGAAGAGCTGGGCCCTGCCTCCCTCTGGTGGCCGGTTTGAGGTATGGCAGCGTCTTCAGGCTCCGGCCCCCCTGTTCTCTGATGGTAGCAATGAGAAGGGTTGGGGGGAGGGGGCAGTGGGGCAGTTCTTCACGATGCGGGCCGTCTTCTGAGGCATCACCTCGCCGGTGTGTGGAGGCTAGTGCCCATGACGGAGCCGACGCTGGCTTTTTTCAACAGTGAATTTTAAGCTTCACTTTTACCCATTTTGTTCTTGGTCCGGAGGACTTTGGGGAGCGGCCGTGCGTCCCGGGTCCGCAGGGCGGGGCTGTTGACGGACTGTAACACAAAGCCCCTGGGTCCGGGGGTGGGGGAGTTGATGGCACGCAGATTTGCTTTGTTCAGTCGACAAGGGCACTCACTGAATGATCAAAGGGCTTTGTCTGGGGGCTTGCCAGTTGAACGCACTCAGACCAATGCAACAATAGCAAGAGCGCTCTCTCTGAGATGAAGTGTGCTTCAGATAAAAATAAACATCATCCCTCCGTACAAACCAAAAGTACATCTCCGTGGAGTGAATTCATCGGACAGTAATGACGCTCGTGAATTGTCTTGGTGGTTCAGAATTAGTTTTGGACCTTGAAACTGCCGGATCAGACCCCCAGGAGGTAATGAAACGACATTGCTTTGTTACACGACATTGTCCAGCAGAGGAGGAGAGACTGTTCGGCCAGAATAATCTGGAGACAGGACACACAGCTGTCCAGCACGGTGCAGTTCAAGATTCAAAGCCACTATATGGTAGGCAGCCGTCGACCCCAGGGGGATCACGGGTTTTGTGCGCCTCTGGTGGGCTGTGCCCTCTCCGGGGCGCAAGCCCGGGCGGGAAGATTTGAAGAACCGGCTGTTGCCCACGCAGCGGGCTCGCCCTCTCCGCGTCTCTGATGTAGTCCTAGCGAAGGGCAAGCGGCTTTGCCACCAGGGTCGCCGCAGAGGCTGCCAGAGTGAAGTTGTAAACAACATCAAACTGCCTTAGGGATTAGGGGTTTACTCCCGAAGCCTTTCCCATGGGTGGGTATGGCCGCAAGGCAGCGGAGGTTCACAATCTGAACTTTCCCTCTCCCTGCATTTCCTTTCATTTGACAAGGTTCCACACGGCAGGCTTATTCAGAAAGTTAGAAGGCATGGGATCCAGGGAAGTTTGGCCAGGTGGATTCAGAATTGGCTTGCCTGCAGAAGGCAGAGGGTGGTGGTGGAGGGAGTACATTCAGATTGGAGGATTGTGACTAGTGGTGTCCCACAAGGATCTGTTCTGGGACCTCTACTTTTCGTGATTTTTATTCACGACCTGGATGTGGGGGTAGAAGGGTGGGTTGGCAAGTTTGCAGACGACACAAAGGTTGGTGGTGTTGTAGATAGTGTAGAGGATTGTCAAAGATTGCAGAGATTGATAGGATGCCGAAGTGGGCTGAGAAGTGGCAGATGGAGTTCAACCCAGAGAAGTGTGAAGTGGTACACTTTGGAAGGACAAACTCCAAGGCAGAGTACAAAGTAAATGGCAGGATACTTGGTAGTGTGGAGGAGCAGAGGGATCTGGGGGTACATGTCCACAGATCCCTGAAAGTTGCCTCACAGTTGGATAGGGTAGTTAAGAAAGCTTATGAGATGTTAGCTTTCATAAGTCGAGGGATAGAGTTTAAGAGTCGCGATGTAATGATGCAGCTCTATAAAACTCTGGTTAGGCCACACTTGGAGTACTGTGTCCAGTTCTGGTCACCTCACTATAGGAAGAATGTGGAAGCATTGGAAAGGGTACAGAGAAGATTTACCAGGATGCTGCCTGGTTTAGAGAGTATGCATTATGATCAGAGATTAAGAGAGCTACGGCTTTACTCTTTGGAGAGAAGGAGGATGAGAGGAGACATGATAGAGGTATACAAGATAATAAGAGGAATAAATAGAGTGGATAGCCAGTGCCTCTTCCCCAGGGCACCACTGCTCAATACAAGAGGACATGGCTTTAAGGTAAGGGGTGGGAAGTTCAAGGGGGATATTAGGGGAAGGTTTTTTACTCAGAGAGTGGTTGGTGCGTGGAATGCACTGCCTGAGTCAGTGGTGGAGGCAGATACACTAGTGAAGTTTAATAGACTACTAGACAGGTATATGGAGGAATTTAAGGTGGGGGCTTATATGGGAGGCAGGGTTTGAGGGTTGGCACAACATTGTGGGCCGAAGGGCCTGTACTGTGCTGTACTATTCTATGTTCTATGTTCTACACCATAAACCACCCTGAGATTCATTTTCTTGCCGGCATTCACAGAAGTTACAACAGCAAGGATGTGATACTGAGGATTTATAAGGCACCGGTGAGGCCTCACCTTGAGTATTAGCCATATAACCATATAACAATTACAGCACGGAAACAGGCCATCTCGGCCCTTCTAGTCCGTGCCGAACTCTTACTCTCACCTAGTCCCACCGACCTGCACTCAGCCCATAACCCTCCATTCCTTTCCTGTCCATATATCTATCCAATTTAATTTTAAACGACAACATCGAACCTGCTTCAATCACTTCTGCTGGAAGCTCGTTCCACACAGCTACCACTCTCTGAGTAAAGAAGTTCCCCCTCATGTTACCCCTAAACTTTTGCCCTTTAACTCTCAACTCATGTCCTCTTGTTTGAATCTCCCCCACACTCAATGGAAAAAGCCTATCCACGTCAACTCTATCAATCCCCCTCATAATTTTAAATACCTCTATCAAGTCCCCCCCCCTCAACCTTCTACGTTCCAAAGAATAAAGACCCAACTTGTTCTTAGCCATACTTCGAGTTACTGCGCAGGAAGGATAAGTGTTAGAATCTATCTGTGGATCATCAGTGTTTGGCTTAGTTGTCAACTGTACTGCAGGAACAACTTTACCGTCTGCCAGATCATTCCCTAACAGCAGAGTAGCATCTCCCACTGGTAAACTGGAGCATAGCCCTATCCTAACAGGTCCCGAAACCAACCCTGACTGTAAAGTTACCTTGTGCAATGGCACAGAAACCATGTTGACCTCAGTGTCAGTCTCATCACCAAACTTTAGAACACAGTCTAATATAAGTGTATTGTGAACAGTTCATGGTTCCTCATCAAAAAATAAATGTGCTAGCATTGGAGAGGGTCCAGAGGAGGTTCACAAGGATGATTCCGGGAATGAAAGGGTTATCGTACGAGGAATGTTTGATGGCTCTGGGTCTGTACTCGCTGGAATTCAGAAGGATGAGGGGGAATCTCATTGAAACCTTTCGAACGTTGAAAGGCCTAGAGAGAGTAGATGTGGAAAGGATGTTTCCCATGGTGGGGGAGTCTAGGACAAGAGGGCATAGCCTCAGGACAGAGGGGCGCCCTTTCAAAACAGAGATGCAGAGAAATTTCTTTAGTCAGAGGGTGGTGAATTTGTGGAATTTGTTGCCACAGGCAGCTGTGGAGGCCAGGTCGTTGGGTGTATTTAAGGCAGAGATTGATAGGTTCTTGATTAGACATGGCATTAAGGGTTACGGGGATAAGGCCGGGGACTGGGGTTGAGGAGATAAAAAGAAGTATGAGCCATGATTGAATGGTGGAGCAGACTCGATGGGCCAGATGGCCTAATTCTGCTCCTATGTCTTATGGACTTATAGATACAAAGAAACACAATAGAATCAGTGAAAAACTGATTCAACAACAAAAAACAGGCAGGACAAAAAACCAACGTGCAAAATAAATAAGACAAATTGTGCAAATACAATAATATTTGGAACGTAAGTTGTGGGACCCCTGACAAGGAGTCTGTGGTTTGTGGAATTGGCGCAAGTGAAGTTATCCGCACTGGTTCAGGAGCCTGATGGTTGAAGGGTCGCAATGGTTCCCGAACCTGGTGGTGCAGACCTCCCGCCTGACGGCAGCAGCGAGAAGGGAGTCTGGATGGTGGGGGTCCCTGATGGTGGACCCGGCTTTCTTCTGCTGGCGCCAGGAGATGTGTTTCATGGTGGTGGTAGTAGTGGGGGTTTGTAACTACAGACCCTTCAGCCCACAAAGTTGTGCCGACTCACTTCAAACTGCAATCTAGCCCTTCCCTCCCGCAAGGCCATCCATTTTTCTACCATCCAGACTTTTAAATGCCCCTTAATGCCTCTACCACCACCCCCAGCAGCGAGTTCCACACACCCATCACCCTCTGTGTAAACATACTAGCTCTAACATCCCCCCCCCACGCTTTCCTCCAATCTCCTTAAAAATATGCGCACCACCCCGCCCACCCCCCCCCCGCACTCCTTGTATTGGACATTTTCACCCTGGGAAAGAGTCTCTGGCTGTTCGCTCTATCAACACCTCTTATCATCCTGCACACCCCTGTCAAGTCACCTTTCAGCCGCCTTCGCTCCAAAGAGCTCACTCAGCCTACCTTCGTAAGGCACGCTCTCTAATCCAGGCAGCATCCTGGTGAATCTCCTCTGCACCCTCTCTAATCCAGGCAGGATCCTGGTGAATCCGCTCTGCACCCTCTCTAATCCAGGCAGCATCCTGGTGAATCTCCTCTGCACCCTCTCTAATCCAGGCAGGATCCTGGTGAATCCCCTCTGCACCCTCTCTAATCCAGGCAGCATCCTGGTGAATCTCCTCTGCACCCTCTCTAATCCAGGCAGCATCCTGGTGAATCTCCTCTGCACCCTCTCTAATCCAGGCAGGATCCTGGTGAATCCCCTCTGCACCCTCTCTAATCCAGGCAGCATCCTGGTAAATCTCCTCTGCACCCTCTCTAATCCAGGCAGCATCCTGGTGAATCTCCTCTGCACCCTCTATAATCCTGGTAAATCTCCTCTGCACCCTCTCTAATCCAGGCAGGATCCTGGTGAATCTCCTCTGCACCCTCTCTAATCCAGGCAGCATCCTGGTGAATCTCCTCTGCACCCTCTCTAATCCAGGCAGCATCCTGGTGAATCTCCTCTGCACCCTCTCTAATCCAGGCAGGATCCTGGTGAATCCCCTCTGCACCCTCTCTAATCCAGGCAGCATCCTGGTGAATCTCCTCTGCACCCTCTCTAATCCAGGCAGCATCCTGGTGAATCTCCTCTGCACCCTCTATAATCCTGGTAAATCTCCTCTGCACCCTCTCTAATCCAGGCAGGATCCTGGTGAATCTCCTCTGCACTCTCTCTAATCCAGGCAGCATCCTGGTGAATCTCCTCTGCACCCTCTCTAATAAAGGCAGCATCCTGGTGAATCACCTCTGCACCCTCTCTAATCCAGGCAGCATCCTGGTGAATCCCCTCTGCACCCTCTCTAATCCAGACAGCATCCTGGTAAATCTCCTCTGCACCCTCTCTAATCCAGACAGCGTCCTGGTGAATCTCCTCTGCACCTTCTCTAATAAAGGCAGCATCCTGGTGAATCTCCTCCGCACCCTCTCTAATTCAGACAGCATCCTGGTGAATCTCCTCTGCACCCTCTCTAATCCAGACAGCATCTTGGTAAATCTCCCCTGCACCCTCTCTAATAAAGGCAGCATCCTGGTGAATCTCCTCTGCACCCTCTCTAATCCAGGCGGCATCCTGGTAAATCTCCTCTGCACCCTCTCTAATCCAGACAGCATCCTGATGAATCTCCTCTGCACCCTCTCTAATCCAGACAGCATCCTGGTGAATCTCTTCTGCACCCTCTCTAATCCAGGCAGCATCCTGGTGAATCTCCTCTGCACCCTCTCTAATCCTGGTAAATCTCCTCTGCACCCTCCCTAATCCAGGCAGGATCCTGGTGAATCTCCTCTGCACCCTCTCTAATAAAGGCAGCATCCTGGTGAATCCCCTCTGCACCCTCTCTAATCCAGACAGCATCCTGATAAATCTCCTCTGCACCCTCTCTAATCCAGACAGCATCCTGGTTAATCTCCTCTGCACCCTCTCTAATCCAGACAGCGTCCTGGTTAATCTCCTCTGCACCCTCTCTAGTAAAGGCAGCATCCTGGTGAATCTCCTCTGCACCCTTTCTAATCCTGGTAAATCTCCTCTGCACCCTCTCTAATAAAGGCAGCATCCTGGTGAATCCCCTCTGCGCCCTCTCTAATCCAGACAGCATCCTGGTAAATCTTCTCTGCACCCTCTCTAATAAAGGCAGCATCCTGGTGAATCTCCTCTGCACCCTCTCTAATCCAGACAGCATCCTGGTGAATCTCCTCTGCATCCTCTCTAATCCTGGTAAATCTCCTCTGCACCCTCTCTAATCCAGGCAGCATCCTGGTGAATCTCTTCTGCCCCCTCTCTAATCCTAGTAAATCTCCTCTGCACCCTCTCTAATCCAGGCAGCATCCTGTTGAATGTCACCTCCACCTTCTATAATCCAGGCAGCATCCTGGTGAATCTCCTCTGCACCCTCTCTAATCCAGGCAGCATCCTGGTGAATCTCCTCTGCACCCTCTCTAATAAAGGCAGCATCCTGGTGAATCTCCTCTGCACCCTCTCTAATCCAGGCAGCATCCTGGTAAATCTCCTCTGCACCCTCTCTAATCCAGACAGCATCCTGATGAATCTCCTCTGCACCCTCTCTAATCCAGACAGCATCCTGGTGAATCTCTTCTGCACCCTCTCTAATCCAGGCAGCATCCTGGTGAATCTCCTCTGCACCCTCTCTAATCCTGGTAAATCTCCTCTGCACCCTCTCTAATCCAGGCAGCATCCTGATAAATCTCCTCTGCACCCTCTCTAATCCAGACAGCGTCCTGGTTAATCTCCTCTGCACCCTCTCTAATAAAGGCAGCATCCTGGTGAATCTCCTCTGCACCCTTTCTAATCCTGGTAAATCTCCTCTGCACCCTCTCTAATCCAGGCAGGATCCTGGTGAATCTCCTCTGCACCCTCTCTAATAAATGCAGCATCCTTGTGAATCCCCTCTGCACCCTCTCTAATCCAGACAGCATCCTGGTAAATCTCCTCTGCACCCTCTCTAATAAAGGCAGCATCCTGGTGAATCTCCTCTGCACCCTCTCTAATCCAGACAGCATCCTGGTGAATCTCCTCTGCATCCTCTCTAATCCTGGTAAATCTCCTCTGCACCCTCTCTAATCCAGGCAGCATCCTGGTGAATCTCCTCTGCCCCCTCTCTAATCCTAGTAAATCTCCTCTGCACCCTCTCTAATCCAGGCAGCATCCTGTTGAATGTCACCTCCACCCTCTATAATCCAGGCAGCATCCTGGTGAATCTCCTCTGCACCCTCTCTGAAGCTTCCACATCCTTCCCATAATGAAGTGACCAGAACTGAACACAATATTAAAAGTGCCTTCCAACCAGGGTTTTATAGAGCTGCAACTTCACCTCGCGACACTTGAACTCAATACCCCAACGTACCAAAGACATTCTATAAACTTGGTGGCAATTTTGGAAAAGCCAGAGTTTACTCAACCTCTCTAGACAAATTTAATCTTTATTTTATGTAGCGAAACAGCCAGAACAACGAGCCACCCCACCCAGCGACCCACCTCACCTAATCAGAGGACTACTTACAATGACCAAATTACCTACTAACCGGTACATCTGTGTAAAGTGGAAGGAAACCAGAGCACCCGGAGGAAACTAACTGTCGCGTTCCACAGGGAGGATGTAGACACTCCTTACAGACTGTGGCAGGATTCAACACCCAACTCCAGAACATCTACACTGTCGTAGCTAACCACGACACTACCACAGCGCCCAGCTGGGGTTTATCTCGGAACTCCAGCATCTGCAGTTCTTTGCTTTCGACAAAGAAAACCGGAAACCGGCTGTCCATCACACTTCAAGATCCCACAAACATGACTTTTTTTTTTCATTCCTCTCCACGCCCTGTGGCACATCGGGTGGCAAAGTTGCCGTTTCTTTAGCATTTTGTCTGCCTTTTTTTTAACGAGGCCGAGATGCCAGCTTGATGCTCAGCCCAGCACGGATGGAAGGCGTGCAGGGAGCCGGCTGGATTTTATCTCATCTCAAAGTCCGTTGCTGACGCCACTGGCTGGCCATAAACATGTTTAGCATGGTGGTTGATAACGCGGTGGGGGGGGGGGGATAATTTTAAGATTGTTGTTATCATTATCTCATAATTTTAATGAGATTCACCAATATGCTGCCTGGATTAGAGAGCAGGTCTCATGAGGAAAGGTTGAGCGAGCTCGGGCTTTCCTCTTTGGAGCGAAGGAGGGTGAGAGGAGACTTGATAGAGGTGTGCAAGATGATAAGAGGCACAGATAGAGTGGACCGTCAGAGACTTTTCCCCCAGGGCGGAAATAGAAACATAGAAAATAGGTGCAGGAGTAGGCCATTTCAGCCCTTCGAACCTGCACCGCCATTCAGTATGATCATCCAACTCAGAACCCTGTACCTGCCTTCTCTCCATACCCCCTGATCCCCGTAGCCACAAGGGCCATATCTAACTCCCTCTTAAATATAGCCAATGAACTGGCCTCAACTGTTTCCTGTGGCAGAGAATTCCACAGATTCACCACTCTCTGTGTGAAGAAGTTTTTCCTAATCTCGGTCCTAAAAGGCTTCCCCTCTATCCTCAAACTGTGACCCCTCGTTCTAGACTTCCCCAATATCGGGAACAATCTTCCTGCATCTAGCCTGTCCAATCCCTTTAGGATTTTATACGTTTCAATCAAATCCCCCCTCAATCTTCTAAATTCCAACGAGTACAAGCCCAATCCATCCAGTCTTTCTTCATATGAAAGTCCTGCCATCCCAGGAATCAATCTGGTAAACCTTCTTTGTACTCCCTCTATGGCAAGGATGTCTTTCCTCAGATTAGGGGACCAAAACTGCACACAATACTCCAGGTGTGGTCTCACCAAGGCCTTGTACAACTGCAGTAGTACCTCCCTGCTCCTGTACTTGAATCCTCTTGCTATGGCTAATACCTGGGGGCATGTCAGAGGTAAGTTTTTTTACATGGAGGGCCATGGGTGTGTGAAACGCTCTGGTGAGGGTGGTTTTAGAGGCAGATACATTCGGGACATGTAACAAACTCTAAGGTAGGCACGTGGATGATAGAAAAATGGAGGGTTATGTGGGAGGGAAGGGTTAAATTGATCTTGGAGTCAGTGAAAAGGTCAGTAAAACATTGTGGGCTGAAGGGCCTGTACTGTGCTGTAATGTCTGATGCTTTAACAATGAGATAGATGGATGATTAATTTGTTTTTTGGTGGGGGAGCGGTATTCTTACAATCTTCATTGTGTTCCCTCACGCAGCTTTGCCCAGCTGAATCCACAAAAACACACAGACACACACACACACACACACACACAGAGACACACACACACATACACACACACACACACACACACAGAGACACACACACACACATGCACACACACACACACACACACACAAACAGAGACACACACACAGACACAGACACACACACACAGGCACACACACACACACACACACACACATTACCAATCCTTGCTAACAATCCCATGTGAATCACTTTGAAATGTGGCCAGCAACAGCAGACAGGTCTCTCTGGACAATAAGCAGCCTCTGATGAACTGCAGGGGGGGCGCGGTTTCAAGAAGTTGCCTCCAAGAGGTTTCGCCTCTGCACTCCTCAACAAAAACACACCCTCGGCGTAACCTGGCCGTGTGGAGGAACAGAGGCATTTTTGGGGTCTGCGTCCACTGATCCGTCAGAGTTGCTGTGCAAATTGACAGGAAGAAGGAGTATGGTGTGCTGACCTTCATTAGTCAGAGGACTGAGTTCAAGAGCAGTGAGATAATGTATCAGCTCGATAAAACTCCGGTTAGACCACACTTGGGATATTGTGCTCAGTTCTGGCCGCCTCATTATGCGAAGGATGTGGAAGCTTCAGAGGAGGTCTACCAGGATGCTGCCCAGATTAGAGAGCCTGTCATATGAGGAGAGGCTGAGTGAGCTGGGGCTTTTCACTTTGGAGCAAAGGAGGAAGAGTGGTGACGAATAGTCATAGTCATACTTTATTGATCCCAGGGGAAATTGGTTTTCATTACAGTTGCACCATAAATAATTAAATAGTAATACAACCATAAATAGTTAAATAGTAATATGTAAATTATGCCAGGAAATAAGTCCAGGACCAGCATATTAGCTCAGGGTGTCTGACCCTCCAAGGGAGGAGTTGTAAAGTTTGATGGCCACAGGCAGGAATGACTTCCTATGACACTCTGTGTTGCATCTCGGTGGAATGAGTCTCTGGCTGAATGTACTCCTGTGCCCACCCAGTACATTATGTAGTGGATGGGAGACATTGTCCAAGATGGCATGCAACTTGGACAGCATCCTCTTTTCAGACACCACCATCAGGGAGTCCAGTTCCATCCCCACAACATCACTGGCCTTACGAATGAGTTTGTTGATTCTGTTGGTGTCTGCTACCCTCAGCCTGCTGCCCCAGCACACAACAGCAAAACCACAGACTCATAGAACATCCTCAGCATCGTCCGGCAGATGTTAAAGGACCCCAGTCTCCTCAGGAAATAGAGACGGCTCTGACCCTTCTTGTAGACAGCCTCAGTGTTCTTTGACCAGTCCAGTTTATTGTCAATTCGTATCCCCAGGTATTTGTAATCCTCCACCATATCCACACTGACCCCCTGGAAACAGTGTGGAAATAGGGGTTACCGGTACCTTAGCTCTCCTCAGGTCTACCATCAGCTCCTTAGTCTTCTTCACATCAAGCTGCAGATAATTCTGCTCACACCATGTGACCAAGTTTCCTACCGTAGCCCATAGGTCGGGTGAGACGACAACGAGAAGTCGCGGGTTAAGGGTGAAAGGTGAAACGTTTGAGTGGAACATGAGGGTTGGAGGGGGAAGCTTCTTCGCTCAGAGGGTTGGTGAGAGTGTGTGGAACAAGCTGCCGGCACTAGTGGTGGATGCGATTCCGATCTCAACATCTGAGAGGAGTTTGGATCGAGGTGCAGGTGGTGATGAGAAGCACAAATCGAGAGACTTTTTTCCCCAGGGTGGAAATGGCAAATACCAGGGGACATCATTTTAAAGTGTTTGGAGGAAAGTGAAGGAGGGGATGTCAGAGATAGGTTCTTCACGCACAGAGTGTGAGATGAGTGGACCACCCTGCCAGGGGTGGTGGTAGGAGCAGGTATATTAGGGACAGTCAAGAAGCTCTTAGATAGGCACATGGATGATCGAGAAATGGAGGAGGGAAGGGCTTGGAATAGGTCAAAAGGTTGGCACAACATCGTGGTCCACAAGTTCTGTAATGTTATATTTTGTGTTGGTAGAAAGTGAAAATCTATCAATTCCATCCTTCGATGTTCTCATTGACCAAGTCCCACAGAGCTCTTTGAATTCCAAAGATTCAGCATCCTCTGTGTAAATGAATACATATTCTCATCCCTGTTACTGCACTTTCTCAGGTAGTGGGACTAGATTGATACACAATACTCCAAACTTGCTCTCACCTGGAACACGCACAACACGCTGGAGGAACTCAGCAGGTCGGGCAGCATCCGTGGAAACGATCGGTCGACGTTTCGGGCTGGAACCCTTCGTCAGGACTGTAGGGGGAAGGGGCAGAGGCCCTGTAAAGAAGGTGGGGGGAGGGTGGGAAGGAGAAGGCTGGTAGGTTCCAGGTGAAAAACCAGTAAGGGGAAAGATAAAGGGGTGGGGGAGGGGAAGCAGGGAGGGGATAGGCAGGAAAGGTGAAGGAGGAATAGGGGAAAACACAATGGGTAGTAGAAGGAGGTGGAACCATGAGGGAGGTGATAGGCAGCTGGGGGAGGGGGTAGAGTGACATAGGGATAGGGGAAGGGAGGGGGAGGGAATTACCGGAAGTTGGAGAATTCTGTGTTCATACCAAGGGGCTGGAGACTACCTAGACGGTATATGAGGTGTTGCTCCTCCAACCTGAGTTTAGCCTCATCATGGCAGTAGAGGAGGCCATGTATAGACATATCCGAATGGGAGTGGGAAGCGGAGTTGAAGTGGGTGGCTTCCGGGAGATCCTGTCTGTTGTGGCGGACGGAGCGGAGTGCTCGACGAATCGGTCCCCCAATCTGCGTCGGGTCTCACCGATGTAGAGGAGGCCGCACCAGGAGCACCGGATGCAATAGATGACCCCAACAGACTCACAAGTGAAGTGTTGCCTCACCTGGAAGGACTGTTTGGGGCCCTGAATGGTGGCAAGAGAGGAGGTGTAGGGACAGGTGTAGCATTTAGCTTACAGGGATAAGTGCCGGGTGGGAGATCCGTGGGGAGGGACCGATCCCTGCGGAAAGCAAATCCGCAGGGATCGTTTCCACGGATGCTGCACGACCTGCTGAGTTCCTCCAGCGTGTAGTGAGTGTTGCTTTGACCCCAGCACCTGCAGAGTATTTTGTGTTTACTTCTCTCAGCTGGACCCTGTATAACTTTCTCAGGTGGTGAGACTAGCTTCACACACAGAGCTCCAGGCCTGCTCTCACCTGGACCCCGTACAACTGCGATAAAATGTGTTTAGTCTTGGACTCACATCCTCTTGCAGCCAAGACCACCCAGTGCCCACTTCAAGATGTATCTCCTGATGAAATGGCCACTGAGTGTACGTCCGTGGTCTTCTGCTGATTATTTGGTGTTTTAATTACCGATGGGAGAAGTGGTAAGGGCGGATTACCGGTGCTTCAAAAACAGTCGATCCGGGCAGATGGGGCTTGTCAGCTCACCCAGGAGAAGGAAAACTCTTTGAGCTCAAACCTCCACAGCCCTGTGGCACAGGGAAGGCTTCCCGAGGGGAAAAATCCGGAGCTGGAGTCCCTAGGACAATCCTTTGCTGACTGGCGACTCCTGGTGCCAAACTGTGTCGGTCTCCGCCGTTCCTTTCGGTCCATCGGCTGTGTGGAGAGGGAGCGCCTGCTACACGGGCAACAGCTCACTCTCCGTTTTTTAAAATTGATTTTTATTAAACACAGACAAAAACAAAAAGCAGTGAACATATGCTGACAAAGACAGGGAATCACACCTAAGCAGCAACAAATATACAACTATTAACTTTAAATATACAAACGAAAAAGAAAATCCACTCTAAATACTGCTGTACATAGAACATAAAACAGTACAGCACAGTACAGGCCCTTCGGCCCACAATGTTGTGCCGACCCTCAAACCCTGCCTCCCATATAAGCCCCCACCTTAAATTCCTCCATATACCTGTCTAGTAGTCTCTTAAACTTCACTAGTGTATCTGCCTCCACCACTGACTCAGGCAGTGCATTCCACGCACCAACCACTCTCTGAGTAAAAAACCTTCCCCTAATATCCCCCTTGAACTTACCACCCCTTACCTTAAAGCCATGTCCTCTTGTATTGAGCAGTGGTGCCCTGGGGAAGAGGCGCTGGCTGTCCACTCTATCTATTCCTCTTAATAACTTGTACACCTCTATCATGTCTCCTCTCATCCTCCTCCTCTCCAAAGAATAAAGCCCTTAATCTCTGATCATAATGCATACTCTCTAAACCAGGCAGCATCCTGGTAAATCTCCTCTGTACCCTTTCCAATGCTTCCACATCCTTCCTATAGTGAGGCGACCAGAACTGGACACAGTACTCCGAGTGTGGCCTAACCAGAGTTTTATAAAGCTGCATCATTACATGGCGACTCTTAAACTCTATCCCTCGACTTATGAAAGCTAACACTCCATAAGCTTTCTTAACTACCCTATCCACCTGTGAGGCAACTGTATCTAAAGGGAGTCAAAAAACAAAATATTTACAGAAATAACCTGAAACGTTGACAAATTTGTACAGTGTTTACAGCTTATGGGAAGGTTTCAGAGTATTAATGTATAGTTTGAAGTTTAACGTAAAAATAATATAAATGAAGGTTTCTTATTGCTGTATTTGCATTTATGGATATAAGGAGGGAATGTCGACTCGGACCATGAGAGGCCTGCGTCGGGCATTTTCATGCCTTACAAGGCGCAAATTGGGAAGTCTGTGTGGGGTACCACTCCTTGCACAGACTAGAGCAATGTGTGGTTAAGTGCCTTGCTCAAGGACACAAACACGCTGCCACAGCTGAGGCTCGAACCAGCGACCTTCAGATCACTAGACGAAGGCCTTAACCACTTGGCCATGTACCCAACACAATGGATATAAAATTTACTGTAAATTAACAAAAGATTTATGATTAAGAAATGATCCCTATGAAATTTGGTATTATTAGTAAACCCAAATAAAACATTTTCAAAACAAAAAGTAAAATCCACATTAATATATTGATGCAAACATGAGGAAATCTGCAGATGCTGGAATTTCAAGCAACACACATAAAAGTTGCTGGTGAACACAGCAGGCCAGGGAGCATCTCTAGGAAGAGGTACAGTCGAAGTTTCAGGCCGAGACCCTTCACCAGCAACTTTTATGTGTGTTGCTTAACATATTGATCTATTAGTTGACAAACATCGAACCAGTAAGCTTTAACATATTCACAATCCCAAAACAGATGAAATAAATCCTCTGGATATAAACCACAAAAAGAACAGTTAGTTTCAATATCAGAATTAAACCTTGTCAAATAAACATTGGTCGGATGATAGAAACCATAGAAACTACAGCACAGAAACAGGCCTTTTGGCCCTTCTTGGCTGTGCTGAACCATTTTCTGCCTAGTCCCACTGACCTGCACACGGACCATATCCCTCCATAAACCTCCCATCCATGTATCTGTCCAATTTATTCTTAAATGTTAATAAAGAACCCGCATTTACCACCTCGTCTGGCAGCTCATTCCACACTCCCACCACTCTCTATGTGAAGAAGCCCCCCTTAATGTTCCCTTTAAACTTTTCCCCCCTCACCCTTAACCCATGTCCTCTGGTTTTTTTCTCCCGTTGCCTCTGTGGAAAAAGCCTGCTTGCATTCACTCTATCTATACCCATCATAATTTTATATACCTCTATCAAATCTCCCCTCATTCTTCTATGCTCTAAAGAATAAAGTCCTAACCTATTCAACCTTTCTCTGTAACTGAGTTTCTCAAGTCCTGGCAACATCCTTGTAAACCTTCTCTGCACTCTTTCAACCTTATTTATATCCTTCCTGTAATTTGGCGACCAAAACTGAACACAATACTCCAGATTCAGCCTCACCAATGCCTTATACAACCTCATCATAACATTCCAGCTCTTATACGCAATACTTTGATTAATAAAGGCCAATGTACCAAAAGCTCTCTTTACGACCCTATCTACCTGTGACGCCACTTTTAGGGAATTTTGTATCTGTATTCCCAGATCCCTCTGTTCTACTGCACTCCTCAGTGCCTTACCATTAACCCTGTATGTTCTACGTTGGTTTGTCCTTCCAACGTGCAATACCTCACACTTGTCAGTATTAAACTCCATCTGCCATTTTTCAGCCCATTTTTCCAGCTGATCCAAGTCCCTCTGCAGTCTCTGAAAACCTTCCTCACTGTCTACTACACCTCCAATCTTTGTATCATCATCAAATTTGCTGATCCAATTTACCACATTATCATCCAGATCATTGATATAGATGACAAATAACAATGGACCCAGCACTGATCCCTGTGGCACACCACTAGTCACAGGCCTCCAGTCTGAGAAGCAATTCTCTACCACCACTCTCTGGCTTCTTCCATTGAGCCAATGTCTAATCCAATTTACCACCTCTCCGTGTATACCTAGTGACTGAATTTTCCTAACTAACCTCCCATGCGGGACCTTGTCAAAGGCCTTACTGAAGTCCATGTAGACAATATCCACTGCCTTCCCTTCATCCACTTTCCTGGTAACCTCCTCGAAAAACTCCAACAGATTGGTCAAACATGACCTACCACGCACAAAGCCATGTTGACTCTCCCTGATAAGTCCCTGTCTATCCAAATGCTTGTAGATTCTGTCTCTTAGTACTCCCTCCAATAACTTACCTACTACTGATGTTAAACTCACCGGCCTATAATTTCCCGGATTACTTTTCGATCCTTTTTTAAACAACGGAACAACATGAGCCACTCTCCAATCCTCCGGCACTTCACCCATAGACAGCGACATTTTAAATATTTCTGCCAGGGCCCCCGCAATTTCAACACTAGTCTCCTTCAAGGTCCGAGGGAACACTCTGCCAGGTCCCGGGGATTTATCCACTTTAATTTTCCTCAAGACAGCAAGCACCTCCTCCTTTTCAATCTGTACAGTTTCCATGATCTCACTACTTGATTCCCTCAATTCCAAAGACTTCATTCCAGTTTCCTTAGTAAATACAGACGCAAAAAACCTATTTAAGATCTCCTCCATTTCCTTTGGTTCTATGTATAATTTTTAAAGAAATTTCTTTAATTTTATTCCTCAGTAAAAATTTGTTAAATAAGCCCCAAGTAATCCTCCACCTCAGATTCCCCCAGTGACTATTCCAAAAACTAGCAGCCGCAGGAATAGAAGTAATGTCTTTTTGAAACAAACTTCTAATACTCTTATTATTTGCTCTCGGTATCGTACTGCCCCGGTTCGCGGGGGATGCAGCGTCATGATCGATCCCGACCAGTAGGGGGCCTCACCCTACCGTAATTTACAATACATTTTATATTCTGCAGCCGAGAATTAACCCACGACCACCATACCTCAGCATTTTGGCTCAAAACATGTCACGACTTCTATCGGCGATAATTAACCCGACTCTGACTCTGGGGGAATTGTACTGACCATCACCCAAACACAAACACACACCGGAAAGTTGAAGTGAACAGCAGTTGGTTGAAGTATTAGATATAATTGTAAGGGGAGAGTGCGCGGAAGGGAACGGTCCCACCCTCCCCCCGACCCCCACCCCGAACTCTATAAATATCAAAGAAGGTCAAAGTCTGAGTCGAGCGGAGAGGAGGATTAACTGGCAGTAAGGGAATGACTCATTCTGATTCTCTCTGCCCTTTTCTCCTTTCCGAGACGCAGCCGAAAAGGTCAGGATGTTTTCGATGATTCCCGCTGTTTAATCGGGGCGTCGGGGGGGGGGGGGGGGTCACTTGGGAGCGCAGAGCAAAGTTCGGATGCCGAGGTAGCCCATGCAGCGATCTTGCTTCGGTCTGACTTGATACGCACCTTTCCCTCTGGAGGATGGCAGCAGATGGGAGCCGGTGGGGATGGGTTAACTTGTGTCTGTTTTAATGCAGGAATTGTCAGGAACAAGGGTAACTTCACTCACCCCAAATCTGAACGGGTTCCACAAACTACAGACTGGCCCCAATAACTCCACTACCCCCAATAACTTCACTGCCCCAATGCTGCACTGATTCCACAAACTACAGACTCAGCCCAAAATCTTCACTCAGCCCAAATTCTTCACTCAGCCCGATGACTTAATTCCTCCAACTCTGAACTGATTCCACAACCAAGGGATTAACTTTCAAGAACTTTTCAGCTCCCATTCTTGATAGTTTTCACTTGCTTTTTTGCTTAGTTTGCTTATCTGTCTATCCGTCTGTCCGTCCGTCTGTCTGTCTGTCTGTCCGTCTATCTGTCTGCCAGTACGTGGGACTGCGATGTTGTGGCCATGATGGAGACTTGGCCGTCAGAGGGGCAGGAATCGCCGCTGGATGTTCCAGGGTTTAGATGTTTCAAAAGGGACAGTCGGGGAAGTTAAAGAGGTGTGTGTGTGGCGGGGGGGGGGGGGGGTGATGTTGTTAATCAGGGATAGTATTGCAGCTGCAGAAAAGAAGGACGTTGTGGAGAGATTGTCTACTGAATCAGTGTAGTCAGGATACTGTGCTCTAATGTTCTATGTTCTGTGTTCTATATTCTTTCTATGTTCTATATTATGTGTTGTATGGTCTATATTATGTGTTCTATGTTCTATAGTCTGTATTGTCTTCTCCATGGATTGTCACCTTGTCGCTGTGGAGAGGCTTGTGTGGTCCTGTGATCCTGACAGCAATGCCGTCTGGAGCTATGCTCCTGGTAGGGTCACCCATGGCGGTAAGGTCGAGGGTGAGGTCCCTGACAAAGAACAATTCAACCAAGACCTCAACGGTGGAACAGGCGGACGAAGTCACTTCGAACTCAACGGCTGTGAAGGCGGATGAAGGGTGCAACAAATCCATCAGCTCCAATCGTCGTGGTTTCCACGCCGTTGGAATCAGTTGGTTGATTTGTGAAGTATCGTGTGCTTCTTGGAGTGCAACATCAAGTACACGTTAAACAAATACACGCACAGGCATCTTCGCTCTGTACAGAACGAAGACCATCATCCTCGACCTCGAGGGATAGCCACGACGACAGAGTCTGTATTCTATGTTCTAAGTTCTATGACAAGAGGCAAATTTAATATCTCTTCCAGCTCCAACGAAGACCCTGAGATGGGAGTAGTTTGTGCCTCACCCTGGCTCAGCGCCCAGACCTAGCACCAGCATATCGGCCCTGTGTCAAAGTTCAAAGTAAATTTATCATCGAATTACGTATACACCCCTGAGTTTCGTTGTCTTGTGGGCATTCACAGCAGATACAAAGTACAATAGAACAAATGAAAAAAAATTTCTGTACACTAACAAAGACTGTCAAAAATATGCGAAAGAAGACAAACTATACGAATGCAAAGAAATAGATGGATGGATCGATACGGTGCCAATAAAAGGTATTCGCATCCCCTTGGAAGTTTCATGTTTCATTGTTTTACAACATTGAATCACAGTGGATTTAATTTGGCTTTCTTGACACTGATCAACAGAAAAAGGCCTTTCATGTCAAAGTGAAAGTGGATCTCTGTAAGATGATCTAAATTAAGTACAAATATAAAACACAAAATAATTGATTGCATAAATATTCACACTCTTCAAGTCAGTATTTAGTAGATACACCTTTGGCAGCAATTACAGCCTTGAGTCTGTGTGGATAGGTCTCTATCAGCTTTGCACATCAGGACACTACAATTTTTTTCCATTCTTCTTTACAAAACTGCTCAAACTCTGTAAGATTGCATGGGGATCATGAGTGAACAGCCCTTTTCAAGTCCAGCCACAAATTCTCAATTGGATTGAGGTCTGGACTCTGACTTGGCCTCTCCAGGACATTAACTTTGTTGTTTTTAAGCCATTCCTGTACAGGTTTGGCTTTATACTTGGGGTCATTGTCTTACTGGAAAACAAATCTTCACTCAAGTCGCAGTTCTTTTGCAGACTGCATCAGGTTTTCCTCCAGGATTTCCCTGTGTTTTGCTGCATTCATTTTACCCTCTACCTTCACAATCCTTCCAGGGCCTGCTGCAGTGAAGCGTCCCCACAGCATGATGCAGGCACCACCGTGATTCACGGTAGGGATGGTGTGTTTTTGATGATGTGCAAAGTTTGGGTTACACCAAATATAGTGTTTAGTCTGATGGCCTAAAAGCTCAATTTTGGTTTCATCAGACCATAGAACTTTCTTCCAACTGACTTCAGAGTCTCCCACATGCTTTCTGGCAAACTAGCTGAGATTTCATTGAAACATAGAAAACCCACAGCACAATACAGGCCCTTTGGCCCACAAAGCTGAGCTGAACATGTCCTTACCTTAGAAATTACCTAGGCTTACCCATAGTTCTCTATTTTTCTGAGCTCCATGTACCTGTCCAGGAATCTCTTAAAAGACCCTATCGTATCCACCTCCACCACCATCGCTGGCAGCCCATTCCACACACTCACCACTCTCTGTGTAAAAAAACTTACCCCTGACATCTCCTCTGTACCTACTTCCAAGCATCTTAAAACTGTGCCCTCTCGTGCTAGCCATTTCAGCCCTGGGAAAAAGCCTCTGACTATCCACACGATCAATGTCTCTCATCACCTTGTACATCTCTATCAGGTCACCTCTCATCCTCTGTCACTCCAAGGAGAAAAGACCGAGTTCACTCAACCTATTCTCATAAGGCACGCTCCCCAATCCAGGCAACATCCTTGTAAATCTCCTCCGCACCCTTTCTATGGTTTCCACGTCCTTCCTGTAGTGAGGTGACCAGAATTGAGCACAGTACTCCAAGTGGGGTCTGACCAGGGTCCTATATAGCTGCAACATTACCTCACGCTCTTAAACTCAATCCCACGATTGATGAAGGCCAATGCACCATATCTCTTCTTAACCACAGAGTCAACCTGTGCAGCAGCTTTGAGTGTCCTATGGACTTGGACCCCAACATCTCTCTGATCCTCCACACTGTCAAGTGTCTTACCATTAATTCTATCTCCTGCCATCATATTTGACCTTCCAAAATGAACCACTTCACACTTATCTGGGTGAACTCCATCTGCCACTTCTCAGCCCAGTTTTGCATCCTATTAATGTCCCGTTGTAACCTCTGACAGCCCTCCACACTATCCACAACACCCCCAACCTTTGTGTCATCAGCAAAGTTACTAACCCATCCGTCCATCTCCTCATCCAAGTCACTTATAAAAAGGGGTCCCAGAACAGATCCCTGAAGCACACCACTGGTCACCGGCCTCCATGCAAAATATGACCCATCTACAACCACTCTTTGCCTTCTGTGAGCAAGTCAGTTCTGGATCCACAAAGCAATGTCCCCTTGGATCCCATGCCTCCTTACTTTCTCAATATACTTTGCATGAGGCACCTTATCAAATGCCTTGCTGAAATCCATATACCTACATCAACTGCTCTATCAATGTGTTTAGTCACATCCTCAAAAAATTCAATCAGGCTCTAAAGGCACATCCTGACTTTGACAAAGCCATACTGACTATTCCTAATCATATTATGCCTCTACAAATGTTCATAAACCCTGCCTCTCAAGATCTTCTCCATCAACTTACCAACCACTGAAGTAAGACTCACTGGTCTATAACTTCCTGGGCTATCTCTACTCCTTTTCTTGAATAAGGGAATAACATCCGCATCCCTCCAATCCTCCGGAACCTCTCCCGTCCCCATTGATGATGCAAAGATCATCACCAGATGCTCAGCAATCTCCTCCCACACCTCCCACAGTAGCCTGGGGTACATATCGTCCAGTTTTATCCAACTTGATGCTTTCCAAAAGCTTCAGTACATCCTCTTCCTTAATATCTACATGCACAAGATTTTCAGTTCACTGCAAGTCATCCCTACAATCACCAATATCCTTTTCCATGGTGAATACTGAAGCAAAGTACTCATTAAGTACTTCTGCTATCTCCTCCAGTTCCATACACACTTTTCCACTGTCACACTTGGTTGGTCCTATTCTCTTACGTCTTATCCTCTTGCTCTTCACATACTTGTAGAATGCCTTGGGGTTTTCCTTACTCCTGTTCACCAAGGCCTTTTCATGGCCCCTTTTGGTTCTCCTAATTTTTTTTCTTAAGCTGCTTCCTGCTAGCCTTTTAATCTTCTAGATCTCTATCATTACCTAGTTTTTGAACCTTTTGTAAGCTCTTTTCTTCTTGACTAGATTTACAACAGCCTTTGTACACCACGGTTCCTGTACCCTACCATCCTTTCCCTGTCCCATTGGAATGTACCTATGCAGAACGCCCTGCAAATATCCCCTGAGCATTTGCCACATTTCTGCCGTACATTTCCCTGAGAACATCAGTTCCCAATTTATGCTTCCAAGTTCCTGCCTGATAGCCTCATATTTCCCCTTACTCCAATTAAACGCTTTCCTGGCTTGTCTGTTCCTATCCCTCTCCAATGTTATGGCGCGACAGCAGTGCATGCGGCCACTTCGGTGATGATGTCTGTTATCTGTCAAGTAGGGGACCGTGCACAATCCTGATTTGATGGAGATGGACGTGAGAGTACGGAGGAGCATCTGGAAAACTTCTGAAATGCCCGCTTCGCTGCCGCTGCTACTGTGTGGTAACCGGAATCTCCGGAGCTGAAGGCCCCGAAATCCTCGGCTTTGCGTGTTTCAGCGGCCGGGGAGAGGTCGGAGGCGCTCGGCAGAGGATGGCGATTGGGAGGCTGTATCGGAGGGGCTGGTCGGAGGCTCGAAATTTTCGGACGGATGGGCTCAGTGTTGGCTGTGGTCGGCTGCTTCCAAGGTATCGGCAAGTTGACGGTGCCTGGAGGATTATGGCAGGGAGTTTCTCCCTCTGGCTGCCTGCTACCGGGGACTCGGGAGTTGATCAACTTGGGACTTTGAGACTTTTTTTACTGTGCCCATGGTTTGTTCTTCATCAAATTATGGTATTGCTTTGCACTGCTGTAACTATATGTTATAATTATGTGGTTCTGTCAGTGTTAGTCTTTGGTTTGTCCTGTTTTCTGTGATATCACTCCGGAGGAACATTGTATCTTTTCTTAATGCATGTATGCATTTCTAAATGACAATAAAAGAGGACTGAGTGTTCTCATAATCTAAAGGAGCAGGCCGTGCTTCATAGTAGAGATGTCTCATCACTAGTACAGCAAGCTGTTTGCTATTGAGTGCACTGCCTCCCTGCGCTACACACTTCAAGTGCATTTTGATTTATATTTTATTAAATCATTTGTGGTAATATTTAATTTTAAGTGCTGTGTGTGATATATGTATCATGGGTACACCATTGTCTGGAGGAAGGTTGTTTTGTTTGGTTGTATATATGTACAGTCAGATGACAATTGGCTCCTTGATATTGTCATAGCTGAGGGGGGAAGAGATGGCAGTGGTAATGGGGATAACCTCCCTCTACCTATTAATCACTCCCAATGACGTGCGTCACAAACAGCCTCTGACAACCAAGTCCAGCTCCTGGCCTTCACCTGTGGCTTAGCTGTTAAGCCTGGTGGAAGTGTTTCTACTGTCAGGAGAAGGGGCAAAGGCGGTTTACTTGTGGCATAAGAGATAAGAGCAGAATTAGCCCATCTGGCCCACCGAGTCTGCGCGGTCACTCAATCTCCTCCTCAACCCCAGTCCTCGGCCTTCTCCCCGTAACCTCTGATACCGTGTCCAATCAAGAACCTACCAATCTCTGCTTTAAATACACCCAATGACCTGGCCTCCACAGCTGCCTGTGGCAACAAATTCCACAAATTCACCACCCTTTGGCTAAAGAAATTTCTCCGCATCTCTGTTTTGAAAGAGCGCCCTTCTATCCTCTTGTCCTAGACTCTCCCACCATGGGAAACATCTTTTCCACATCTACCCTGTCTAGGCCTTTCAACGTTCGAAAGGTTTCAATGAGATCCCCCCTCATCCTTCTGAATTCCAGTGAGTACAGACCCTGAGCCATCAAACATTCCTTGTATGATAACTCTTCATTCCCGGAATCGTCCTTGTGAGCCTCCTCTGGACCCTCTCCAATGCCAGCACATCTTTTCTAAGATGAGGGGCCCAAAACTGTTCGCAGTACTCAAGGTGAGGCCTCGCCAGTGCCTTATAAAGCCTCAGCATCACATCCCTGCTCTGGTTTCTAGACCTCTTGAAATGAATGCTAACATGGCGTTTGCCTTCCTCACCACCGACTCGACCTGCAAATTAACCTTCAGGGTGTTCTGCACAAGGACTCCCAAGTCCCTCTGCATCTTAAAATCAGGCAGGTAGGGTCGTCAGCCGTGACTGACAGCTCATCTAGGAGAAGGAAAGCTCTGATCTCAAGCCTCCACTGCCTTGCGTCTAGACCCACTCATGGGGACGGCTTCGGGAGTGAACCCCAAGAGAAAAATCCGGAGCTGGAGGGCCTCTGACCGGCAACTCTGGTGCCAAACACGTGGAGGGGGAAGCCTGCTACACGGGGCAACAGCTTGCTTTCCATGTCGTACTGCCCAGGCTTGCTTATATATAGACAGCTAGGACACAACATTCATTTCCGACCCCAAGCAACAGAGGCCCACCCGAGATGACAATAAACTCGGGCTTGTATGAGGAGCCGGCCGGACTCTCATGTTCTCTCGACCGTGACCCAGCTGGGCGTTTAAAGCTTAACATCTCCCGTCCACCCAGAGCAAACATCCAGAGAATTGATTTGAAAGCACTTGAGCAAGATTGCCGATCTTGTTTATTGACTGACTCTCAACGTGAGATCGCTTTCCCCGCTCAAGCAAGGTGTTTACTTTGGTTCCTGCCTCCGTATCTCTGCAAACGCTGGGTGATTATTTTAAGCAAGCGAGTCTGCCGGCTGGTCTCCGTCACTCTAATCGGAAAAGGTCAGAATCAACCTCGGCCATCAATGGTGTTAAACCGCGGTATTGATTACTGATCGCTCGGTGTGGGACTTTTCCCCGCAGGCGTACTCCGCGTTCTGCCCGTCGGATAACACGGGTGTGGTCCACGGCTCTACACGACTACGGCACCTTCCCAAACTTCATGAAACTTTTCAAACTCAGAATCGGGTTCAATATCAGTGGTATATGTCGTGAAATTTAGTATTTTGTGGCAGAAGTACATTGCAATACAGAATAAAACACATAAACTACAGTAAGAATATATATTTATACATTAAAGTAATTAAACATTGCAAAAGAGAGAAAAAATAAATCAAAGCACAGTGATATACACGGAAAATGCCAGAGGAACTCAGCAGGTCAGGCAGCATCTTTGGGACGGAATAAAGAACACTTCCGCAAACTTTTCAGAATGAGATTCAATGTCTCTGGCATATGTCCTTAAGACCATAAGACAGAGGAGCAGAATTAGGCCATCCGGCCCATCGAGTCTGTTCTGCCGTTCAAGTCAAGTTTATTGTCATTTCGACCATAAGCTGCTGGTACAGTACACAGTAAAAACGAAACAACGTTCCTCCAGGTCCCTGGTGCTACTTGAAACAACACAAAACTACACTAGACTATGTGAGACAGCACAAGGCTACACTAGACTACGTAAAACGAACATAAAAAACTCTTTCAACACACATAAAAGTTGCTGGTGAACGCAGCAGGCCAGGCAGCATCTCTAGGAAGAGGTGCAGTCGACGTTTCAGCCTGAAACGTCGACTGCACTTCTTCCTAGAGATGCTGCCTGGCCTGCTGCGTTCACCAGCAACTTTTATGTGTGTTGCTTGAATTTGCAGCATCTGCAGGATTCCTGTTGTTTGCATAAAAAACTCCTTTTTTTAAATCTCCTCCTCAACCCCAGTTCCCCGGCCTTCTCCCCGTGACCTCTGATGTCGTGTCCAATCAAGAACCTATCAATCTCTGCCTTAAATACACCCAACGACCTGGCCTCCACAGCTGCCTGTGGCAACAATTTCCACAAATTCACCACCCTCTGGCTAAAGAAATTTCTCCGCATCTCTGTTTTGAATGGATGCCCCTCTATCCTGAGGCTGTGCCCTCTTGTCCTAGACTCCCCCACCATGGGAAACATCCTTTCCACATCTACTCTGTCTAGGTCTTTCAACATTTCAAAGGTTTCAATGAGTTTCTCCCTCATCCTTATGAATTCCAGCGAGTACAGACCCAAAGCCATCGAACTTTCCTCATATGACAACCCTTTCATTCCTGGAATCATCCTTGTGAACCTCCTCTGGACCCTCTCCAACGCCAGCACATCTTTGGTGGCAAAAATAGGAAAACAGATTATTATCTGAATGGTGGCCGATTAGGAAAAGGGGAGGTGCAACGAGACCTGGGTGTCATTATACACCAGTCATTGAAAGTGGGCATGCAGGTACAGCAGGCGGTGAAAAAGGCGAACGGTATGCTGGCATTTATAGCGAGAGGATTCGAGTACAGGAGCAGGGAGGTACTACTGCAGTTGTACAAGGCCTTGGTGAGACCACACCTGGAGTATTGTGTGCAGTTTGGTCCCCTAATCTGAGGAAAGACATTCTTGCCATAGAGGGAGTACAAAGAAGGTTCACCAGATTGATTCCTGGGATGGCAGAACTTTCATATGATGAAAGACTGGATCGACTAGGCTTATACTCTCTGGAATTTAGAAGATTGAGGGGGAATCTGATTGAAACGTATAAGATCCTAAAGGGATTGGACAGGCTAGATGCAGGAAGATTGTTCCCGATGTTGGGGAAGTCCAGAACGAGGGGTCACAGTTTGAGGATAGAGGGGAAGCCTTTTAGGACCGAGATTAGGAAAAACTTCTTCACACAGAGAGTGGTGAATCTGTGGAATTCTCTGCCACAGGAAACTGTTGAGGCCAGTTCATTGGCTATGTTTAAGAGGGAGTTAGATATGGCCCTTGTGGCTACAGGGGTTAGGGGGTATGGAGGGAAGGCTGGGATTGGGTTCTGAGTTGGATGATCAGCCATGATCATAATAAATGGCGGTGCAGGCTCGAAGGGCCGAATGGCCTACTCCTGAACCTATTTTCTATGTTTCTATGTTTCTATGTTTTCTAAGATGAGGGGCCTAAAACTGTCACAATACTCAAGGTGAGGCCTCACCAGTGCCTTATAAAACCTCAGCATCACATCCCTGCTCTTGTATTCTAGACCTCTCGAAATGTCATGGAATGTGGTGTTTTGCAGGTCATGGGTTAAGTGTGAAAGGTGAAGAAAGGTTTAAGGGGAACATGAGAAACCATGGAAACTGCAGAACAGAAACAGGCCTTTTGGCCCTTCTTGGCTGTGCCGAACCATTTTCTGCCTAGTCCCACTGACCTGCACACGGACCATATCCCTCCATACACCTCCCATCCATGTATCTGTCCAATTTATTTTTAAATGTTAAAAAAGAACCCGCATTTACCACCTCGTCTGGCAGCTCATTCTATACTCCCACCACTCTCTGTGTGAAGAAGCCCCCTCTAATGTTCCCTTTAAACTTTTCCCCCCTCACCCTTAACCCATGTCCTCTGTTTTTTTTCTCCCCTTGCCTCAGTGGAAAAAGCCTGCTATCTATACCCATCATAATTTTATATACCGCTATCAAATCTCCCCTCATTCTTCTACGCTTCAGGGAATAAATCTCCCCTCATTCTTCTACGCTCCTATTCAACCTTTCTCTGTAACTGCGTTTCTCAAGTCCCGGCAACATCCTTGTAAACCTTCTCTGCACTCTTTCAACCTTGTTTATATCCTTCCTGTAATTTGGTGACCAAAACTGAACACAATACTCCTGATTCAGCCTCACCAATGTCTTATACAACCTCATCGTAACATTCCAACTCTTATAGGGGAAATTTCTTCACTGAGCGTGTGGAAGGAGCTCCCAGCACACAAGTGGTGCACGCGAGCTCGATTTCAAGGTTGAAGAGAAGTTTGGAAAGGTGCATGGATGGGAAGGGTGTGGAGGGCTGTGGTCCGGGTGAGGGCCGATGGGACTTGGGGGAAAAACAAGCCAGCATGGCCTAGATGGGCTGAAGGGCCTGTTTCTGTGTTGTAATGTTCTACGACTCTACGCTGGCAACAGAAGTTCCAAAGACCTCGTCCCCCGGGACAGGAAGCATCTTCGTCCAGAAGACGCACAAAGTCACCTGATGAAAGTGGAAGCCACAGAGCTGATAGATCTTCAATCAGACCTGGACTGAAGAATCTGACGGGCTGCTGTTGGCGGCCTGTGCCCCGGTGGGAGTGATGGGCTTCAGAAGAAGAAGAATATGCAACCCTGAGGTTCATTTCAAGGTTCAAAAGACATTTATTACCAGAGAACGTATAAATCATGCAACCTTGAGATCCACTTGATCACAGGCAGCCACAAAGCAAGAGGCCTGAAAGAACCCAGCTTGAAGGAGAAACATAAGATATAAAATAAACAATAAAAGACCAACACTCAATACGCAAGAAAAAGAAGAAAAAAACAAAAATTATGCAACTAATTGAAGTGAACAACAACGTGCCGAACCAAATTGAGTCCTCAGATCTGAATCCAGGAGCAGCCCAGAGTAGGCCCGAAGCAGCCCAGAGTAGGCCTGAAGCAGCCCAGAGTAGGCCCGAAGCAGCCTAGAGTAGGCCCCAAGCTTATCATTTCATCATATTAGCGGACATTTTCATGTGGGCATTCACAAAGAAACACTATAGAATCAGTGGGAAACTGCAGGCAACAAGACGGGAAAAGACAGGGTGGAAAAGACAAGGAATTGTGCAAATACAAAAAAGCACAGAGGAACATCTGGAGAAACTTCTTAAATGCCTGCTTTGCTGCCATTGCTACTGTGCGATCGGGAATCTCCGGAGGGGAAGGCCCCAAATCCTCGGCTTTGCCTATGGTCTGTTGCCGGGGTCGGGGTCGAAACGTTCAGCAGAGATGGTGCTCAGTGCTCGGTGTCAGAGGCTCGAAGTTTTCGGACGGACTCAAGAGTCGGCTGTGGTCGGGTGCTTCCAGGGTGCTGCATCGGCAAGTTTGCGGCGCTGGAAGCTCACGGCAGGGAGAGTTTCTCTTCCTTCGCCGTCTGCGTGAGATGATGGGACTTTCGAGAGACTTTGAGACTTCTTACCGTGCCCATGGTCTGTTCTTCATCAAATTATGGTATTGTTTCGCGCTGTTGTAACTATATGTTATAATTATGTGGTTTTTGTCAGTTTTTTTAGTCTTGATTTGTCTCATGTTTCTGTGATATCATACTGGAGGAACATTGTATCATTTCTTAATGCATGCATTACTAACTGACAATAAAAGAGGACTGAGTGTCCTCATAATCTAATCTAAGTATTAAAGATGGGGAAATTGAAATGTAGACACCCTGAAAGTGAGGGTGCAGGTTGTGGAATCAGTTCAGAGTTGGGACGAGTGACGTTCTCCTCTCTGGTTCAGGATCCTGGTGGATGAGGGGGTAACAACATCGACATGGAAAGGTGACCGGAATAACGGGAAGACAGACTGTGACCCAGTAGGGGTGTGATGGTTAAAGGTGAAGATGCAATCTGTTAAAAGCCACCAGAGGTACAATTATTTACTTAACACCACTCAATGTTTATTTCTTCCTGCTGATAGAGAAATTCAATACGGGGAATGTCAATAACCCACGCACTTCCTCTTCAGCGGCTCCTCTTGTTTGTGGGGCTGCTGATTACCATCCACGACGCTGTGGATTTGAGCTCACGCTTGACTGCACACATCAATAAGAATATTCCTCTATCAATATCACTTCAATTACCTGATCGATGTGGAATATATCCTGTCCTAGCCCACAGGAGGAGTAGATTAGTTAAAGAGTGTGAATCTGATGATTAATGGTGTTCAGAGAGATACGGGACCCACTGACAACACGGAACATTAACAATTAGCAAAAGTGTAACAAGGAGAACAACTGCAATGTTCCCCGCAACTGAGCAATGACGCAGGAGAGAATTATCAGGGACCCCCACCACCCAGGGCATGCTCTCTTCTCACTGCTGCCATCAGGAAGGAGGTACAGGAGCCTCAGGTCCCACACCACCAGGTTCAGGAACAGTTATTACCCCCTCAACCATCAGGAAGGAGGTACAGGAGCCTCAGGACCTAGACCACCAGGTTCAGGAACAGTTATTACCCCACAACCATCAGGAAGGAGGTACAGGAGCTTCAGGACCCACACCACCAGGTTCAGGAACAGTTATTACCCCTCAACCATCAGGAAGGACGTACAATACATGAGCCTCAGGATTCACACCACCAGATTCAGGAACAGTTATTACCCCTCAACCATCAGGAAAGAGATACAGGAGCCTCAGGTCCCGTACCACCAGGTTCAGGAATAGTTATTACCCCTCAACCATCAGGAAGGAGGTACAGAGGCCTCAGGACCAATCTCACCAGGTTCAGGAACAGTTATTACCCCTCACTCATCAAGAAGGAGGTACAAGACCCTCAGGATCCACACCACCAGGTTCAGAAATGGTTATTACCCCTCAACCATCAGGGAAGAGATACAGGAGCCTCAGTTCCCACACCACCGGGTTCAGGAACAGTTATTACCCCTCAACCATCAGGAAGGAGGTACAGGAGCCTCAGGACCCACACCACCAGGTTCAGGAACAGTTATTAGCCCTCAACCATCAGGAAGGAGGTACAGGAGCCTCAGGACCCACACCATCAGGTTCAGGAACAGTTATTACCCCTCAACCATCAGGGAGGAGGTACAGGAGCCTCAGAACCCACACCACCAGGTTCAGGGACAGATATTACCCCTCAACCATCAGGAAGGAGGTACAGGAGCCTCAGGACTCACACTACCAGGTTCAGGAACAGTTATTACCCCTCAACCATCAGGAAGGAGGTGCAGGAGCCTCAGGACTCACACCACCAGGTTCAGGGACAGATATTATCCCTCAACCATCAGGAAGGAGGTACAGGAGCCTCAGGACTCACACTACCAGGTTCAGGAACAGTTATTACCCCTCAACCATCAGGAAGGAGGTACAGGAGCCTCAGGACTCACACCACCAGGTTCAGAAACAGTTATTACCCCTCAACCATCAGGGAGGAGGTACAGGAGCCTCAGAACCCACACCACCAGGTTCAGGGACAGATATTACCCCTCAACCATCAGGAAGGAGGTGCAGGAGCCTCAGGACTCACACCACCAGGTTCAGGAACAGTTATTACCCCCTCAACCATCAGGCTCCTGAACCAGAGGGGATAACTTCACTCACCCCAACACTGACCAGTTTGCAGAGCCCATGGACCCACTTTCAAGGGCTGTTCATCTCATGATCAGAATCAGGTTTGATATCACCAGCACATGTCAAGAACTATGTTAACTTTGAAGCAGCAATACAATGCAATGCATGATAAATATCGAAAAAAATAAAGAAGTAATTCAATTATAACATATCTATATACTTATATATGTATATGTATGTATATTAAGAAGTTAAATTAAAAAGCAGGAAAAAGAGTGAGGTAGTGTTCATGAGTTGAATGTCCTTTTAGAAATCAGATTTATTTATTTATTATTATTGTTTTTTTTCTTTTCTCTTTGCACAGTTTGTTGTCTTTTGCGCATTAGTTGTTTGTCCGTCCTGTTGTTTGGGTACAGACTTTCATTGGTTCTTGGATTTATTGAGTATGCCCACAAGAAAATGAATCTCAGGGTCGTTCGGGGTGAGATCCATGTATATTGATGATGGATTTACTTTGTACTTTAAGTATGAGAGGGGTGTGCAATTTTGGGGGGGAGCCGACGGCTGCCTGGGGGTTCACAGGACGTTAGTACAGCTCGGGCTTCCGAAAGGCTTCCCTTGCGTGTGCATGTGGGTTTCCTCCGGATGCTCTGATTTCCTCCCACAGCCCAAAGACGTACCGGGTAGTAGGTTAATTGGTCATTGTAAGTTGTCCCCCGTGACTAGGCTAGGGTTGAATTGGCAGGGTGCCGGGCGACGCGGCTCGTTGAGCAGGAAGTGCCTGTTCTGCGCAGTATCGCTGAAGTAACAAATGAACAAGCAAGTACATAAATAAATAAATAAATAAATAGACAGTGTTACGGGGTCCTGAATTACCCCTACGAACTGTGCTTTTGAAAAGGGAGAGACACCTTGTTAAAAAGAGAGAGAGGAAGAAGGCGAGAGAGGGACGAAGACTGCTCACAGTTTGTTCATACTTTCCCAAGGACATCGCCTGCTTGTACGTTCTTACAGAAAGAGAAGGGAGGAGCTGTTATTTGAGAGACAGTCGGTACTCAGTACGGGGAGATGAAATAGAAGGTCAGATGATAGACCTGAGACACATGGTCTTCGGCACTGAATGAGCCCTGTTGTGCCCCCAGAAAAAGTGGGTTGTGCAGGATCGATTAGGCGGATCAATCAGTGGCTCTCGCAGTGTGAACAGGGTGTGACCGGTGGGGAGTTATTCGTGTGTCCAACCCTCACCTGGGTTGATAACTCCACCACAAAAGGACGGTCCCCTTTTGTTGTGGTCACAGTTGGTGACTTCTAAAGGATTTCAGAGGACAACAGGAAGATTGACGGTGTCAGCTCACCTGAAGACTCAAATCTCTCTCTCTCGCTCTCTCCATCACTACTCAACTCAATACCACGAACTGAACTGAAATTTACTCATCATCCTAAGACAGTATCTATTTACCCCTAGACTTGAAGAAGCTTGGTTTTCATATATTTCCACACTTACAGATATACTTACTTACATATAATCATCGCTAACCTGTTTGATTTATCTGCATTTATATTACTGTATTGCGTAGTTACTAATAAATATTATTAGTTAATAGAAATACCGGACTGCAAAGTGTTTTCCATTTCTGCTGGTTCTTTAACCCCGTCACGGGGTTCGTGACAACAGGAACACAAACACAAAAGTTTGGAAGATCAGAGTGAAGTTCAAGTTTCAGCTAAATGAAAAATTGTTCCTCTGGAGTCAAGGTACAAAACACAGAACCAACAATCATACACAGCACACACCGTCACAATGACCACAAAATAACACTAGCTCATGACCATGAGACATAGGAGCAGAATTAGGCCATTCAGCCCATCGAGTCTGTTCTGCCATTCTATATCTTGTCCCACTCAAGCCCACACACCCGCCTTCTCGCCATATCCTTTGATGACCCGACCGATCAGGAAACAACCAAAATCTGCCTTAAATATACCCACGGACTTGGCCTCCACCACAGACTGTGGCAGAACATTCCCGAGATTCACTACTCCTCCTTACATCTGTTCTTAAAAGTTGCCCCCACCCCTCAATTTTCGAGGCTGTGCGGATACCCCCACCAGAGAACACGTCCTCTCCACATCCACCCTATCTGGTCCTTTCAACATTTGGCAGGTCTCAATGAGATCCCCTGCATTCTGCTAAATTTCAGTGAGTACGGGCCTGAAGCTGCCAAACGCTCCTCATATGTTAACCCCTTCATTCCAATCATCCTCGTGAACTTCCTCTGAGCTCTCTCCAATAACAACACATCCTTTCTCAGATATGGGGCCCAAATCTGTTGACAATACTCCAAGTGCCACCTGACTGGTGTCTTAGAGGCAGAGTGCTTAGAGGATGTGCAGACCATCTGGCAGGTGTTCTCACTGACATCTTCAACACCTTCCTGAGAGGCGCCGTCGTTCCTACGTGCTTCAAGCCCACCAGCATCGTCCCCGTGTGGAAGACGTCTTCAGTGTCCTGCCTCAACGACCACCATCCCATTGCTCTCACATCCATCATCATGAAGTGTTTCGAGAGGCTCATCATGAGGCATAAAGACCCTGCTGCCCCCCCTCACTGGACCCCCTGCAGTTCGCATATCGTCCCAACTGTTCAACCGTCACCCTCCACCTGGCCCTCACCCACCTGGACAAAAAAGACACGTACGTTCGAATGCTGTTCATAGACTTCAGTTCAACATTCAACACAATCATTCCTCAGAAACTGATTGGAAAGCTGAGCCTACTGGGCCTGAACACCTCCCTCTGCAACTGGATCCTAGACTTCCTGACTGGGAGACCTCAGTCAGTCCGGATTGGAAGCAGCATCTCCAACACCATCACACTGAGCACGGGGGCCCCCCAGGGCTGTGTGCTCAGTCCACTGCTGTTCACTCTGCTGACCCACGACTGTGCTGCAACACACAGCTCGAACCACATCGTCAAGTTCGCCGATGACACGACCGTGGTGGGTCTCGTCAGCAAGAACGATGAGTCAGCATACAGAGAGGAGGTGCAGCGGCGAATGGACTGGTGCAGAGCCAACAACCTGTCTCTGAATGTGAACAAAACAAAAGAGATGGTTGTTGACTTCAGGAGAGCACGGAGCGACCACTCTCCGCTGAACATCGACGACTCCTCCGTAGTGATCGTTAAGAGCACCAAATTTCTTGGTGTTCACCTGGCGGAGAATCTCACCTGGTCCCTCAACACCAGCTCCATAGCGAAGAAAGCCCAGCAGCGTCTTTACTTTCTGCGAAGGCTGAGAAAAGTCCATCTCCCACCCTCCATCCTCACCACATTCTACAGAGGTTGTATTGAGAGCATCCTGAGCAGCTGCATCACTGCCTGGTTCGGAAATTGTACCATCTTGGATCGCAAGACACTGCAGCGGATAGTGAGGTCAGCTGAGAACATCATCGGGGTCTCTCTTCCCGCCATTACAGACATTTACGCCACACGCTGCATCCGTAAAGCAAACAGCGTTATGAAGGACCCCACACACCTCTCATACAAACTCTTCGCCTTCGTTGCATCTGGCAAAAGGCACCAAAGCATTCGAGCTCTCATGACCAGACTATGTAACAGTTTCTTCCCCCAAGCCATCAGACTCCTCAATACCCAGAGCCTGGACTGACACCAATCTACCGCCCTCTACTGTGCCTCTTGTCTTGTTTATTATTTATTGTACTGCCTGCACTGTTCTGTGTACTTTATGCAGTCCTGGGTAGGTCTATAGTGTTTGTGTAGTTTTTGTGTTGTTTTACGTAATTCAGTCTAGTTTTTGTATTGTTCGTGTAGCACCATGGTCCTGAAAAACGTTGTCTCATTTTTAATGTGTACTGTACCAGCAGTTTTGATCGAAATTATTGTCCTTGAATTAAATGCCAACACTGCAGTTGCCTTCTTTAACACAGACTCAACCTGTAAACTAACCTTCTGGGAGTCTTGCACGAGGACTCCTAAGTCTCTTTGCACCTCTGATGTTTGAACCGTCTCCCCATTTAGATAGTTCGCACTATTGTTCCTTTCACCAAAACGCATTATCATACATTTCCCAACACTATATTCCATCTGCCACTTTTTTTTCCCATTCTTCCAGGTTATCTAAGTCCTGCTGCAATCGCATTGCTTCCTCGGCACTATCTACCCCTCCACTTATCATCGTATCATCCGCAAACTTTGCCACAAAACCATCAACTCCATTATCCAAATCATTGACAAACAACGTAAAAGGTAGCGGTCCCAATACTGAGCCCTGAACAACACCACTAGTCACCGGCAACCAACCAGAAAAGGCCCCTTTTATTACCCCCCACCCCCCCACTGCCTCCTACTTGTCATCCATTTCCCTATCCAGGCCATTACCTTTCCGGCAAGGCCATACGATTTTATCTTGTTAAGCAGCTTCATGTGTGGCACCTTATCAAATGCCTTCTGAAAGTCCAAGTAAATGACATCCACTGACTCTCCTTTGTCCACCCTGCTTGTTACTTCCTCGAAGAACTCTAACAGATTTGTCAGGCAAGTTAAAGACCCCCACCACCCAGGACGTGGTTTCTTCCCATTGTTACCATCAGGGGGAGGAGGTACAGGAGTCTAAAGACCCACACTCAACTTTTTGGGAACAGCTTCTTCCCCTCCACCATCAGATTTCTAAATGGACATTGAACCACACACTACCTCATTAGTCCTTTTTTCTACAATTTATTATTTTTTGTGTGAATCCTCCTGGTTTCCTTGGCTGTGTAAGTCCAGGGAATACACACTTTGGTCCCGCCAAACTAGTGAGACTGAACTGGCTTTTCCACCCCAAACTCAGAGCCGAGAGGCAATGTTGCAGCCCTATAGGACCCTGGTCAGACCCCACTTGGAGTACTGTGTTCAGTTCTGGTCGCCTCACTACAGGAAGGATGTGGAAAGCCATAGAAAGGGTGCAGAGGAGATTTACAAGGCTGTCACCTGGATTGGGGGGCGTGCCTTATGAGAATAGGTTAAATGAACTCGGTCTTTTCTCCTTGGAGCGACGGAGGATGAGAGGTGACCTGATAGAGGTGTACAAGATGATGAGAGGCATTGATCGTGTGGATAGTCAGAGGCTTTTCCCCAGGGCTGAAATGGCTGGCACGAGAGGGCACAGTTTCAAGCTGCCTGGAAGTAGGTACAGAGGAGATGTCAGGGATAAGTTTTTTTACGCAGAGAGTGGTGAGTTTGTGGAATGAGCTGCCGGCGACGGTGATAGAGGTGGATACGATAAGGTCTTTTAAGAGACTCCTGGACAGGTACATGGAGCTTCGAAAAATAGAGGGCTGTGGGTAACCCTAGGTAATTTCTTAGGTAAGTACATGTTCAGCACAGCTTTGTGGGCCGAAGGGCCTGTTTTGTGATGTACGTTTTCGATGTTTCCATGTTTCAAACCCTGGTTTGTGTGGATGCTGTGTAATTTGCAACTCAGTGCCAAGAAACAACAGACAGCTCACTGCATACGATTAAAGGAGTTATGAATTATGAATCTTAACTTAATTGAAGACTTAGTAAAGAAAAGAAAGATAAAATAAACAGTCAAATGTGCTGAAGTTGGAGAAGATGGCAGTGCGACGCAGCTCGCAGTGGCCACTCCGGTGAACGAGATCTGTTATTTGTCAAGTAGGGTGCCGTGCACAATCCTGATTTGATGAAGACGGACGTGAGATCACGGAGGAACATCTGGTGAAACTTCTGAAATGCCCGCTTCGCTGCTGCTGTTACTGTGTGATCCAGAAACTCGGGAGGGGAAGGCCCCGAATCCTCAGCTTTGCTTGTTTCTCGGCGGCTGGGATGGGGTCGAAGCGCTCGGCAGAGATGGTGCTCGGTGCTCGGTGTCGGAGGCTGAGAGTATTTGGACGGACTCAGAGTCGGCCGCGGTCGGGTGCTTCCAATGCCTCGGCAAGTTTGCGGCGCTTGGAGGTTCGTGGCAGGGAGAGTTTCTCCCTTCTACCGTCTGTGTGAGACGATGAGGCTATCGGGGCTTTGAGACTTTTTTTTACCGTGCCCATGGTCTGCTCTTTATCAAATTATGGTATTGCTTTGCACTGTTGTGACTATATGTTATAATTATGTGGTTTTGTCAGTTTTAGTCTTGGTTTGTCCTGTGTTTCTGTGATATCATTCTGGAGGGACATTGTATCATTTTTTTAATGCATGCATTTCTAAATGACAATAAACGAGGACTGATTGTCCTTATAATCTAATCTAACTCTTCCAAAAGTCATATTCACCGATCCTCAGTAGACTCCAGCAGGTTGCTCCATCGAATCGCGGTCCCCCACCGGGTCGAACCCAAGGACCAGTTCTCTCCAGCGCCTTCTCTCTTCACCTCCCGCCGAACAAAGGTCCCCAGCTCACAGGCACACAACACAAAAACCCCACTCCCCTGATTAGACAGCTCACATTCCAAAGCACCTGTTATCTCTAACCCGAACCCAGGCACTGCTTCCTCAGAAAGACCATGACGTTAGAAGTAAAACCTTTCCTAGGGCGCTCGGTACATGTCATTTATGCATTAAGTCTTTGTACTGAACTCTACTGCCTCCACAAAACAACAAATTTTATGTCATATTTCAGAGATAATCAACCCTATTCTGATTCTAATTCTATCAGTCACTGAGGTTACCGCAGAGAGACAGTCTAACCTCGCCTTTCCATAACTCCCCCCACCCCATTACCAAACTAAAACACTCTGCCCAGGGATTCCGAAAGACCTGTGGCTCCTCGGCTTAGCTCCGACTGACCCGAGCTGTGTGTGTGTGTGTGTGTGTGTGTTGGACTGTCCCCCAGTGAGGGTCAGTGTGTGTGTTGTGACTGTCCCCCAGTGAGGGTCAGTGTGTATGTGGGACCATCCCCCAGTGAGGGTCAGTGTGTGTGTGTGTGTGTGTGTGTGTTGGACTGTCCCCCAGTGAGGGTCAGTGTGTGTGTGTGTGTGTGTGTGTGGGACCATCCCCCAGTGAGGGTCAGTATGTGTGTGACCGTCCCCCAGTGAGGGTCAGTGTGTGTGTGGGACCATGCTCCAGTGAGGGTCAGTGTGTGTGGGACCGTCCCCCAGTGAGGGTCAGTGTGTGTGGGACCATCCCCCAGTGAGGGTCAGTGTGTGTGTGTGACCGTCCCCCAGTCAGGGTCAGTGTGTGTGTGTGGGACTGTCTCCCAGTGAGGGTCAGTGTGTGTGTGGGACCATCCCCCAGTGATGGTCAGCGTGTGTGTGGGATTTTCCCCCCAGTGAGGGTCAGTGTGTGTGGTGGGACCGTCCCCCAGTGATGGTCAGTGTGTGTGTGTGGGACTGTCCCCCAGTGAGGGTCAGTGTCTGTGTGGGACCGTCCCCCAGTGAGGGTCAGTGTGTGTGTGGGACTGTCCCCCAGTGAGGGTCAGTGTGTGTGTGTGGGACTGTCCCCCAGTGAGGGTCAGTGTCTGTGTGTGGGACTGTCCCCCAGTGAGGGTCAGTGTCTGTGTGGGACTGTCCCCCAGTGAGGGTCAGTGTGTGTGTGGGACCGTCCCCCAGTGAGGGTCAGTGTGTGTGGGACCATCCCCCAGTGAGGGTCAGTGTGTGTGTGGGACCGTCCCCCAGTGAGGGTCAGTGTGTGTGTGTGGGACCGTCCCCCAGTGAGGGTCAGTGTGTGTGGGACCATCCCCCAGTGAGGGTCAGTGTGTGTGTGGGAGACTGTCCCCCAGTGAGGGTCAGTGTGTGTGTGTGGGACCGTCCCCCAGGGAGAGTCAGTCTGTGTGTGGGACCCTCCACAGTGAGGGTCAGTGTGTGTGTGGGACTGTCCCCCAGTGAGTGTCAGTCTGTGTGTGTGGGACCGTCCCCCAGTGAGGGTCAGTGTGTGTGTGTGTGTGTGTGTGTGTGTGTGTGTGTGACCATCTCCCAGTGAGGGTCAGTGTGTGTGTGTGGGACCGTCCCCCAGGGAGAGTCAGTCTGTGTGTGGGACCCTCCACAGTGAGGGTCAGTGTGTGTGTGGGACTGTCCCCCAGTGAGTGTCAGTCTGTGTGTGTGGGACCGTCCCCCAGTGAGGGTCAGTGTGTGTGTGTGTGTGTGTGTGTGTGTGACCATCTCCCAGTGAGGGTCAGTGTGTGTGTGTGGGACCGTCCCCCAGTGAGAGTCAGTGTGTGTGTGGGACTGTCCCCCAGTGAGGGTCAGTGTGTGTGTGTGGGACCGTCTCCCAGTGAGGGTCAGTGTGTGTGTGTGGGACCGTCCCCCAGTGAGAGTCAGTGTGTGTGTGGGACCGTCCCCCAGTGAGGGTCAGTGTGTGTGGGACCATCCCCCAGTGAGGGTCAGTGTGTGTGTGGGACTGTCCCCAGTGAGGGTCAGTGTGTGTGTGGGTCCATCCCCCAGTGAGGGTCAGTGTGTGTGTGTGGGACTGTCCCCCAGTGAGGGTCAGTGTGTCTGTGTGGGTCCATCCCCCAGTGAGGGTCAGTGTGTAAGTGACTGTCCCCCAGTGAGGGTCAGTGTGTGTGTGGGTCCATCCCCCAGTGAGGGTCGGTGTGTGTGTGGGACCGTCCCCCAGTGAGGGTCAGTGTGTGTGTGTGGGACCGTCCCCCAGTGAGGGTCAGTGTGTGTGTGTGTGTGTGTGTGTGTGTGTGTGTGTGGGACCGTCCCCCAGTGAGTGTCAGTCTGTGTGTGTGGGACCATCCCCCAGTGAGGGTCAGTGTGTGTGTGGGACCGTCCCCCAGTGAGGGTCAGTGTGTGTGTGTAGGACCATCCCCCAGTGAGGGTCAGTGTGTGTGTGGGACCGTCCCCCAGTGAGGGTCAGTGTGTGTGTGTGGGACTGTCTCCCAGTGAGGGTCAGTGTGTGTGTGGGACCATCTCCCAGCGATGGTCAGTGTGTGTGTGGGATTTTCCCCCCAGTGAGGGTCAGTGTGTGTGTGGGACCGTCCCCCAGTGAGGGTCAGTGTGTGTGTGTGTGACCGTCCCCCAGTGAGGGTCAGTGTGTGTGGGACCGTCCCCCAGTGAGGGTCAGTGTGTGTGTGTGGGACCGTCCCCCAGTGAGGGTCAGTGTGTGTGTGGGTCCATCCCCCAGTGAGGGTCAGTGTGTGTGTGGGACCATCCCCTAGTGAGGGTCAGTGTGTGTGTGTGGGACCGTCCCCCAGTGAGAGTCAGTCTGTGTGTGGGACGCTCCCCAGTGAGGGTCAGTGTGTGTGTGTGTGTGTGTGTGGGACTGTCCCCAGTGGGGGTCAGTGTGTGTGTGGGTGGGACTGTCCCCAGTGAGGGTCAGTGTGTGTGTGGGACCATTCCCCCATTGAGGGTCAGTGTGTGTGTGTGGGTCCGTCCCCCAGTGAGGGTCAGTGTGTGTGTGGGACCATCCCCTAGTGAGGGTCAGTGTGTGTGTGTGGGACCGTCCCCCAGTGAGAGTCAGTCTGTGTGTGGGACCCTCCCCAGTGAGGGTCAGTGTGTGTGTGGGACTGTCCCCCAGTGAGGGTCAGTCTGTGTGTGGGACCGTCCCCCAGTGAGAGTCAGTGTGTGTGTGTGGGACCGTCCCGCAGTGAGGGTCAGTGTGTGTGTAGGACCATCCCCCAGTGAGGGTCAGTGTGTGTGTAGGACTGTCCCCCAGTGAGGGTCAGTGTGTGTGTGGGACTGTCCCCCAGTGAGGGTCAGTGTGTGTGTGTGGGACCGTCCCCCAGTGAGGGTCAGTGTGTGTGTGTGGGACCATCCCCAGTGAGGGTCAGTCTGTGTGTGAGGGACCGTCCCCCAGTGAGGGTCAGTGTGTGTGTGTGGGACCATCCCCCAGTGAGGGTCAGTGTGTGTGTGTGGGACCGTCCCTCAGTGAGGGTCAGTGTGTGTGTGGGACACATGGTTGTTATAGTAAGTGATTTAAACTTTCCACATATTGACTGGGGCTCCCAAACTGTAAAAGGACTAGATGGGATAGAGTTCATCAAAAGTATTCAGGAAAATTTCCTTCATCACTACGTAGAAGTCCCAACAAGAGAGTGTGTGATACTGGATCCGCTACTCGGGAATGAGACAGAGCAAGTTTGTGTAGGGGAACACTAGGCATCTACTTTACTTTACTTTATTGTCACTAAACAATTGATACTAGAGCGTACAATCATCACAACAATATTTGATTCTGCTCTTCGTGCTCCCTGGAGTACAAAACGATAGTAAATATTAAAAATTTAAATTATAAATCATAAATAGAAAATAGAAAAGGGAAAGTAAGGTAGTGCAAAAAAAGACCGAGAGGCAGGTCCGGATATTCGGAGGGTACGGCCCAGATCCAGGTCAGGATCCGTTCAGCAGTCTTATCACAGTTGGAAAGAAGCTGTTCTCAAATCTGGCCGTACGAGTCTTCAAGCTCCTGAGCCTTCTCCTGGAGGGAAGAGGGACGAAAAGTGTGTTGGCTGGGTGGGTCGTGTCCTTGATTATCCTGGCAGCACTGCTCCGACAGCGTGCGGTGTAAAGTGAGTCCACGGATGGAAGATTGGTTTGTGTGATGTGCTGCGTCGTGTTCACGATCTTCTGCAGCTTCTTCCGGTCTTGGACAGGACAACTTCCATACCAGGTTGTGATGCACCCTAGAAGAATGCTTTCTACGGTGCATCTATAAAAATTAGTGAGGGTTTTAGGGGACAGGCCAAATTTCTTTAGCTTTCTCAGGAAGTAAAGGCGCTGGTGGGCCTGCTTGGCAGTGAACTCTGCTTGGTTGGACCAAGTCAGGTCATTTGTGATATTGACCCCGAGGAACTTAAAGCTTTTGACCTTGCAATAGTTCGCATCTAGTGATCGGAATGCCACTATTTTCAAAGAGAGTACAGGGTCTCAGGTTGAGATTCTGAGGCCAACCTTCATGGCACCGGAATGGATCTGACAAAGGTGTATTTAGTAAGCGGGAGCCCTCGAAAAGTGAAATTTTGAGAGTGCAAAGCTCGAATGTGCCTGTCAGAATAGAAGACAAGGATAATGGTTTACGGGAATCTTCTTTTTCGAGGGGTGTTGGAAAAAAAACAGGAGGTGCACAGCAGGTAGGTAGAAATGAGGTGCTTGAGAACAGGAAATGCAAGAGAGCGCTTAAAAAATAAATCAGGAAAGCTAAAAAAAAAAGACATGGCATTGCTCTGGCAGACAAGGTGAAGGAGAATTCTGAGGGACTCTACAGATATGTTAAGAGCAAAAGGATTGTAAGGGACAGAAGTAGTCAGAATGTTAACCTGTGCCTGGAGCCACAGGTTAAGTGGATTCTATGCATCCATGTTTACTTGGGAACAGACACAGAGTCTATAGAATTGAGGCAAAACAATAGCGAGGTCATGCACCCTCTGCAGATTACAGAGGAGGCATTGTGTGCTTTCTTGAGGCAAATTAGGGTGGATAAATCCCCAGGGCCTGACAAGGTGTTCCCTTGGGCCCTGTGGGAGACAAGTGCAGAAACTGCAGGGGCCCTAGCTGAGATATTCAAATCTTCCTGAGCGACAGGAGAGGTACCAGAGGACTGGAGGAATAGCTGATGCTGTTCTGCTGTTCAAGAAAGGCTCAAAACTAAACCAAGAAATTACAGGCCGGTGAGCCTGACATCAGTAGTGGGAAAGTTATTGGCAGGTTTTCTAAGGGACAGGATATATGAGTATTTGGACAGACAGGGACTGATTAGGGATAGTCAGCTTTGTTTGTGGTACTTCGTGTCCAACCAATCTTCTAGAGTTTTTCCAGGAAGTTACCAGGAAAATGGATAAAGGGAAAGCAGTGGATGCTGTCTGTATGGACTTTAAAGCACGACATTTGACAAGGTCCCACATGGGAGGAGAAGGTTCAGTCACTCAGCATTCAGGATGAGGTAGTAAATTGGATTAGACATTGGCTTTACGGGAGAAGCCAGAGAGCGGTAATAGATGGGTGCCTCTCTGACTGGAGACCTGTGACTCATGGTGTGCTGCAGGGACCAGTGCTGGCTCCATTGTCGTTTGTCATCTGTGTAGCCCCCACCGGCCATCCTCAGGGTTGCTCGGCTCGCTGTCGACTAGGGAAACAGCCCTCGGCCCCGCCAAACTGGGTAATAGTTTGTGTGGATGCTGTGTGATGTACCCCACCCCGCCCAAATAACAGACAATACACCAGATACGATTAAATGATTTACAGTTTATAGATATTACTGGAACTATATAATTAATAGAGAATAAAATATAAAACGGAAAATAAAAGGCGCCAGACTTATCAAAGTTCAATCTCTTCGTCCACAAACAGTTGGAGCTCGGGACCCTCCTTCTTCACCCTGCGACCCCTCGGACCACCTCGACTGGCCGCCTGGGACCAACAACGGTGGTTGACCAGACGCTCCACATGAGTCCGTCTACTGAGGTGACTTTAAACTAGAATGGTTGGGGGGTGGGAATCAAATTAAAGCGGCTAGGTGTGAGGAGGTTAGTTCACAACAGAGGGATGGGAACCAGTGCAGAGAGACAGAGGGGTGTAAAGTGAGCGTAGAAGCAAAAAGTACAAAGGGGAAAAGTAAAAGTGGCAGGCCGACAAATCCAGGGCAAGCATTAAAAAGGGCTAAGAGAGTTGTAAAAGAGTGCCTGAAGGCTTTATGTGTCAATGCAAGGAGCATTCGTAATAAGGTGGATGAATTGAAAGTGCAGATTGTTATTAATGATTATGATATAGTTGGGATCACAGAGACATGGCTCCAGGGTGACCAGGGATGGGAGCTCAACGTTCAGGGATATTCAATATTCAGGAGGGATAGACACGAAGGAAGGGGAGGTGGGGTGGCGTTGCTGGTTAAAAAAGAGATTAACGCAATAGAAAGGAAGGACATAAGCCGGGAAGATGTGGAATCGATATGGGTAGAGCTGCGTAACACTAAGGGGCAGAAGACGCTGGTGGGAGTTGTGTACAGGCCACCTAACAGTAGTAGTGAGGTCGGAGATGGTATTAAACAGGAAATTAGAAATGTGTGCAATAAAGGAACAGCAGTTATAATGGGTGACTTCAATCTACATGTAGACTGGGTGAACCAAATTGGTAAAGGTGCTGAGGAAGAGGATTTCTTGGAATGTATGCGGGATGGTTTTTTGAACCAACATGTCGAGGAACCGACTAGAGAGCAGGCTATTCTGGACTGGGTTTTGAGCAATGAGGAAGGGTTAATTAGCGATCTTGTCGTGAGAGGCCCCTTGGGTAAGAGTGACCATAATATGGTGGAATTCTTCATTAACATGGAGAGTGACGTAGTTAATTCAGAAACAAAGGTTCTGAACTTAAAGAGGGGTAACTTTGAAGGTATGAGACATGAATTAGCTAAGATAGACTGGCAAATGACACTTCAAGGATTGACGGTGGATATGCAATGGCAGGCATTTAAAGGTTGCATGGATGAACTACAACAATTGTTCATCCCAGTTTGGCAAAAGAATAAATCAAGGAAGGTAGTGCACCCGTGGCTGACAAGAGAAATTAGGGATAGCATCAATTCCAAAGAAGTAGCATACAAATTAGCCAGAGAAAGTGGCTCACCTGAGGACTGGGAGAAATTCAGAGTTCAGCAGAGGAGGACAAAGGGCTTAATTAGGAAGGGGAAAAAAGATTATGAGAGAAAACTGGCAGAGAACATAAAAACGGACTGTAAAAGCTTTTATAGATATGTAAAAAGGAAAAGACTGATAAAGACAAATGTAGGTCCCCTGCAAACAGAAACAGGTGAATTGATTATGGGGAGCAAGGACATGGCAGACCAATTGAATAATTACTTTGGTTCTGTCTTCACTAAGGAGGACATAAATAATCTTCCAGAAATAGTAAGGGACAGAGGGTCCAGTGAGATGGAGGAACTGAGCGAAATACATGTTAGTAGGGAAGTGGTGTTAGGTAAATTGAAGGGATTGAAGGCAGATAAATCCCCAGGGCCAGATGGTCTGCATCCCAGAGTGCTTAAGGAAGTGGCCCAAGAAATAGTGGATGCATTAGTGATAATTTTTCAAAACTCGTTAGATTCTGGACTAGTTCCTGAGGATTGGAGGGTGGCTAATGTAACCCCACTTTTTAAAAAAGGAGGGAGAGAGAAACCGGGGAATTATAGGCCGGTTAGCCTAACGTCGGTGGTGGGGAAACTGCTGGAGTCAGTTATCAAGGATGTGATAACAGCACATTTGGAAAGCGGTGAAATGATCGGACAAAGTCAGCATGGATTTGTGAAAGGAAAATCATGTCTGACGAATCTCATAGAATTTTTTGAGGATGTAACTAGTAGAGTGGATAGGGGAGAACCAGTGGATGTGGTATATTTGGATTTTCAAAAGGCTTTTGACAAGGTCCCACATAGGAGATTAGTGTGCAAACTTAAAGCACACGGTATTGGGGGTAAGGTATTGGTGTGGGTGGAGAATTGGTTAGCAGACAGGAAGCAAAGAGTGGGAATAAACGGGACCTTTTCAGAATGGCAGGCGGTGACTAGTGGGGTACCGCAAGGCTCAGTGCTGGGACCCCAGTTGTTTACAATATATATTAATGACTTGGATGAGGGAATTAAATGCAGCATCTCCAAGTTTGCGGATGACACGAAGCTGGGTGGCAGTGTTAGCAGTGAGGAGGATGCTAAGAGGATGCAGGGTGACTTGGATAGGTTGGGTGAGTGGGCAAACTCATGGCAGATGCAATTTAATGTGGATAAATGTGAAGTTATCCACTTTGGTGGCAAAAATAGGAAAACAGATTATTATCTGAATGGTGGCCGATTAGGAAAAGGGGAGGTGCAACGAGACCTGGGTGTCATTATACACCAGTCATTGAAAGTGGGCATGCAGGTACAGCAGGCGGTGAAAAAGGCGAACGGTATGCTGGCATTTATAGCGAGAGGATTCGAGTACAGGAGCAGGGAGGTACTACTGCAGTTGTACAAGGCCTTGGTGAGACCACACCTGGAGTATTGTGTGCAGTTTTGGTCCCCTAATCTGAGGAAAGACATCTTTGCCATAGAGGGAGTACAAAGAAGGTTCACCAGATTGATTCCTGGGATGGCAGGTCTTTCATATGAAGAAAGACTGGATGAACTGGGCTTGTACTCGTTGGAATTTAGAAGATTGAGGGGGGATCTGATTGAAACGTATAAGATCCTAAAGGGATTGGACAGGCTAGATGCAGGAAGATTGTTCCCGATGTTGGGGAGGTCTAGAACGAGGGGTCACAGTTTGAGGATAGAGGGGAAGCCTTTTAGGACCGAGGTTAGGAAAAACTTCTTCACACAGAGAGTGGTGAATCTGTGGAATTCTCTGCCACAGCAAACTGTTGAGGCCAGTTCATTAGCTATGTTTAAAAGGAAGTTAGATATGGCCCTTGTGGCTACAGGGGTCAGGGGGTATGGAGGGAAGGCTGGGTTCTGAGTTGGATGATCAGCCATGATCATAATAAATGGCGGTGCAGGCTCGAAGGGCCGAATGGCCTACTCCTGCACCTATTTTCTATGTTTCTATGTTTCTATGTCTCCGTCTCCTCTCCTCGCCAAACACCCTGGACTTCAGACTCCTGCTCGGGGTCTGACTCCGTTAGTGGATTCACAGCACCTGGTTCATCCTCTGTCTCTCTCTCTCTCTCTCTCCCGCCTTCTGCTCCAAAACCCCGTGCAACACACTAAATTACAGACACACGGAAAGAGTGACATCTTTCCCAATTGGTTTGTTCACTCTCTTATCAGTAACATGATCCAAACAAACTGCTAGCGGGAGGACTTTCTCAGCAGTTAACATAACAAAGAAGCCATTTCAATGATAACATAACAAAGAAGCTATTTTAATTAGACTACGCAGTAAAGTAAAAGAAGAAACCCCTTACACCTGTATCAATGATCTGGATGATAACATGGTTAACCGGATCAGCACATTGGTAGATGACACCAAGACTGGGGGTGTGGTGGACCGCGAGGAAGGCCATCATGTCTTGCGGTGGGATCCGGACCAGCTGGAAAAATGGCAGATGGAATTCAACTGCGAGGAGTTGCACTTTGGGAGGACCAACCAGAGTAGGTCTTCCACAGTGAACTGAGGAGTGTGGTAGATCAAAAGGCATCTGGGAATACAGGTCCATAATTCCTTGAAAGTGGTGGCACAGGCAGATAGGCTCGTAAAGAAAGCTTTTAGAACGCTGGCCTCATTGATCAAAGGAGATGGGATGTTACGTTGAAGTTGTACAAGACATTGGTGAGGCCTAATTTGGAGTAAAGGGTACAGTTTTGGTCACCTACTCAACAGGAAAGATGCAAATAAGATTGAAAGAGTACAGAGAAAATTTACAAGGAAGTTGATGGACTGGAAGACCCGGGTTATAAGATTGAGTAGGTTGGAACTTTATTCCCAAGGATGTAGAAGATTGGGGGGAGGTATACAAAATTATGAAGGGTCTAGTTAGGGTAAATGCAAACAGGCTTTTTCCACTGAGGTTGGGTGAGACTAGAACCAGAGGTCATGGGTTGAGGGTGAAAGTTGAAAAGTTTAAGGAACATGAGGGGAATCCTCTTCACTCGGAGGGCAGTGAGAGTGTGGAACAAGCTGCCAATGCTAGTGGCCCGTGCAGGGTCGATTTCCACGTTGAAGGGAAATTTGGATCGGTACATGGATATGGTGCAGGTGCAGGTCATTGGGGGTTTAATGGCTCAGCACGGACTAGACGGGCCGAAAGGCCTGTTTCTGCACTGCTGTTCTATGGTTATGTCTTGTCCAGAGGAACATTGCTTCATTTACCTATACACTGCAATGTCACTCACCCCAATACAGAACTGTCCCAACAAGCTATAGACTCATTTTCAGGGTCTCTTCATCTACTGCTTAATTGTTATTTTCTATTATTTTTGTACTGAATTGAATTGACTTTATTTCTTACATTCATGAGTAAAAACCTTTACGTTACGTCTCTGTGTCAATGTGCAATGTGCAATCATAGTAATTTATAATAAATAGAACAATCAACGAAACATAGAAATACACTCAAGTCAGCATGAGTTAATCAGTCTGATGGCCTGGTGGAAGAAGCTGTCCCGGAGCCTGTTGGTCCTGGCTTTTATGCTGCGATACCGTTTCCCGGATGGTAGCAGCTGGAACAGTTTGTGGTTGGGGTGACTCGGGTCCCCAGTGATCCTTCGGACCCTTTTTACACACCTGTCACTGTAAATGTCCTGAATAGTGGGAAGTTCACAACTACAGATATGCAGGGCTGTCCGCACCACTCTCTGCAGAGTCCTGTGATTGAGGGAGGTACAGTTCCCGTACCAGGCAGTGATGCAGCCAGTCAGGATGCTCTCAATTGTGCCCCTGTAGAAAGTTCTTAGGATTTGGGGGTCCATACCAGACTTCCTCAACCGTCTGAGGTGAAAGAGGCGCTGTTGTGCCTATTTCACCACACAGCCGGTATGTACAGACCACGTGAGATTCTTGGTGATGTTTATGCTGAGGAACTTGAAGCTGTTCACTCTCTCAACCCCAGATGCATTGATGTCAATAGGGGCAAGCCCGTCTCCATTCCTCCTGTCGTCCACAATCAACTACTTTGTATTTGTGACATTGAGAGGTTGTTTTGTTGACACCACTATGTCAGAGAGATGACTTCTTCCCTGTAGGCCACCTCATTATTGTTTGAGATAAGGCCAATCAATGTAGTGTCATCAGCAAATTTAATTAGCAGATTGCAGCTGTGGGTGGCGACATAGTCGTGGGTATACAGGGAGTAAAGGAGGGGACAGTACACAGCCTTGAGGGGCTCCTGTATTTGCAAAATACAAAAAGCCGTTCCTGACTCGTTGAGTGTGTGCCTTCAGGCTTAGAAGCATAGAAAACATATAGCACAATACAGGCCCTTCGGCCCACAAACCTGTGCCAAACATCTCCCTATCTTAGAAATACCTTGGCTTTACCCACAGCCCTCTATTTTTCTAAGCTCCATGTAGCCATCCAAGAGCCTCTTAAAAGACCCTATCGTTTCCACCTCCACCACTGCCACAGGCAGCCCATTCCACACACTCACCACTCTCTGTGTAAAAAAACTTACCCCTGACATCTCCTCTGTACCTACTTCCAAGCACCTTAAAATTATGCCCTCTCATGCTAGCCATTTCAGCCCTGGGGAAAAGCGTCTGACTATCCACACGATCAAAGCCTCTCATCATCTCATACACCTCTATCAGGTCACCTCTCATCCTCCGTCGCTCCAAGGAGAAAAGGCCGAGTTCACTCAACCTATTCTCATAAGGCATGCTCCCCAATCCAGGCAATGTCCTTGCAAATCTCCGCTGCACCCTTTCTATGGTTTCCACATCCTGTACCTTCTGTACCTCCTTCCTGAAGGTAGCAATGAGAAGAGGGCATGTCTTTTGCACATTCGCTCTCTGTCCATCTTATGTGTGGTCTTTCATTAATTCTATTGCGTTTCTGTGAATTCCTGCTAGAAAATGAATCTCAGGGTTGTACGTGGTGGCGTGTGTGGTTTGGTAATAAATTTATTTCAAATGCTGAAATGCACATAGCTATTTCTATCCTCACTCTCTCTATTTTTCCCTTTCAGGGTTCTTTTGAAGACCCTGACCTGGAGTTACACGCTGACGTCGGTTCTTTTCGAGAATAGGTCCTGCTCGCCGGGCCTCACGACCGGCCGTTATTCGATATATGAAGGACGCAGTCTAGACTGGCTCGCCTTCGGGGTTCCAGGATTTTGTGGCTCTGGAGGTGGGCGGAATCGAGGTTGGTGCCTCTGCGGGAAATCGGTGTGTCATGGGAGACGGAAGATCGTAAGCAGCGAGCTGGCTGCTGGCTGTGTGCCCAGAGACCCGAGTTCTTTGGGCATAGAGCTCCGAAAAAACAGACTTTTAACATCGTAAACCAGTGAGTTGTTTGTTATGTCTCACCTCTCGCTGTGAAACGGAGACACCTCTTTCTCCCTTTAGGGAGAGAGAGGGAGAGACAGACACACACACACACACAGCCTGTGGTACGTCAAATTACCGGGTGAATGAGTAGTCTTTGGGGTACTGCTTGAACGCTTGGTGGGGGGGGGGGGTGGCACCAATGCTTTTTTTTGCTGATGGGAAGAGGGGATCGTTGCTTTGCTGCTGCTTACATGTGGGAGGGGGGAGCTGGGGGGGGGGCTTTGGGGTTCTAACATTTCTTCTTCTTCTTCTTCTATTTCCGGCTACTTAGACGCATCTGGGCGTATTACAGCCCTCCACAGGATGTATAATTAATTATAGAACTTCAAGGAACTCAAATTCTCGAATACAACCTAGTCTCACGTATAAACTGAATAATAAACTCTTCAATCAGATGTTAATTTTCTTGATGGCCGAACAAAGATTTAATAGAAAACCAAAATAAATTTAGGCCAGATAGCCTCTTGAACAACATGCTTCTTTCAATTTTGTATCGATTAGAGCTCAGCAAAACATGCCGGACTGTCTCTGGACTATCACAGTCACATAAACCAGTAGGATGTTTTCCTATTATCTTTAAATAATAGTTTAGCCCACAATGCCCCAACCTAAGTCTTGTTAATTTCACCATATCTCTACAACTTAAAAGGTAACAGTCTGAGACCTTTTTAACTAGTGGGTGACTAGAAAAATAATGCCTGCCCCTTAATGAAGGGTCTCAGCCTGAAACGTCGACAGTAGCTCTTCTTAGAGATGCTGCCTGGCCTGCTGCATTCACCAATAACTTTGATGTGTGTTGCCTGCCCCTTAATTCATTTTTCCAATCCTCCTGCCACTTCTTCTCTATACCTTTTTTAATCCTACTTCTCAATTCTGCTCTGCCTAGGGGAACTCTAATTTCTATTTACCTGTTCTGTAAGGAAGACTTTGCAATGCCATCCACAATTTCATTTCCCTCCATCCCAGCATGCCCAGGTATCCATGAAAATCTAACTGCACAACCCATCTTCCCTACTCTAAACAACACTAAGATAATCTCAATAACTATGTCAGGACCAGCTTTTGATTTACTCCCTTTTATAGACGCTAAGGCAGCAGCAGAATCCGAACAGATAATAACCCTACGTGGTCGAGAGTCTTCTATCCACCATTAAGGCCCAGAGGATCGCTAATAATTCTGTTGCAAAGACGGAAACACCATCTGAAACCCGGTGACCAATCTTAATTCCAAGTTGAGACACATACATCCCAAATCCTGCCCTGCTGCTCTCTGGGTCCACTGAGCCATCAGTAAAAATCTTCAGATAAGATACCCATTTATTATTTAAATATTCATTTGAGATCAACGCCGATGAAATTGCACTGCTTCCTTGAAGCTGAAAAAGGAGGAATAGGTCTTCTTCTGGTTCTACTTGGTAGTGTGGAGGAGCAGAGGGATCTGGGGGTACATGTCCACAGATCCGTGAAAGTTGCCTCACAGGTGGATAGGGTAGTTAAGAAAGCTTATGGGGTGTTAGCTTTCGTAAGTCGAGGGACAGAGTTTAAGAGTCGCGATGTAATGATGCAGCTCTATAAAACTCTGGTTAGGCCACACTTGAAGTACTGTGTCCAGTTCTGTTCGCCTCACTATAGAAAGGATGTGGAAGCATTGGAAAGGGTACAGAGGAGATTTACCAGGATGCTGCCTGGTTTAGAGAATATGCATTATGATCAGAGATTAAGGGAGCTAGGGCTTTACTCTTTGGAGGGGAGGAGGGTGAGAGGAGACATGATAGAGTTGTAACAAGATAATAAGAGGAATAGATCGAGTGGACAGCCAGCACCTCTTCCCCAGGGCACCATTGCTCAATACAAGAGGACATGGCTTTAAGGTAAGGGGTGGGAAGTTCAAGGGGGAGATTAGAGGTAGTTTTTTCACTCAGAGAGTGGTTGGTGCGTGGAATGCACTGCCTGAGTCAGTGGTAGAGGCAGATACACTAGTGAAGTTTAAGAGATATGGAGGAATTTAAGTTGGGGGCTTATATGGGAGGCAGGGTTTGAGGGTCAGCACAACATTGTGGGCCGAAGGGCCTGTACTGTGCTGTAGTATTCTATGTTCTAACATTTAGCTGTTATTCATTCTTTGGGGGCAGTCCTCCATTTTTGTGGATGTTTGCGAAGAAGAAGAATTTCGGGATGTATGTTGTATACATTTCTCTGGCAATTAAATGCACTCGTTGAAACCTCTTTGAACCCAGAACGTACGGTCACCAGCACCCAGCCAGATCGTCAAGGACCCAGCACGAGGAGACTCCCAATGTCAGAAACAGTTTCTCAACTGTGTGTGTGTGTGTGTTTGTTTTTTTTTATTATTAAACACTGTACAAAAAGACAGAAGTTCTAAAAGCGATCTCAAACACTACAAAACACATCTGACGTCAACTGGGACGGAAGCGATTGGGTCGAAAAGAGCTGGCTGCAGCAGGTGGAGAGAGGTGAGGAGTTCATCCCGCAGACTCGCTGGCCGGGGATCGTCCACGAGACAGGGTGGAGGGGCCGCTATCATTATCGAACAGGCTATGGATCCACAGGGCTCGGGTTTATTAGAAACCATGGACCTTGAGTTGCTCTTCCTTGACGATGCCAACCTGCAAGTCAATCAGAACGACGACGTTAGTAACGGCAACGGCTGGGCAAGGTTTAGACCATAAGACAAAGGAGAAGTTGGCCATTCAGCCCATCGAGTCTGCTCCGCCATTTTATCATGAACTGATCCATTCTCCCATTTAGTCCCACTCCCCCGCCTTCTCACCATAACCTTTGATGCCATGGCTACTCAGATACCTATCAATCTCTGCCTTAAATACATCCAATGACTTGGCCTCCACTGCCGCCCGTGGCAACAAGTTCCATAGATTCACCACCCTCTGGCTAAAAAAATTTCTTCCACATCTCTATTCTGAATGGGTGCCCTTCAATCCTTGAGTCATGCCCTCTCGTACTAGACTCCCCCATCATGGGAAACAACTTTGCCACATTCACTCTGTCCATGCCTTTCAACATTTGAAATGTTTCTATGAGGTCTCCCCTCATTCTTCTAAACTCCAAGGAATACAGTCCAAGAGCGGACAAATGTTCCTCATGTTAACCCTCTCATTCCTGGAATCATTCTAGTGAGTCTTCTCTGTACCCTCTCCAACGTCAGCACATCCTTTCTTAAATAAGGAGACCAAAACTGCCCACAGTACTCCAAGTGAGGTCTCACCAGCGCCTTATAGAGCCTCAACATCACATCCCTGCTCCTATACTCTATTCCTCTAGAAATGAATGCCAACATTGCATTCGCCTTCTTCACTACTGACTCAACCTGGAGGTTAACTTTAAGGGTACCCTGTACGAGGACTCCCAAGTCCCGTTGCATCTCAGAACTTTCAATTCTTTCCCCATTTAAATAATAGTCTGCCCGTTTATTTCTTCTGCCAAAGTGCATAACCATACACTTTCCAACATTGTATTTCATTTGCCACTTCTTTGCCCATTCTTCCAATCTATCCAAGTCTCTCTGCAGACTCTCCGTTTCCTCAGCACGACCGGCCCCTCCACCTATCTTCGTATCGTCAGCAAACTTAGCCACAAAGCCATCTATTCCATAATCCAAATCGTTGATGTACAACGTAAAAAGAAGCGGCCCCAACACAGACCCCTGTGGATCACCACTGGTAACCGGCAGCCAACCAGAATAGGATCCCTTTATTCCCACTCTCTGTTTCCTGCCAATCAGCCAACGCTCTATCCACGTATGTAACTTTCCTGTAATTCCATGGGCTCTTACCTTGTTAAGTAGCCTCATGTGTGGCACCTTGTCAAAGACCTTCTGAAAATCCAAATATACAACATCCACTGCATCTCCCTTGTCTAGCCTACTGGTAATTTCCTCAAAAAATTGTAATAAGTTTGTCAGGCAGGATTTTCCATTAAGGAATCCATGCTGAATTCTGCCTATCTTGTCATATGCCTCCAGGTACTCTGTAACCTCATCCTTGACAATCGACTCCAACAACTTCCCAACCACTGATGTCAAGCTAACTGGTCTATAATTTCCTTTTTGCTTCCTTGCCCCCTTCTCAAATAGCGGAGTGACATTTGCAATCTTCCAGTCCTCCGGAACCATGCCAGAATCTATCGACTTTTGAAAGATCATCGCTAATGCCTCTGCAATCTCCACAGCTACTTCCTTCAGAACACGAGGGTGCATTCCATCTGGTCCAGGAGATTTATCTACCTTTAGCCTATTCAGCTTCCTGAGTACTTTCTCCGTCGTAATTGTGACTGCGCACACTTCTCTTCCCTGCCACCCTTGAGTGTCCGGTATCCTGCTGATGTCTTCCTCAGTGAAGACTGATGCAAAATACTCATTCAGTTCCTCCGTCATCTCATCTCCCAATCTCCCATTACAATTTCTCCAGCATCATTTTCTATCGGTCCTATATCTACTCTCACCTGTCTTTTACTCTTTATATACTGGAAAAAGTTTTTAGTATCCTCTTTGATATTATTTGCTAGCTTCCTTTCATAGTTAATCTTTTCCCTCCTAATGACCTTCTTAGTTTCCTTTTGTAAGCTTTTAAAAACTTCCCAATCCTCCGTCTTCCCACTAATTTTTTGCTGCCTTGTATGCCCTCTCCTTTGCTTTAACTTCTCTTGTCAGCCACGGTTGCATCCTTTTTCCACTCGAAAATGTCTTCTTTTTTGGAATATACTTGTCTTGCACCTTCCTCACTTCTCGCAGAAACTCCAGCCACTGCTGCTGTGCCGTCCTTCCCGTTTAAGGCTGTCGTAGCCGGGGGGGCTGGTAATGGGGACAAGCTCCCACTACCTATTAGATGTTCCCAATGGCGTGCAACTCAAACAGCCTCTGATAACCAAGTCCAGCCCCTGGTCTTCACGTGTAGCTTAGCTACTAAGCCTGAGGGAACTGTTTCTACCGGCGGGGGGGGGAGAGGAGAGAAGGCACCTTAAAACCAGACACTTCGGACAGATGGCTCATCTGGGAGGAGGGGGAGAAACTCTGATCTCCGACCCCCGCTGCCTTGCGGCTGTAAGCCAACAGCGGCTCCAAGGACCTCATGTTACCGGGGGGGGTGGGGGGAAGTGCGTGGGGAAAGGGTCCCAGAAGATAGGGACAATTTGAAGGACTGGCAGGGGACACCGGCGAGCTGGTGTTGGCGGCCTATGCCCCGTAGGGGCGGTGGGCTCAAGAAGAAGGGAGAATAAGACCAGAAGCTTTTAATTTTAGTTCGGGAATGAGTCAAATCAAAACCAAATTCAAAAAAGTAGCTGCAAATTCTGAATATAGAAACATAGAAACATAGAAAATAGGTGCAGGAGTAGGCCATTCGGCCCTTCGAGCCTGCACCGCCATTTATTATGATCATGGCTGATCATCCAACTCAGAACCCAGCCTTCCCTCCATACCCCCTGACCCCTGTAGCCACAAGGGCCATATCTAACTTCCTTTTAAACATAGCTAATGAACTGGCCTCAACAGTTTGCTGTGGCAGAGAATTCCACAGATTCACCACTCTCTGTGTGAAGAAGTTTTTCCTAACCTCGGTCCTAAAAGGCTTCCCCTCTATCCTCAAACTGTGACCCCTCGTTCTAGACCTCCCCAACATCGGGAACAATCTTCCTGCATCTAGCCTGTCCAATCCCTTTAGGATCTTATACGTTTCAATCAGATCCCCCCTCAATCTTCTAAATTCCAACGAATACAAGCCCAGTTCATCCAGTCTTTCATCATATGAAAGACCTGCCATCCCAGGAATCAATCTGGTGAACCTTCTTTGTACTCCCTCTATGGCAAAGATGTCTTTCCTCAGATTAGGGGACCAAAACTGCACACAATACTCCAGGTGTGGTCTCACCAAGGCCTTGTACAACTGCAGTAGTACCTCCCTGCTCCTGTACTCGAATCCTCTCGCTATAAATGCCAGCATACCGTTCGCCTTTTTCACCGCCTGCTGTACCTGCATGCCCACTTTCAATGACTGGTGTATAATGTCACCCAGTTACTATCGAACAGTTATTACCCCTCAACCATCAGGAAGGAGGTACAGGAGCCTCAGGACTCACACCACCAGGTTCAGGAACAGTTATTACCCCTCAGACATCAGGAAGGAGGTACAGGAGCCTCAGGACTCACACCACCAGGTTCAGGAACAGTTATTAACCCATAACCATCAGGAAGGAGGTACAGGAGCCTCAGGACCCACACCACCAGGTTCAGGAACAGTTATTACCCCTCAACCATCAGGAAGGAGGTACAGGAGCCTCAGGGCCCACACCAGCAGGTTCAGGAACAGTTATTACCCCTCAACCATCAGGAAGGAGGTACAGGAGCCTCAGGACCCACACCACCAGGTTCAGGGACAGTTATTACCCCTCAACCATCAGGAAGGAGGTACAGGAGCCTCAGGACCCACACCACCAGGTTCAGGGACAGTTATTACCCCTCAACCATCAGGAAGGAGGTACAGGAGCCTCAGGACCCACACCACCAGGTTCAGGGACAGTTATTACCCCTCAACCATCAGGCTCTTAAACAAAAGAGGATAACTACACTCATCTATTGAGATGCTCCCACAACCAATGATCTCACTTTAAGGACTCTTTATCTCACGTTCTCGTTATTTATTGCTATTTATTTATACTTGCATTTTGCACAGTCTGTTATCTTCTGCACTCTGGTTGATCTTTCATTGATCCTGTTTACAGTTACTATTCTATAGATTTGCCAAGCACGCCCAGAAGAAAAGGAATCTCAGGGTTGTACGTGGTGACGTATATGTACTCTGATGATAAAACTTTACTTTGAACTTTGAAGCAAATGAATCTCAGGGCAGTGTGCGATGGCATGTATGTACTTTGAACAAATAAAATTTACTTTGAATTTCGACTGCACTAGCAACTGCACCCAAAGACAGACGCGGTGGCCAGATGCATTTCAGGTGGCCAAGTGACGTGAAACACCACAACAGCAGAGTGTTTAGCTTGACACCTTTACAGCCCTGGGTGTCGGAGTTCGGTCCCGGCGTCCTCCGTAAGGAGTCTCTGTACGTCCTCCACGTGGAATGAGAGCATTTCCTCCGGGTGCTCTGGTTTCCAGCCACACTCCAAAGACATTTCACTGACGACTGGAAATCGCCCCGTGATTAACTAGGGTTAAATCGGGGATTGTTGGGACTTGCTGGGCGGGGTGCGGCTTGGTGGGGGTGGGGGAGAGGGCCTAATCTGTGTTGTTACCTCAAAACTCACAGACGTGGTCAGAGTCGACCGTGGGTGTCGTGTCCCAGCTGTCTAGACGCGCAAGCCAGGGCTGTACGGTATGGAGAGCAAGCTGTTCCCCAGGTAGAAGACTCCCCCCCCCCACCCCTCCCACTCCAAAGCCTTCCCCCGTGAGCGGGTACAGCCGCAAGACAGCGGGAGGTTTGAGATCAGAGTTTTCCTTCTGCGAAATGAGCTGCCAACCGCGGCCGACGAGCCCCCATTGCCCGAAGCGACTGGTTTTAAGGCGCCTGTGACCCACCTTTGCCCCTTCTCCTGTGAGGAGAAGCGGTTTCGCCGGGCTTTGTAGCTGAGCCACACGTGAAGGCCGGGACCTTCAAGGTGTACAAGATGATGAGAGGCATTGATCGTGTGGATAGTCAGAGGCTGAGGTGGCGAGCACGAGAGGGCACAGTTTTAAGGTGCTTGGAAGTAGGTACAGAGGAGATGTTTTTTACTCAGAGAGTGGTGAGTGTGTGGAATACGCTGCCAGCAACGGTGGTGGAGGCGGATATGATAGGGTCCTTTAAGAGACTCCTGGACAGGTACATGGAGCTTAGAGAAATAGAGGGCTATGGGTAACCGGAGGTGATCTCTAAGGTAGGAATATGTTCGGCACAGCTTTGTGGGCTGAAGGGCCTGTATTGTGCTGTAGGTTTTCTATGTTTCTATGAGCTGGACTTGGTTGTCAGCGGCTATCTGTGACGCACAGCATGGGGAGCTTGTCAACTTTAAGCTATGACAACCTTGAGGGACCACCTCTAAACTAAATAAAAATAAAATCGAGTCACCTCCACGAGGAATTTGCAGATGTTCTTACGCTGGTCACCTTGAACTTGGATCACCTCACCGTACTCTGGGTGTTCGATCACAGTGCCGTTGCAGGCAAACTGCTGTGGGAAGAAAAGCCCGCGTTAGTGAATCGCGACGTAAGCATCCCCCCCCCCACCCCCATGATCAAAACGGGCAGATGGTCACACTCCTCGGACCTGCTTCGCCCCACGCGGCCTCCTCTACGTCGTCCGGGGCGGAGGGCGAGGATGGGGGAAAGAAAAGCAAGGTTTCCCAGTGGTCAGTCATTGAAACATAACACGAAAAGAGTCGGTTATGTTTACCCCTGTGGAACACTGCCAGTCATCGTCAGCCAGTCAGAAGAGACTCCCTGTATTCCCTTTCTTTGCCTCCTGCCAGTCAGGAGGCAGAATCTTCCCTGTAATACCACGGGCTCATAGCTTGCGAGGCAGCCTCATGTGTGGCCTTCTGAAACTCCAAGTACACAACGTCGACCCATTCTCCTTTCTCTACCCTGCTTTCGATGAGATCCGCCCTCACTCTTCTAAATTCAAGCCAGTTCACCCGATAAACCGTCCATTCACGGAAACATTCTCCTGACCCTTCTCCGAACCCTCTCCAATGTCCGGGGGGTGGCGGGGGGTGAGGAAGGGAGAGGGACGGCGAAAGTGGGAAAGGAGGAGACAGGGTGAAGTAGAGAGCCGCTGTCCCAGAGTACATCCTACGCACAGTCAGGAAATCTCAACAACGTCTCGACATTTGGAGCAGGCTGGACTTTGCAGATCCATACTCCCGTCATTCTGCTGATGCCCAGTAGGGGGCGCCCTGACCGGCTGCATCACTGCCTGGTTCGGACACTGGACTGTGGCAGACAGGAATTCGCCACAACGGGGAGTCAGAATCGCCCAACACACCACCGGCACCAGCCTACCCACCGTCACGGACATAGATACAGAAAGGGGCAAGTAACATCGTGAAGGATCCCACCCACCCTGCTCACGGACTGTCTGTCCCACTCCCGTCAGGGAGGAAGCTACGTAGCATCCACGCCAGGGACCGCCAGACTCAAAAACAGTGACTCTCCCCAAGCAGTGAGTCTGATCAACACCTCCACCCACTGACCTACCCCTCCACACCCCCAACCACCGACCGACCCACCTCTCCACACACCCCCGATCACCCACCGACCCACACCCCCGATCACCCACTGACCCACCCCTCCACACCCCCAATCACCCACCGACCCACCCCTCCACACCCCCAATCACCCACTGACCCACCCCTCCACACCCCCAATCAATCACCCACTGACCCACCCCTCCACACCCCCAATCACCGACTGACCCACCCCTCCACACACCCCCAATCACCCACCGACCCACCCCTCCACAACCCCAACCACCGACCGACCCACCCCTCCACACTCCCAATCACCCACTGACCCACCCCTCCACACCACCAATCACCCACTGACCCACCCCTCCAATCCCAATCACCCACTGACCCACCCCTCCACACCCCCAACCACCCACCGACCCACACCTCCACACCCCCAATCACCCACTGACCCACCCCTCCACACCCCCAACCACCCACCGACCCACCTCTCCACACACCCCCGATCACCCACCGACCCACCCCTCCACACCCCCGATCACCCACCGACCCACCCCTCCACACCCCCAATCACCCACCGACCCACCCCTCCGCACCCCCCAATCACCCACTGACCCACCCCTCCGCACCCCCGATCAGCCACTGACCCACCCCTCCACACCCCCAATCACCCACTGACCCACCCCTCCAGTCCCAATCACCCACTGACCCACCCCTCCACACCCCCAATCACCCACTGACCCACCCCTCCAGTCCCAATCACCCACTGACCCACCCCTCTACACCCCCAATCACCCGACCCACCCCTCTACACCCCCAATCACCCGACCCACCCCTCCACACCCCCAATCACCCACTGACCCACCCCTCCACACCTCCAATCACCCACTGACCCACCCCTCCACACCCCCAATCACCCACTGACCCACCCCTCCACACCCCCAATCACCCACTGACCCACCCCTCCAGTCCCAATCACCCACTGACCCACCCCTCCACACTCCCTCAACCACCACTACTTTATCATTTCCTGTCAGAATCACCTCATGTGCAGACTCTCCTGTGCCCAGCGTCACTTTATGGACACACAATCAATCTGTGTGTTTAAGGTACCTTATGTGTTTATAATTTTTGGGTTTTTATCATTATTGTGTTCTTTATCTTTTTGTTTTGTGCTGCATTGGACCCGGAGTAACAATTATTTTGTTCTCCCTTACACTTGTGTGCATTGAATAGCATTAAACAACCCTCGATCTGAATAATTGATAGGGGTGAATCTAACTGGTTGGCACGTTGATCCTGCAAAGGTTTTGCTCAGCAGATCCCCAGATTTTTTTTTATGCCATTAAACGAGGTGTCGGTGGATCCCGAGGCTGGGGATCCCCCGGTTTAGCCAACAGCCTTTGCCAGCATTGAGGCTCTCACCTTTTTGAAGTGCCTGAGGAGCTTTCTTTTGTCATACTCGTCCGCAATCCCCTGGACCGTGGTGAGGGTCTTGCGACCGTTCCTCTGCTGGATCCTTATATGTATGTAGTCCTCAGCCCCAGAAGGGAGCAAGTCATCGCCCTTAAGCGCATCAGCAAAGGGATCTGGAAGGGTGAAGGTGCTCCGTTACTGGCCGGAGGTGTCGCGTGCCAGAGCCTTGGATTGATTCCCAAAGCCGAACGAGACACGGACACACGGGCAGGCAGAAACACACACACCACGGAGACACACCAAAAAACGGAGACACAGGGACACGGTGAGGGAATAGTGTGAGTGTTGAGGCTTGGAGAAGACAAAAACTACAACACACTAGAGGAGTCAGATAACAACAGGAGAGAGGGGATGGGCTGGGTGCACGTTCATACAGATACACACACACACAGAGTCATGAGCCACAAGCCAAGCCCAGGAAAACAAGGCCAACGTACCTGGGGATCTTCTATAACAAATGATCACCCACCATCTCGTCCGCTACCCAGTCCCTCCTTTTCTCCTCCCTACCCTAACCCTCCACCCCTACCACATCCCTCCTCCCTACCCCGACCCTCCACCCCTACTGCAACCCATCACCCTCGTCTCACTCCCTCCGTCTCTTCTACCTGGTCCCTCCTAATCCTACCTTCTCCCCTCTCTCCTACCCCTCCCTCCTCCCTACCCAGTTCCTCCTCTCCTACCCCTTCACCCCTCCCTCCTCCTCACAGTGTCCCTCCTCCTCCTCCACCCCAACCCTCCTCCCTCCCTTCTCCCCTACCCTTCAGCCCTCCCTCCCCACCGTTAATCCTCCCCTACCCCATCTCTCCCTGACCTTCCCCTCCCTCCTCCCCTTTCCCCGCCCCTCCTCCCTCCCTCCGACCCTGCCCCTTATCCCATCCTCTCTACCCTGACCCTTCCCTCCCTCCTCCCCTACCTTGCCCCTTGTCCCACTTTCTCTACCACCCCTCCCTCCTTCTCTGCCCCTCCCTCCCCCCTACCCACCCCTCGTCCCACCCTCTCTACCCTGACCCCTCCCTCCCCCTACCCGTCCCTCGTCCCACCCTCTCTACTGTGACCCCTCCCTCCCTCCTCCCCTAAACCGCCCTTCATCCCACCCTCACTCTGACCCCTCCCCCCTCCTCCCTTACCCCACCCCTCCTCCCTCCCTACTCCCATACCCCGCCTCTCGTCCCACGCTCTCTACAGTGATCCCTCCCTCCTCCCCTACCCATTCCCTTGTCCCACCCTCTCTACCCTGACCCCTCCCTCCTCCCCTACCCCGCCCCTTCTCCTTCCTCCCCTACCCCGCCCCTCCTCCCTCCTCCCTTCCCCACCCCTCCTCCCTACCCCGCCGCTCGTCCCACTCTCTCTACAGTGACCCCTCCCTCCCTCCCTTCCCCGCCCCTCCTCCCTCCCTCCTCCCTTCCCCGCCCCTTGTCCCACTCTCTCTACAGTGACCCCTCCCTCCTCCCCTACCCATTCCCTTGTCCCACCCTCTCTACCCTGATCCCTCCCTCCCTCCTCCCCTACCTTGCCCCTTGTCCCACTTTCTCTACCACCCCTCCCTGCTTCCCTGCCCCTCCCTCCTCCCCTACCCACCCCTCGTCCCACCCTCTCTACCCTGACCCCTCCCTCCCCCCACCCGTCCCTCGTCCCACCCTCTCTACTCTGACCCCTCCCTCCGTCCTCCCCTTCCCCGCCCCTCCTCCCTCCCTACTCCCATACCCCGCCCCTCGTCCCACGCTCTCTACAGTGACCCCTCCCTCCCTCCTCCCCTACCCATTCCCTTGTCCCACGCTCTCTACAGTGACCCCTCCCTCCCTCCTCCCCTACCCATTCCCTTGTCCCACGCTCTCTACAGTGACCCCTCCCTCCCTCCTCCCCTACCCATTCCCTTGTCCTACCCTCTCTACCCTGACCCCTCCCTCCTCCCCTTCCCCGCCCCTTCTCCTTCTTCCCCTACCCCGCCCCTCCTCCCTCCTCCCTTCCCCACCCCTCCTCCCTACCCCGCCGCTCGTCCCACTCTCTCTACAGTGACCCCTCCCTCCCTCCTCCCCTTCCCCGCCCCTCCTCCCTCCCTCCTCCCTTCCCCGCCCCTTGTCCCACTCTCTCTACAGTGACCCCTCCCTCCTCCCCTACCCATTCCCTTGTCCCACCCTCTCTACCCTGACCCCTCCCTCCTCCCTTCCCCGCCCCTCCTCCCTCCTCCCATACCCCACCCCTCGTCCCACCCTCTCTACCCTGACCCCTCCCTCCCTCCTCCCCCCCGACCCGCCCCTCGTCGGGCCCTCACCGAAGCTCTGCAGGTTGTGACAGGCGGACATACGCCGTACCGGGGTGAGTCTGACGGGACGAAGTCGGGGTCTCTGTCGCTCACTCTGCTTCCTTCCCGCTCCCGGGCCGACTGCCGTGGGGGGCCGGGCGGCGCTCTGGCGTCACCAATAGGCTGCCTGCGTCACAGCGAGATGACGTCATCGGCCGTGTGACGCACTGAGGACTGCCCACCCAACCCCCCCAAGTCCTCCCAGGGTCCGAGATTCCCGGTACCGGGAGGACCAGATGGGGGGCGGGGCGGATGGCAGGGGGTAACAGGAGGGAGGGGTGGGAATATCCCAGTATGGGTGGGGATCAGTGAGAGTGAGGGGTGGGGATATCCCGATATGGGGGGGGGGGTCAGTGAGAGGGAGGGGTGGGAATATCCCAGTATGGGTGGGGATCAGTGAGAGTGAGGGGTGGGGATATCCCGATATGGGGGGGGTCAGTGAGAGGGAGGGGTGGGGATATCCCAGTATGGGTGGGGGGGGTCAGTGAGAGGGACAGGTGAGGATATCCCGATATGGGGGGGGGGAGGGTCAGTGAGAGGGAGGAGTGGGAATATCCCAGTATGGGTGGGGATCAGTGAGAGTGAGGGGTGGGGATATCCCGATATGGGGGGGGGGGGTCAGTGAGAGGGAGGGGGTGGGAATATCCCAGTATGGGTGGGGATCAGTGAGAGGGACAGGTGAGGATATCCCGATATGGGGGGGGAGGGTCAGGGTCAGTGAGAGGGAGGAGTGGAGATATCCCGATATGGGGGGATCAGAGAGAGGGAGGGGTGAGGATATCCCGATATGTGGGGGGTCAGTGAGAGGTAGGGGTGAGGATATCCCAGTATGGGTGGGGGGGGTCAGTGAGAGGGAGGGGTGAGGATATCCCAGTATGAGTGGGGGTGGCCAGTGAGAGGGAGAGGTGAGACTATCCCGATATGGGGGGGTCAGAGAGAGGGAGGGGTTAGGATATCCCGATGTGGGGGGGGGGCAGTGAGAGGGAGGGGTGGGGATATCCTGATATGGGGGAGGGTCAGTGAGAGGGAGGCGTGAGGATATCCCAGTATGGGTGGGGGGCAATGAGAGGGAGGGGTGGGAGCTCAGCGGGAGGGTGGGTCGGGGGAGGTGTTCTGGTACGGGGGGCAGTACAGGAGGGTGCTAAAGCATTGGGAGTGACCCTGACCTTCAATAAACAGTCCAAAGTCCCTCCTTCCCTCCGCTAGCCTGCAGGTCACCCTTGGGCGAGGTGTAGCACCTGCTTAGCCCCCCGCCCCGATCAGTGTCAGGTGAAGCCGTGGGAGTAGGTGGTGGACGGTCGTACGAGCAGCCGGTGCTGATCACAAGTCCTGGTGATGCGACCACTGACGCCAGGCAGACAATCTCTGAAGAGCATTGATAATGTCTGGGGGTCACCCCGTCTTGTAAAGTCACTGCCCAGAAGAACGCGATGGCAAACCACTTCTGCAGATAAAATTTGCCAAGATCAATCATGGCCGTGGAAAGACCGTGATGGCCCATGTCATAGTGACACGGCACGTAATGATGATGTCATATGACATGGCACATGATGATGATGTCATACAATATTGATGATGATGGGTTAGACTGTAACGGGAGTATTGTGCACAGTCCTGGTCTCCCCCTACTACAGGAAGGATGTTGAGGCTTTGGAGAGGGGGCAGAAGAGGTTGGAAGAGAGGGCGTGCGCCTGCAAGAGGCAGATAGATTAGGGACTTTTGAGAGACGTTTCTATAAGGCACGTGGATGTGAGGGAAATGGAAGGATATGGACATGGTGTCGGCAGAAGGTACTGGTTGGTCATCTGATGGTTAATTTACTTAGACCAGCATGAGATTGCGGGCTGAAAGGGCCCCGCTCCTGTGCAGTACCGTCCTACTTTCCAATGTCACCTCTCTTCCCCGTTCTGACGTTTTGGCCCGAGCAACGACGGCAGCCGAACCTCCTGACCGCGTTGGCGTGCTTTTATGCACTGAGTCGCCGCGGCATGATTGGCCGACTAGATACCGTGCGCTCACGAGCGGGTGTACCGGCTCACCTGAGAGAGTGGCACGACCCCGCGACACTGCGAGGCAGGTCATTCCCAACACAGGGACCCCCGGCAGTGACCGCTAATGGGGAGTCCCCCTTAAATAGTGACAGAACGCGGAAAACCCCGCGCCGGTCACAATTAACTTGACAGGGTTAAACAGAAAGCCCAAGAGGCTTAACGGGTCTTGTTAAAGACAACGACTAGTCAACTCAGGAGCTGGAAGCCCAACGCTCTACGACACAACGCAGAGCCCACGACAAACTGAACCTCTTGGCCATGTCCACATGCTCTTATGCATTGAGTGGCTGCCACACGTTCGGCACCTAAGAACTGGTCACCGGTGTACGTTTCATCGGTAAAGTACGGGTTTGGAAAATAAATCCATAGCCACAGTGGTTTGCAGGGGTGTTGTTGGGGCACGTTTGGGCAAAGGAAATAAGGCGGGCAGCAGGCTAAGAAGCTACAAGAGTAGTGGAAAAGTCGCCAAGAGTAGTGGGGAACTGGACGATTGTCAAAAGTTTATTAAGCAACAAAGAACCACAGGGAAAGTTATTATATATTATGAAATGATAGAGTGAGGATATTCTGGTGTGTGTTACCTCAACAACCCACTAGATGGCGGTGGTGACCGATGGCGACAGCTTGCAGGCGGCTTACTAAACTACTTTATACTTTACACTTTATTGTCGCCAAACAATTGATACTAGAGTGTAGAATCATCACAACGATATTTGACTCTGCTCTTCGTGCTCCCCGGATTACAAATCGATAGTAAATATTAAAAATTTAAATTATAAATCATAAATAGGAAAGGGAAAGTAAGGTAGTGCAAAAAAACCGAGAGGCAGGTCCGGATATTCGGAGGGTACGGCCCAGATCCGGGTCAGGATCCGTTCAGCAGTCTTATCACAGTTGGAAAGAAGCTGTTCCCAAATCTGCTGAATACGCTTCGAAATATACTTCTTCACCTGAAATGGGAGCTCGTAATTTTCCTTTTAAGAATGCATGCTTGGGGCGACTGAATGATCTCCTGGGGGTGGGGGGGAGGAATCGGCGTGGATGTGCAGCTATTTCCATCGCTGGGGGTTGTGCCTCCATCCCTGGCGGCGTATTACGGTCGACTCGATTACTCCGCGCTGCTCAAAGCGGCGAGGTCGGGAAAGGATTGCGTGTGCAGCGTGGTCTGACTGGTCTCCCCACCGTCGCGGCTGCTGGCAGAAGACGCAGGAGTCCCACGCTGAGAGGTTCACTCTCCGCGGCATCTCGTGGGTGTGGATTCACTTTTGGGGGCGGGGTGTCTATAGTTCAATGCTCGGTGCGCTGTTTGTTCACTTTTTGCTGTTTGCGTGATTTGTTGTTTTTTTTTCCCTGCTGGTTTGCCGTTCTTGTTGTGCAGGAGTTTTTTTAAAAATCGGGTTTTCTGATGTTCCTCTGTTTGGTGGCTTGTTGCAAGAAGACAAATCTCAAGGGTACCTACTTTGATAATAAACGCACTTTGGACTTTGACGTCAAATAGCACGAGCGACGAAGCCCAACTGGTAAGGGCGAGTGAATGGCCCCTCTTCTCGCAGCCAAAGAGTTGGAAATGAAAGGGCAGAACACACAGAATGCTGGAGGAACTCAGCAGGCCAGGCAGCGTCTACGGTAAGAAATAAACAGCCAATGTTTTCGGCCGAGACCCTGCCTCAGGCTTGAGGGGGAAGGGCAGAAGGAGATAAGAGGCTGGCTGGAAGGTGATAGGTGAAGCCAGATGGGTGGAAAAGGTCAAGGACTGGAGAAGAAAGAATCTGATCGGAGAGGAGAGTGGCCAATAGGAGGAGGGGACCCAAGGGGAAGTAATAGGCAGGTGGCAACAAGTGGAAGGTCGGGGGGTGGGTGGGGAATTGTGTTCATCAGAAGGAGAAGTCAATGTTCATGCCATCAGGTTGGAGGGAACTCAGACAAAACATAAGGTGTTGCTTCTCCACCCTGAGGGTGACCTCATCTTGGCACAAGATCGACACGTCGGAAGGGGAATGAGAGTCGGAGTTAAAATGTTTGCCCACCGGGAAGTCCCGCTCATGGCAAATGGTGGAAAGCTGTTCGACGAAGCTGTCCCCCGACGGGTCTCACCAAAGCAGGGGAGTGTGTATTCACCGCCAATTAAAGGTCAGGCTGCCGCCGTTGTGGACCGCGCAGGATCAGAGCATTGTAAACTCAAACAGAACCATCATTGGCACTTGCCCCCCTTCCAGTATCCAGGACATAGAAACATAGAAAACCTACAGCACAATACAGGCCCTTCAGCCCACAAAGCTGTGCCAAACATGTCCTTACCTTAGAACTACCTAGGGTTATCCATAGCCCTCTATTTTTCTATGCTCCATATACCTATCCAAAAGTCTCTTAAAAGACCCTATCATATCCACCTCCACCACCGTCGCCGGCAGCCCATTCCACACACTCACCACTCTCTGTGTAAACTGACCCCTGATATCTCTCCTGTACCTGCTTCCAAGCACCTTAAAACTGTGCCCTCTCATGCTAGCCATTTCAGCCCTGGGGAAAAGCCTCTGACTATCCACACGATCAATGCCTCTCATCATCTTGTACACCTTTATCAGGTCACCTCTCATCCTCCGTCGCTCCAAGGAGAAAAGGCCGAGTTCACTCAACCTATTCTCATAAGGCACGCTCCCCAATCCAGGCAACATCCTTGTAAATCTCCTCTGCATCCTTTCTATGGTTTCCACATCCTTCCTGTAGTGAGGCGACCAGAACTGAGCACAGTACTCCAAGTGGGGTCTGACCAGGGGCCTATATAGCTGTAACGTTACCTCTCGGCTCTTGAACTCAATCCCACAGTTGATGAAGGCCAATGCACCATTCGCCTTCTTAACCACGGAGTCAACCTGCGCAGCAGCTTTGAGTGTCCTATGGACTTGGACCCCAAGATCCCTCTGATCCTCCAGACTGCCAGGAGTCTTACCATTAATACTATATTCTGCCATCACATTTGACCTACAAAAATGAACCACCTCACACTTATCTGGATTAAACTCCATCTGCCACATCTCAGCCCAGTTTTGTATCCTATCAAGGTCCTGCTGTAACATCTGACAGCCCTCCACACTATTCACAACACCCCCAATCTTTGTGTCATCAGCAAATTTACTAACCCATCCCTTCACTTCCTCCTCCAGGTCATTTATAAAAATCACGAAGAGAAGGGGTCCCAGAACAGATCCCTGAGGCACACCACTGATCATCGGCCTCCATGCAGAATATGACCTGTCTACAACCACTCTTTGCCTTCTGTGGGCAAGCCAGGTCTGGCTCTACAAAGCAATGTCCCCTTGGATCCCACGCCTCCTTACTTTCTCAATAAGCCTTGCATAGGGTACCTTATCAAATGCCTTGCTCAAATCCATATACACTACATCTATGGCTCTACCTTCATCAATGTGTTTAGTCACATCCTCAAAAAATTCAATCAGGTTCGTAAGGCACGACCTGCCTTTGACAAAGCCATGCTGACTATTCCTAATCATATTATACCTCTCCAAACGTTCATAAATCCTACCTCTCAGGATCTTCTCCATCAACTTACCAACCACTGAGGTAAGACTCATTGGCCTATAATTTCCTGGGCTATCCCTACTCCCTTTCTTGAATAAGGGAACAATATAAGGCGGGAGGAGAAGATGGCCATGCGCCGCGTGTGCGCAGCCCTCCGGTGAAAATTGATATCGTATTCATTAAATAGGGGCCGTGGACAATTCCGATTTGATGGAGATAGACGTGAAAGCACAGAGGAACATCTGGAGAAATATCTGAAACGCTCGTTCGCTGCTGTTGTTACTGCGGGGTCGGGAATCTTCTGGACAGAAGGCCTCAAAATCCCCGGCCTTGCCTGCTTTTGGCGACCGAGAGTGAGGTCGAATCGCTCGGACAGAGATGGCGCTCAGTACTCGGTGTCGGAGAGCTGATCAGAGCTCGAAGTTTTCGGATGACTCAGAGTTGGACCGTGGTCGGGCATGGCAGGGAGAGTTTTTCTTCCTTCTCCCGTCTGCGTGAGATGTGGGACATTTGAGAGACTTTGAACTTTTACTGTGCTCATGGACTTCTTCATCAAGTTCTGGTATTGTTGCACTATTGTAACGAAATGTTATAATTATATGGTTTTGTCAGTTTTTTAAGTCTTGGTCTGTCCTGTGTTTTGTGATATCACACCGGAGGAAATAATGTATCACTTCTTAATGCATGCATTACTAAATGACAATAAAAGAGGACTACGTGTTTTCATAAGCATAATATCCGCAACCTTCCAATCCTCTGAAACCTCTGCAATGATGCAAAGATCATCACCAGAGGCTCAGCAATCTCCACCATCGCCTCCCACAGTAGCCTGGGGTACATCTCGTCCAGTCCCAGTGACTTATCCAACATGATGCTTTCCAAAAGTTCCAGCACATCCTCTTTCTTAATATCTACATGCTCGAGCTTTTCAGTCCACTGTAAGTCATGCCTAGAGCCGCCAAGATCCTTTTCTGTAGTGAATACTGAAGCAAAATACTCATTTTCTGTAGTGAATACTGAAGCAAAGTACCTCTGCTATCTCCTCCGGTTCCATACACACTTTTCCACTGTCACACTTGATTGGTCCTATTCTCTCACGTCTTATCCTCTAGCTTTTCACATACTTATAGAATGCCTTGGGGTTTTCCTGAATCCTGTCCGCCAAGGCCTTCTCATGGCCCCTTCTGGCTTTCCTAATTTCATTCTTAAGTTCCTTCCTGCTAGCCTTATAATCTTCTAGATCTCTATCAGTACCTAGTTTTTTGAACCTTTCGTAAGCTTTTCTTTTCTTCTTGACGAGATTTTCAACAGCCTTTATACACCATAGTTCCTGTACCCTACCATCCTTTCCCTGTCTCATTGGAACGTACCTACTCAGAACCCCATGCAAGTATCCCCCGAACATTTGCCACATTTCTTCCGTACTTTTCCCTGAGAAAGTCTGTTCCCAATTTATGCTTCCAAGTTCCTGCCTGATAGCCTCATATTTCCCCTTACTCCAATTAAGCGCTTTCCTGGCTTGTCTGTTCCTATCCCTCTCCAATGCTATGGTAAAGGAGATAGAATTGTGATCACTGTCTCCAAAATGCTCTCCCATTGAGAGATCTGACACCTGACCAGTTTCATTTCCCAATACCAGATCAAGTACAGCCTCTCCTCTTGTAGGCTTATCTACATATTGTGTCAGGAATCTAACGAGTTTTGAAGCATTAGTGATAATTTTTCAAAACTCGTTAGATTCTGGACTAGTTCCTGAGGATTGAAGGGTGGCTAATGTAACCCCACTTTTTAAAAAAGGAGGGAGAGAGAAACTGGGGAATTATAGACCGGTTAGCCTAATGTCGGTGGTGGGGAAACTGCTGGAGTCAGTTATCAAGGATGTGATAACAGCACATTTGGAAAGCGGTGAAATGATCAGACAAAGTCAGCATGGATTTGTGAAAGGAAAATCATGTCTGACGAATCTCATAGAATTTTTTGAGGATGTAACTAGTAGAGTGGATAGGGGAGAACCAGTGGATGTGGTATATTTGGATTTTCAAAAGGCTTTTGACAAGGTCCCACACAGGAGATTAGTGTGGAAACTTAAAGCACACGGTATTGGGGGTAAGGTATTGATGTGGATAGAGAATTGGTTAGCAGACAGGAAGCAAAGAGTGGGAATAAACGGGACCTTTTCAGAATGGCAGGCGGTGACTAGTGGGGTACCGCAAAGCTCAGTGCTGGGACCCCAGTTGTTTACAATATATATTAATGACTTGGATGAGGGAATTAAATGCAGCATCTCCAAGTTTGCAGATGACACGAAGCTAGGTGGCAGTGTTAGCAGTGAGGAGGATGCTAAGAGGATGCAGGGTGACTTGGATAGGTTGGGTGAGTGGGCAAATTCATGGCAGATTTAATGTGGATAAATGTGAAGTTATCCACTTTGGTGGCAAAAATAGGAAAACAGATTATTATCTGAATGGTGGCCGATTAGGAAAAGGGGAGGTGCAACGAGACCTGGGTGTCATTATACACCAGTCATTGAAAGTGGGCATGCAGGTACAGCAGGCGGTGAAAAAGGCGAATGGTATGCTGGCATTTATAGCGAGAGGATTCGAGTACAGGAGCAGGGAGGTACTACTGCAGTTGTACAAGGCCTTGGTGAGACCACACCTGGAGTATTGTGTGCAGTTTTGGTCCCCTAATCTGAGGAACGACATCTTTGCCATAGAGGGAGTACAAAGAAGGTTCACCAGATTGATTCCTGGGATGGCAGGACTTTCATATGAAGAAAGACTGGATGAACTGGGCTTGTACTCGTTGGAATTTAGAAGATTGAGGGGGGATCTGATTGAAACGTATAAGATCCTAAAGGGATTGGACAGGCTAGATGCAGGAAGATTGTTCCCGATGTTGGGGAAGTCCAGAACGAGGGGCCACAGTTTGAGGATAGAGGGGAAGCCTTTTAGGACCGAGATTAGGAAAAACTTCTTCACACAGAGAGTGGTGAATCTGTGGAATTCTCTGCCACAGCAAACTGTTGAGGCCAGTTCATTGGCTATGTTTAAGAGGGAGTTAGATATGGCCCTTGTGGCTACAGGGGTCAGGGGGTATGGAGGGAAGGCTGGGGCGGGGTTCTGAGTTGGATGATCAGCCATGATCATAATAAATGGCGGTGCAGGCTCGAAGGGCCAAATGGCCTACTCCTGAACCTATTTTCTATGTTTCTATGTTTCTATGAAACCTTCCTGAACACACCAAACAAACTCCACCCCATCTAAAGAGAGTATGCATTATGATCAGAGATTAAGGGAGCTAGGGCTTTAATCTTTGGAGAGAAGGAGGATGAGAGGAGACATGATAGAGGTATATAAGATATTAAGAAGAATAGATAGAGTGGACAGCCAGCACCTCTTCCCCAGGGCACCACTGCTCAATACAAGAGGACATGGCTTTAAGTAAGGGGTGGGAAGTTCAAGGAGGATATTAGAGGAAGGTTGTTTACTCAGAGAGTGGTTGGTGCGTGGAATGCACTGCCTGAGTCAGTGGTGGAGGCAGATACACTAGTGAAGTTTAAGAGACTACTAGACAGGTATATGGAGGAATTTAAGGTGGGGGCTTATATGGGAGGTAGGGTTTGAGGGTCAGCACAACATTGTGGGCCGAAGGGCCCATACTGTGCTGTACAATGTTTATGTTTAAAACGCTCACTCTAGGGACACGCCAATTGATATTTGGGAAATTAAAATCTCCCACCATGACAACCCTGTTATCAGTACACCTTTCCAGAACCTGTCTCCCTATCTGCTCCTCGATGTCCCTGTTACTGAAGTGCAAGAGTAAATTCAAAGTGAATTTATTATCAAACTACATCTATGTCACTGTTTACAGACCTGAGGTTCGTTTTATTGCGGGCATTTGCAGTAGACACATGAATGATGATAGAATCAGTGAAAGGCCGCATCCAGTGGGATGGACGGGCCGCCAGTGGAAATGATTCACACAGGGCTGGGATACCGCTACGACAATTAGCTAGCAGCATTGGAATAGCGCTTTCTTCTATATTGTGAGGGAAATTAAACAGCAAGGCAGTCAGGTGATGCTTGAGAGCTCAAAGTAAAGTTATTGTCAAGTTACACATGGCGCCATATATAACCCTGAGATTCATTTTCTTGCAGGCAATCTCAATTTCAGGATGTAGATTGTCCACCTATTGAACCTAAATCCAATAACAATACTGGAATCAACAAGAGACCGCACCAAAAGGGGTTACGACTGTGAAAACACACAAAAAAAGAAATATTAATAATAAATAAATAAACAATAAATATCAAGAATATGAGTTGAAGGGTCATTGAAAGTGGTTCTGTGGGAACAGATCAGTTTTGGGGCTCCTATACCCTCTTTTGATGGTTGAGGGGGTAATAACTGTTCCTGAACCTGGTGGTGTGGAACCTGAGGCTCCTGTACCTCCTTCCTGATGGTTGAGGGGTAATAACTGTTCCTGAACCTGGTGGTGTGGGTCCTGAGGCTCCAGTACCTCAATCCTGATGGTTGAGGTGTAATAACTGTTCTTGAACCTGGTGGTGTGGGTCCTGAGGCTCCAGTACCTCAATCCTGATGGTTGAGGGGGTAATAACTGTTCCTGAACCTGGTGGTGTGGGTCCTGAGGCTCCTGTACCTCCTTCCTGATGGTTGAGGGGGTAATAACTGTCCCTGAACCTGGTGGTGTGGGTTCTGAGGCTCCTGTACCTCCTTCCTGATGGCAGCAGTGAGAAGAGAGCATGCCCTGGGTGGTGGGGGTCCCTGATAATCCTCTCCTGCGTCATTGCTCAGTTGCGGGGAACATTGCAGTTGTTCTCCTTGTTACACTTTTGCTAATTGTTAATGTTCCGTGTTGTCAGTGGGTCCCGTATCTCTCTGAACACCATTAATCATCAGATTCACACTCTTTAACTAATCTACTCCTCCTGTGGGCTAGGACATGATATATTCCACATCGATCAGGTAATTGAAGTGATATTGATAGAGGAATATTCTTATTGATGTGTGCAGTCAAGCGTGAGCTCAAATCCACAGCGTCGTGGATGGTAATCAGCAGCCCCACAAACAAGAGGAGCCGCTGAAGAGGAAGTGCGTGGGTTATTGACATTCCCCGTATTGAATTTCTCTATCAGCAGGAAGAAATAAACATTGAGTGGTGTTAAGTAAATAATTGTACCTCTGGTGGCTTTTAACAGATTGCATCTTCACTTTTAACCATCACACCCCTACTGGGTCACAGTCTGTCTTCCCGTTATTCCGGTCACCTTTCCATGTCGATGTTGTTAGCCCCTCATCCACCAGGATCCTGAACCAGAGAGCAGAACGTCACTCATCCCAACTCTGAACTGATTCCACAACCTGCACCCTCACTTTCAGGGTGTCTACATCTCGTGTTCTCCATCTTTAATGCTTGGTTAGATTTTGTTTTAGATTATGAGAACACTCAGTCCTCTTTTTATTGTCATTTAGAAATGCATACATGCATGAAGAAATGATACAATGTTCCTCCGGAGTGATATCACAGAAAACAGGACAAACCAAAGACTAACACTGACAGAACCACATAATTATAACATATAGTTACAGCAGTGCAAAGCAATACCATAATTTGATGAAGAACAGACCATGGGCACGGTAAAAAAAGTCTCAAAGTCCCTGAGTCGATCGGCTCCCGAGTCCCTGATAGCAGGCGGCAAAAGGGAGAAACTCCCTGCCATAAACCCCCAGGTACGGTCAACTTGCCGATGCCTTGGAAGCAGCCGACCACAGCCGACACTGAGTCCGTCCGTCCGAAAACTTCGAGCCTCCGACCAGCCCCTCCGATACAGCCTCACGAGCGCCATCCTCTGCCGAGCGCCTTCGACCTCTCCCCGGCCGCTGAAACACGCAAAGCCGAGGATTTCGAGGCCTTCTGCTCCGGAGATTCCGGTTACCACACAGCAGCAGCCGCAGCAAAGCGGGCATTCCAGAAGTTTCTCCAGATGTTTCTCCGTACTCTCACGTCCATCTCCATCAAATCAGGATTGTGTACGGTCTCCTACTTGACAGATTACAGATATCACCACCAGAGTGGCTGTGCACACTGCCGTAGTTATTTATTACTATTAATAATATTTTCTCTCGTGTATTTGCACAATTTCTTGCCCTTTCCACACTGATTGCCTGTCTTGTTGCCTGCGGTTTTTCACTGATTCTATTGTGTTTTTTTGTGCATGTCCGCTAATATGATGAACTGATAAGCGAGGCTTGGGGCCTACTCCAGACTACTTTGGGCCTACTCCAGACTACTTCGGGCCTTCTCCAGACTACTTCGGGCCTACTCCAGACTACTTTGGGCCTTCTCCAGACTACTTCAGGCCTATTCCAGGCGGCTCCGGGCCTTCACCAGACTACTTCGGGCCTACTCCAGGCTGCTCCGGGCCTACGCCAGGCTGCTCCAGCGTTCGGATCTAAGGACCCAATTTTGGTTCAGAATGCAGCTGTGCGGTGCAATTATTTGCACGACTTGTGCTTTCTCCCCCCTCTTCCTCTTGAGCATCCAGTGTCGGTCTTTATTTTTCTTTTATTTTTTCCCCTTTACTTGGGTTCTTTCAGGCTTCTTCCTTCCTGGCTCCCCTGTGAGCACACGAACCTCAAGGCTGGATCACTTTCACGCTCTTCGATGATAAATGCGCTCCCAAGCTTTGAGCTGAATCTCGGGCGTTGTGTACGGTGAAATACCCTCCTTCTAAAGCCCCTCGCTCCTACTAGGGGCACAGGCCGCTGACAGCGGCTCACCAGAGTGCTCCATCCTGGGCCGTTAGAAGGTTGATCGGTCCCATGACTTCCAGGCGAAGATCCTTCCCTCTCCCAGGGACGAGGTCTTTGGAGCTCCTGTTGACGTTTCTGTAGCTCTGGGTTTTTACGGGATGGAGGGGGGGGCGGTTGGCTCACACCCATGCCTGAACCCCCCCCCCCTCGCTTCCACAGCTGGGGTTGGAACTGTCCGTGGGGGAGTTGTCTTTTGCTTCCTTGTCATTTAATGTGCACGAAGAACACTGGGGCAGCATTCAAATTCCAGTCTGGAGTCACACAACACTACAACATAGAAACAGGCCATTCAGCCCAGCTAGTCCTGCACCAAACCATTAATCTGGCTGGTCTCATCGACCTGCACGCGGACCAGAGCCGTCCCTGCAAACTTCTCTTCACCGTTGAAATCAAACCCACATCCACCCATATGCCAAAGCTCTCTTTACGACCGGTGACGCTACTTTGAAGGAATTATGCATCCACTACTACTGCAGGCAGCTCTACCCCACACCTCAGTGGAAAAAGCCTGCTTGCATTTACCCTGTATATACCCCTCATAATGTTGTACCCCCACCATCGTCATCATCATTATGTGCTGTGTTGTATGACATCATCATTATGCGCCGTGTCGCTATGACGTGGGCGATCTCGGTCTTTCCATGACCATGATTGTTCTGGGCAAATTCTTCTACAGAAGTGCTTTGCCATCGCGTTCTTCTGGGCAGTGACTTTACAACACGAGGGACCCCCCTCCCCCCACCCCCCAGCCATTATCGACACTCTTCAGAGATTGTCTGCCTGGTGTCGGTGGTCGCATCACCAGGACCTGCGATCTGCACTGGCTGCTCGTACGACCGTCCACCACCTGACCCCACGGTTTCACCTGACCCTGATCGGGGGGCTAAGCAGGTGCTACACCTTGCCCAAGGGTGACCTGCAGGCCAGCGGAGGAAAGGAGCGCCTCACACCTCCTTTGGTAGAGACTTATGAGGGGAGGAGCGAGGAACGGTGGCGCCAGAGGCTTTCACAAACCCAGGCGACTTCTTCTAGTTCGTCCACGAAACAGTGTATTCTTCTTAAGTCTTTTCTTCCTTTTCAAGGTGGTGGGGGCCCCGTCGGAGTCCGTGATCTGCAGCTCAGGCTGCAGTTGTTCGCTAGCGGTGGTCTCTCGGGCCGGCCGCGCGGCCTGGCGCTTCGCTGTCTGCAGGACTGGCCTGGGAGACGCGCGCCCTCGAGGAGCGGCCCCGTGGATGACCGGGTTCCTCGCCGATTCCGTCCAGGGTGGTACTGAAATGCTGAGACTGCGGCCAGGGCGGTGTTTGCTGATCGCCGGCTGCCGCAGGGGGAAAAGAGAACGGTCCCCGCACGCTCGCTCTGTCTCTTTTGACGGAGTCCGTCCTCGTGCCGGGGAGTTTGGAGAGGAGATGCTGGCTCTCTGCTCTCGTTGCAGGAGCGATCTCTCTCTCTCTCTCTCTCTCCCACCCACCCTCCCTCGATGGAGCGAGCGAGCCTATCTCAGATACCGAAATGCCTGGGTTATGGACTGTAGTTTAGATGGACTCCAGATCGAGGTCTCACTGGGGGAGGTGGGGGGGCTTCCTCTGTTGCTGAATGCTGGTGGGGAGGGTGTGTCCGTGCTTGTGCTGGTGCAAGTGGGGTGGGGAGGGGGCAATGCTTTTGCCCCAGTTTGTGTGAAGGGAGGGGGGCTTTGATGTTCCTCTCATTCATTCTATTTGGGGGAGGGTTCCCATTTTGTGGATGTCTCTGAAGGGTAAGAATTTCAGGCTGCGAACCGCGTCCATCCTCTGATATTAAATTGAAACTCTGAACCTTTGCCCTTCAGAGATTGTCTGCCTGGCATCAGTCCCTATCCTAGCATGTGAAGACAGACTCCGGCGGATTGAGCGGACGAGACCAATGGAAGGTCCAACGGTCAAGAAGGCGGTCTCTGCAAACGTCGTGGAACGTGTAGAGCAGGACAAGACACAGAAGACGTCCTGGTCATCCACTGCACCTAGTCCCATCTCCAGCCGTCTCGACTCTGTCTTGCCACTGGATCCAGATGGGAATTGGGAAGACAGAGTGAGGCTGACGCTGTGCAACTCTCCCTCACTTAAATCCAAATCACGCGCTAGTCTCGACACCATCATAATGGTGTCAAGGTCCTCATCAACGTCAACGATGGACGAACACATGCCTGACATCAGTGGTCACATCTCCAAGACTTGTGATCTGCACCAGCTGCTCATACGACCATCTTCCATGGCTTCACGTGATCCCGATCGGGGGGGGCTAAGCAGGTGCTACACTTTGCCCCAGGGTGACCTGCAGGCTAGCGGAGAGAAGGAGCGCCTTACACCTCCTTTGGTAGAGACGTATCTCCACCCCGCCACCTTGCGTACCCCTGTCAAATCTCCCCTTCATTCTCCTACACTCCAGGGAATAAATTCCTCACGTATTCAACCTTTCTCTGGAAGGTATGGGCTGGGTATGATCCGATGGGGTATAGGGAACAGAGGAGCATACTTGAGAAAGGAATCAGGGGGACTGAAAGGAGGCATGAGGTTGCTCTGTCAGACAAGTTGAAGGATAATCTTAAGAGGTTCTACAGATGTATTACAAGCAAAAAGATTGTAAGGAAGAAAACTAGAGCTCTGGAAGATCTCAATGGTACTCCATGCCTGGAGCCAAAAGAGATGGGGAAGGTCTTAAATAGTTTTCTTTTGCATCTGCATTTGATGCAGAGTAAGCATCAACTTCACAGACACCCATGTCAATTACAGAGGAGTGGGTGTTTGCCGCCCAGAGGCAAAGCAGGGTGGAGAAATCCCCAGGGCCTGACAAGGTGTTCCCTCGGACCCTGCGGGAGGCAGGTGCAGAAATTGCCGGGGCCCTAGCAGAGATAGTTAAATCAGCGGTCCCCAACCCCCAGGCCGCGGACCGGTACCGGGCCGCAAAGCATGTGCTACCGGGCCGCGAGGAAACGATATGAGTCAGCTGCACCTTTCCTCATTCCCTGTCACGCGCTGTTGAATTTGAACGCACGCGTCATCCGTGTCAGCGCGGGAAGAAGATCAAGTCCTCGAGCTTGCAACTGACGGCGGGCTGAAAAGTATGTTTGACATAACATCTCTGCCGGCATTCTGGATCAAAGTCAAGGCTCAATATCCTGAGATAGCCACGAAAGCACTGAAAACGTTGCTTCTATTTCCAACATATCTGCAAAGCGGGCTTTTCTGCAATGAATGCAATGAAAACTAAATTGCGGAATAGACTGGACATAAGGAACCCCCTTCGAGCATCGCTGTCTCCCATCACCCCTCGATGGCACCGTCTTGTTGCAGGAAAACAAGCCCAGGGTTCCCACTGATTCAGCGATATTGGTGTGTTGCAATGATTTTATATGTTCATACGGGGAAAATATGTGCTGTGTGTTTAATATCCAAACGTTACTTAGAATGTTATGATGCTATTGACTTATAAGTGACTTATAATTGACTTACCACTATATTCATGCGTTGTGTTACATAAAACCTAAAATAACATTGACATATAATAAAAAGGCGAATGGTATGTTGGCATTCATAGCAAGAGGATTCGAGTACAGGAGCAGGGAGGTTCTACTGCAGTTGTACGAGGCCTTGGTGAGACCACACCTGGAGTATTGTGTGCAGTTTTGGTCCCCTAATCTGAGGAAAAACATCCTTGCCAGAGAGAGAGTATGAAGAAGATTCAGCAGATTGATTCCTGGGATGGCAGGACTTTCATATGATGAAAAACTGGATCGACTAGAATATTGTCAATATTAAACCGGTCCACGGTGCGTTAAATGTTGGGGACCCCTGATTTAAATCACCCTCAGAGACAGGAAAGTACTGGAGGATACCCAACATTGTTCAGCTGTTCTAAAAATAAATGAGGAAGTTATAGGCCGGTGAGCCTGACATCAGTAGTGGGAAAGTTATTGGAAGGTATTCCAATGGAACAGACATTTAAGTATTTGGATAGACACTGCCCGATTCAGGATAGTCAGTATGGCTTTGTGAATGGTAGGTTGAGTCTTAACCAATCTCATAAAGATTTTTGAGGAAGTTACAGGAAGGCTGCAGAACCTGGACCTCTGTACCTCCCTCTGCAACCGGATCCTCGACTCCCTAACCGGAAGACTACAATTTGTGCTACTGCACAGGACTGAAGTAAGCTGCAGAGGGTTGTAAACTTTGCCAGCACCATCACGGGCGGGAGCCTCTGCAGTATCCAAGACATCTTCAAGGAGCGGTGCCTCAGAAAGTCGGCGTCCATCATTAAGGACCCCCACCACCCAAGTCGTGCCCTCTTCTCATTGCTACCATCAGGGAGGAGGTACAGGAGCCTGAAGACACACACTCAATAATTCAGGAACAGCTTCTTCCCCTCTGCCATCAGGGAGGAGGTACAGGAGCCTGAAGACACACACTCAGCGATTCAGGAACAGCTTCTTCCCCTCTGCCATCAGGGAGGAGGTACAGGAGCCTGAAGACACACACTCAACGATTCAGGAACAGCTTCTTCCCCTCTGCCATCAGGGAGGAGGTACAGGAGTCTGAAGACACACACTCAACGATTCAGGAACAGCTTCTTCCCCTCTGCCATCAGGGAGGAGGTACAGGAGCCTGAAGACACACACTCAATGATTCAGGAACAGCTTCTTCCCCTCTGCCATCAGGGAGGAGGTACAGGAGCCTGAAGACACACACTCAACGATTCAGGAACAGCTCCTTCCCCTCTGCCATCAGGGAGGAGGTACAGGAGCCTGAAGACACACACTCAACGATTCAGGAACAGCTTCTTCCCTTCTGCCATCTAATCTCTGAATGGACATTGAACCCGTGAACACCACCTCCCTATTTTTTTAATAAATTTCATGACATATGCTGGTGATATTAAAGCTGATTCTGATTCTGATTCTGAAGTTGATGAAGGCAGGGCAGTGGATGTTGCCTACATGGAAAACTTTTGTCACATTGGCCTTCGTAAACCAAGGTACTGAGTACAGGAGATGGGATGTTATGTTGAAGTTGTATAAGGTGTTGGCGAGTCTTGGTCACCTACCTACTGGAAAGGTGTAAATAAGGTTGAAAGAGTACAGAGAAAATTTGCGAGAATGTTGTGTGGGCTGGAGGACCCGAGTTACAGGGAAAGATTGAATAGGTTAGGGCTCTATTCTTTAGAATGTGGAACTTTGAGAGGAGGCTTGATAGAGGTATACAAAGTTCTTGGTTAATGTGGGCGTTGAAGGTTACAGGGAGAAGGCAGGAGAATGGGATTGAGAGGGATAGTAAATCAGCCGCGATGGAATGGCGGAGTAGACTGGCCTAATTCTGTTTCCATAAAACACAGGACGCAGAGATGGGCTGAGAAGTGCCAGATGGAGTTCAGTCCGGAAAACTGTGAATTGATTTACAATTCATAACTGAAGGTAGACGAGAAACAGGATAACGGCAGGATTCTGATCAGTGCGGAGGAACAGTGCGACCTTGGGGTCCACTGTCATGGATCCCTCAAAGTTGCCACACAAGTTGTTAGGGTTGCTAAGAAGGCGTTTGGTGTATTGGCCTTCTTTAGACATGAGATTGTGTTCAAGGCCCGCGAGGAAATGATGCAGCTTTACAAAACCCCTTTAGAGAGGGTGCGGACAAGATTCACCAGGATGCTGCCTGGATTAGACAGGGTACAGAGGAGATTCACCAGGATGCTGCCTGGATTAGAGAGGGTGCAGAGGAGATTCACCAGGATGCTGCCTGGATTAAAGAGGGTGCGGAGGAGATTCACAAGGATGCTGCCTGGATTAGAGAGGGTGCAGAGGAGATTCACCAGGATGCTGCCTGGATTAGAGAGGGTGCAGAGGAGATTTACCAGGATGCTGCCTGGGTTAGAGAGGGTGCAGAGGAGATTCACCAGGATGCTGCCTGGATTAGAGAGGGTGCAGAGGAGATTCACCAGGATGCTGCCTGGATTAGAGAGGGTGCGGAGGAGATTCACCAGGATGCTGCCTAGATTAGAGAGGGTGCAGAGGAGATTCGCCAGGACGCTGGCAGGATTAGAGAGGGTGCAGAGGAGATTCACCAGGATGCTGCCGAGATTAGAGAGGGTGCAGAGGAGATTCACCAGGATGCTGCCTGGATTAGAGGGTGCAGAGGAGATTCACCAAGATGCTGCCTGGATTAGAGAGGGTGCAGAGGAGATTTACCAGGATGCTGCCTGGATTAGAGAGGGTGCAGAGGAGATTCACCAGGATGCTGCCTGGATTAGAGAGGGTGCGGAGGAGATTCACCAAGATGCTGCCTGGATTAGAGAGGGTGCGGAGGAGATTCAACAGGATGCTGCCTGGGTTAGAGAGGGTGCAGAGGAGATTCACCAGGATGCTGCCTGGATTAGAGAGGGTGCAGAGGAGATTCACCAGGATGCTGCCTGGATTAGAGAGGGTGCGGAGGAGATTCACCAGGATGCTGCCTGGATTAGAGAGGGTGCAGAGGAGATTCACCAGGATGCTGCCTGGATTAAAGAGGGTGCGGAGGAGATTCACCAGGATGCTGCCTGGATTAGAGAGGGTGCAGAGGAGATTCACCAGGATGCTGCCTGGATTAGAGAGGGTGCAGAGGAGATTTACCAGGATGCTGCCTGGGTTAGAGAGGGTGCAGAGGAGATTCACCAGGATGCTGCCTGGATTAGAGAGGGTGCAGAGGAGATTCACCAGGATGCTGCCTGGATTAGAGAGGGTGCGGAGGAGATTTACCAGGATGCTGCCTAGATTAGAGAGGGTGCAGAGGAGATTCGCCAGGACGCTGGCAGGATTAGAGAGGGTGCAGAGGAGATTCACCAGGATGCTGCCGAGATTAGAGAGGGTGCAGAGGAGATTCACCAGGATGCTGCCTGGATTAGAGGGTGCAGAGGAGATTCACCAAGATGCTGCCTGGATTAGAGAGGGTGCAGAGGAGATTTACCAGGATGCTGCCTGGATTAGAGAGGGTGCAGAGGAGATTCACCAGGATGCTGCCTGGATTAGAGAGGGTGCGGAGGAGATTCACCAAGATGCTGCCTGGATTAGAGAGGGTGCGGAGGAGATTCAACAGGATGCTGCCTGGGTTAGAGAGGGTGCAGAGGAGATTCACCAGGATGCTGCCTGGAGAGATTCACCAGGATGCTGCCTAGATTAGAGAGGGTGCCGAGGAGATTCACCAGGATGCTGCGTAGATTAGAGAGGGTGCGGAGGAGATTCACCAGAATGCTGCCTAGATTCGAGAGGGTGCAGAGGAGATTCACCAGGACGCTGGCAGGATTAGAGAGGGTGCAGAGGAGATTCACCAGAATGCTGCCTAGATTAGAGAGGGTGCAGAGGAGATTCACCAGGATGCTGCCTGGATTAGAGGGTGCAGAGGAGATTCACCAAGATGCTGTCTGGATTAGAGAGGGTGCAGAGGAGATTTACCAGGATGCTGCCTGGATTAGAGAGGGTGCAGAGGAAATTCACCAGGATGCTGCCTGGATTAGAGAGGGTGCGGAGGAGATTCACCAAGATGCTGCCTGGATTAGAGAGGGTGCGGAGGAGATTCACCAGGATGCTGCCTGGGTTAGAGAGGGTGCAGAGGAGATTCACCAGGATGCTGCCTGGATTAGAGAGGGTGCAGAGGAGATTCACCAGGATGCTGCCTGGATTAGAGAGGGTGCGGAGGAGATTCACCAGGATGCTGCCTAGATTAGAGAGGGTGCAGAGGAGATTCGCCAGGACGCTGGCAGGATTAGAGAGGGTGCAGAGGAGATTCACCAGGATGCTGCCTAGATTAGAGAGGTGCAGAGGAGATTCAGCAGGATGCTGCCTGGATTAGACAGGGTGCGGAGGAGATTTACCAGGATGCTGCCTGGATTAGAGAGGGTGCGGAGGAGATTCACCAAGATGCTGCCTGGATTAGAGAGGGTGTGGAGGAGATTCACCAGGCTGCTGCCTGGATTAGAGAGGGTGCGGAGGAGATTTACCAGGATGCTGCCTGGATTAGAGAGAGTGTGGAGGAGATTTACCAGGATGCTGCCTGGATTAGAGAGGGTGCGGAGGAGATTCACCAGGATGCTGCCTGTATTAGGGAGGGTGCAGAGGAGATTTACCAGGACGCTGCCTGGATTGGAGAGGGTGCAGAGGAGATTCACCAGGACGCTGCCTGGATTAGAGAGGGTGCAGAGGAGATTCACCAGGATGCTGTCTGGATTAGAGAGGGTGCAGAGGGAGATTCACCAGAATGCTGCCTGGATTAGAGAGGGTGCAGAGGAGATTCACCAGGATGCTGCCTGGATTAGAGAGGGTGCAGAGGAGATTTACCAGGATGCTGCCTGGATTAGAGAGTGTGCAGAAGAGATTCACCAGGATGCTGCCTGGATTAGAGAGGACACAGAGGAGCTTCACCAGGATGCTGCCTGGATTAGAGAGGGTGCAGAGGGAGCTTTACCAGGATGCTGCCTGGATTAGAGAGAGTGCAAAGGAGATTCACCAGGATGCTGCCTGTATTAGAGAGGGTGCAGAGGGAGCTTGACCCAGATGCTGTCTGGATTACAGAGGGTGCAGAGAGAGATTTACCAGGATGTTGCCTGGATTAGAGAGGGTGCAGAGGCGATTTACCAGGATGCTGCCTGGATTAGAGAGGGTGCAGAGGGAGATTTACCAGGATGCTGCCTGGATTAGAGAGGACACAGAGGAGATTCACCAGTATGCTGCCTGGATTAGAGAGGGTGCGGAGGAGATTCACCAAGATGCTGCCTGGATTAGAGAGGGTGCGGAGGAGATTCACAAGAATGCTGCCTGGATTAGAGAGGGTGCAGAGGAGATTTACCAGGATGCTGCCTGGATTAGAGAAGACACAGAGGAGATTCACCAGGATGCTGCCTGGATTAAAGAGGGTGCGGAGGAGATTCACCAGGATGCTGCCTGGATTAGAGAGGGTGCAGAGGAGATTCACCAGGATGCTGCCTGGATTAGAGAGGGAGCAGAGGAGATTTACCAGGATGCTGCCTGGGTTAGAGAGGGTGCAGAGGAGATTCACCAGGATGCTGCCTGGATTAGAGAGGGTGCAGAGGAGATTCACCAGGATGCTGCCTGGATTAGAGAGGGTGCGGAGGAGATTCACCAGGATGCTGCCTAGATTAGAGAGGGTGCGGAGGAGATTCACCAGGATGCTGCCTAGATTAGAGAGGGTGCTGAGGAGATTCGCCAGGACGCTGTCTGGATTAGAGAGGGTGCAGAGGAGATTCACCAGGATGCTGCCTGGATTAGAGGGTGCAGAGGAGATTCACCAGGACGCTGCCTGGATTAGAGAGGGTACAGAGGAGATTCACCAGGATGCTGTCTGGATTAGAGAGGGTGCAGAGGGAGATTCACCAGAATGCTGCCTGGATTAGAGAGGGTGCAGAGGAGATTCACCAGGATGCTGCCTGGATTAGAGAGGGTGCAGAGGAGATTTACCAGGATGCTGCCTGGATTAGAGAGGGTGCAGAAGAGATTCACCAGGATGCTGCCTGGATTAGAGAGGACACAGAGGAGATTCACCAGGATGCTGCCTGGATTAGAGAGGGTGCAGAGGGAGCTTTACCAGGATGCTGCCTGGATTAGAGAGAGTGCAAAGGAGATTCACCAGGATGCTGCCTGGATTAGAGAGGGTGCAGAGGGAGCTTTACCCAGATGCTGCCTGGATTAGAGGGGGAGCAGAGAAAGATTTACCAGGATGCTGCCTGGATTAGAGAGGGTGCAGAGGCGATTTACCAGGATGCTGCCTGGATTAGAGAGGGTGCAGAGGGAGATTTACCAGGATGCTGCCTGGATTAGAGTGGACACAGAGGAGATTCACCAGTATGCTGCCTGGATTAGAGAGGGTGCGGAGGAGATTCACCAAGATGCTGCCTGGATTAGAGAGGGTGCGGAGGAGATTCACCAGGATGCTGCCTGGATTAGAGAGGGGGCAGAGGAGATTTACCAGAATGCTGCCTGGATTAGAGAAGACACAGTGGAGATTCACCAGGTTGCTGCCTGGATTAAAGAGGGTGCGGAGGAGATTCACCAGGATGCTGCCTGGATTAGAGAGGGTGCAGAGGAGATTCACCAGGATGCTGCCTGGATTAGAGAGGGTGCAGAGGAGATTTACCAGGATGCTGTCTGGGTTAGAGAGGGTGCAGAGGAGATTCACCAGGATGCTGCCTGGATTAGAGAGGGTGCAGAGGAGATTCACCAGGATGCTGCCTGGATTAGAGAGGGTTCGGAGGAGATTCACCAGGATGCTGCCTAGATTAGAGAGGGTGCAGAGGGAGATTTACCAGGATGCTGCCTGGTTTAGAGAGGACACAGAGGAGATTCACCAGGATGCTGCCTGGATTAAAGAGGGTGCGGAGGAGATTCACCAGGATGCTGCCTGGATTAGAGAGGGTGCAGAGGAGATTCACCAGGATGCTGCCTGGATTAGAGAGGGTGCAGAGGAGATTTACCAGGATGCTGCCTGGGTTAGAGAGGGTGCAGAGGAGATTCACCAGGATGCTGCCTGGATTAGAGAGGGTGCAGAGGAGATTCACCAGGATGCTGCCTGGATTAGAGAGGGTGCGGAGGAGAGTCACCAGGATGCTGCCTAGATTAGAGAGGGTGCAGAGGAGATTCGCCAGGACGCTGCCAGGATTAGAGAGGGTGCAGAGGAGATTCACCAGGATGCTGCCTAGATTAGAGAGGGTGCAGAGGAGATTCACCAGGATGCTGTCTGGATTAGAGAGGGTGCAGAGGAGATTCACCAGGATGCTGCCTGGATTAGAGGGTGCCGAGGAGATTCACCAGAATGCTGCCTGGATTAGAGAGGGTGTGGAGGAGATTCACCAGGATGCTGCCTAGATTAGAGAGGGTGCAGAGGAGATTCGCCAGGACGCTGCCAGGATTAGAGAGGGTGCAGAGGAGATTCACCAGGATGCTGCCTAGATAAGAGAGGGTGCAGAGGAGATTCACCAGGATGCTGTCTGGATTAGAGAGGGTGCAGAGGAGATTCACCAAGATGCTGCCTGGATTAGAGAGGGTGCAGAGGAGATTCACCAGGATGCTGCCTGGATTAGAGAGGGTGCGGAAGAGATTCACCAGGATGCTGCCTAGATTAGAGAGGGTGCAGAGGAGATTCACCAGGATGCTGCCTAGATTAGAGAGGGTGCAGAGGAGATTCACCAGGATGCTGTCTGGATTAGAGAGGGTGCAGAGGAGATTCACCAGGATGCTGCCTGGATTAGAGAGGGTGCAGAGGAGATTCACAAGGATGCTGCCTGGATTAGAGAGGGTGCGGAGGAGATTCACCAGGATGCCACCTAGATTAGAGAGGGTGCGGAGGAGATTCACCAGGATGCTGCCTAGATTAGAGAGGGTGCAGAGGAGATTCGCCAGGACGCTGTCTGGATTAGAGAGGGTGCAGAGGAGATTCACCAGGATGCTGCCTGGTTTAGAGGGTGCAGAGGAGATTCACCAGGACGCTGCCTGGATTAGAGAGGGTGCGGAGGAGATTCACCAGGATGCTGTCTGGATTAGAGAGGGTGCAGAGGGAGATTCACCAGAATGCTGCCTGGATTAGAGAGGGTGCAGAGGAGATTCACCAGGATGCTGCCTAGATTAGAGAGGGTGCAGAGGAGATTTACCAGGATGCTGCCTGGATTAGGGAGGGTGCAGAAGAGATTCACCAGGATGCTGCCTGGATTAGAGAGGACACAGAGGAGATTCACCAGGATGCTGCCTGGATTAGAGAGGGTGCAGAGGGAGCTTTACCAGGATGCTGCCTGGATTAGAGAGAGTGCAAAGGAGATTCACCAGGATGCTGCCTGGATTAGAGAGGGTGCAGAGTGAGATTTACCCAAATGCTGCCTGGATTAGAGAGGGTGCAGAGAGAGATTTACCAGGATGCTGCCTGGATTAGAGAGGGTGCAGAGGCGATTTACCAGGATGCTGCCTGGATTAGAGAGGGTGCAGAGGGAGATTTACCAGGATGCTGCCTGGATTAGATAGGACACAGAGGAGATTCACCAGTATGCTGCCTGGATAAGAGAGGGTGCGGAGGAGATTCACCAAGATGCTGCCTGGATTAGAGAGGGTGCGGAGGAGATTCACCAGGATGCTGCCTGGATTAGAGAGGGTGCAGAGGAGATTTACCAGGATGCTGCCTGGATTAGAGAAGACACAGAGGAGATTCACCAGGATGCTGCCTGGATTAAAGAGGGTGCGGAGGAGATTCACCAGGATGCTTCCTGGATTAGAGAGGGTGCAGAGGAGATTCACCAGGATGCTGCCTGGATTAGAGAGGGTGCAGAGGAGATTTACCAGGATGCTGCCTGGGTTAGAGAGGGTGCAGAGGAGATTCACCAGGATGCTGCCTGGATTAGAGAGGGTGCAGAGGAGATTCACCAGGATGCTGCCTGGATTAGAGAGGGTGCGGAGGAGATTAACCAGGATGCTGCCTAGATTAGAGAGGGTGCAGAGGGAGATTTACCAGGATGCTGCCTGGATTAGAGAGGACACAGAGGAGATTCACCAGTATGCTGCCTGGATTAGAGAGGGTGCGGAGGAGATTCACCAAGATGCTGCCTGGATTAGAGAGGGTGCAGAGGAGATTCACCAGGATGCTGCCTGGATTAGAGAGGGTGCAGAGGAGATTCGCCAGGACGCTGCCAGGATTAGAGAAGGTGCAGAGGAGATTCACCAGGATGCTGCCTAGATTAGAGAGGGTGCAGAGGAGATTCACCAGGATGCTGTCTGGATTAGAGAGGGTGCAGAGGAGATTCACCAGGATGCTGCCTGGATTAGAGGGTGCAGAGGAGATTCACCAGGATGCTGCTTGGATTAGAGAGGGTGCAGAGGAGATTCAACAAGATGCTGCCTGGATTAGAGAGGGTGCAGAGGAGATTTACCAGGATGCTGCCTGGATTAGAGAGGGTGCAGAGGAGATTCACCAGGATGCTGCCTGGTTTAGAGGGTGCAGAGGAGATTCACCAGGACGCTGCCTGGATTAGAGAGGGTGCGGAGGAGATTCACCAGGATGCTCTCTGGATTAGAGAGGGTGCAGAGGGAGATTCACCAGAATGCTGCCTGGATTAGAGAGGGTGCAGAGGAGATTCACCAGGATGCTGCCTGGATTAGAGAGGGTGCAGAGGAGATTTACCAGGATGCTGCCTGGATTAGTGAGGGTGCAGAAGAGATTCACCAGGATGCTGCCTGGATTAGAGAGGACACAGAGGAGATTCACCAGGATGCTGCCTGGATTAGAGAGGGTGCAGAGGGAGCTTTACCAGGATGCTGCCTGGATTAGAGAGAGTGCAAAGGAGATTCACCAGGATGCTGCCTGGATTAGAGAGGGTGCAGAGGGAGATTTACCCAGATGCTGCCTGGATTAGAGAGGGTGCAGAGAGAGATTTACCAGGTTGCTGCCTGGATTAGAGAGGGTGCAGAGGCGATTTACCAGGATGCTGCCTGGATTAGAGAGGGTGCAGAGGGAGATTTACCAGGATGCTGCCTGGATTAGAAAGGACACAGTGGAGATTCACCAGTATGCTGCCTGGATTAGAGAGGGTGAGGAGGAGATTCACCAAGAAATGGCCTGGATTAGAGAGGGTGCGGAGGAGATTCACCAAGATGCTGCCTGGATTAGAGAGGGTGCGGAGGAGATTCACCAAGATGCTGCCTGGATTAGAGAGGGTGCGGAGGAGATTCACCAAGATGCTGCCTGGATTAGAGAGGATGCAAAGGGGATTTACCAGGATGCTGCCTGGATTAGAGAGGGTGCGGAGGAGATTCACCAAGATGCTGCCTTGATTAGAGAGTGTGCGGAGGAGATTTACCAGGATGCTGCCTGGATTAGGGAGGGTGCAGAGGAGATTCACCAGATGCTGCCTGGATTAGAGACGGTGCAGAGGAGATTCACCAGGATGCTGCCTGGATTAGAGAGGGTGCAGAGCTGATTTACCAGGATGCTGCCTGGATTAGAGAGTGTGCAGAGGAGATTCACCAGGATGCTGCCTGGATTAGAAAGGGTGCAGAGGAGATTTACCAGGATGCTGTCTGGATTAGAGAGGGTGCAGAGGAGATTCACCAGGATGCTCTCTGGATTGGAGAGGGTGCAGAGGGAGATTCACCAGGATGCTGCCTGGATTAGAGAGGGTGCAGAGGAGATTCACCAGGATGCTGCCTGGATTAGAGAGGGTGCAGAGGAGATTTACCAGGATGCTGCCTGGATTAGAGAGGGTGCAGAAGAGATTCACCAGGATGCTGCCTGGATTAGAGAGGGTGCAGAAGAGATTCACCAGGATGCTGCCTGGATTAGAGAAGGTACAGGGGAAGATTTACCAGGATGCTGCCTGGATTAGAGAGGGTGCAGAGGGAGCTTTACCCAGATGCTGCCTGGATTAGAGAGGGTGCAGAAGAGATTCACCAGGATGCTGTCTGGATTAGAGAGTGTGCAGAGGAGATTCACCAGGATGCTGCCTGGTTTAGAGAGGACACAGAGTAGATTCACCAGGATGCTGCCTGGATTAGAGAGGGTGCAGAGGGAGCTTTACCAGGATGCTGCCTGGATTAGAGAGGACACAGAGGAGATTCACCAGTATGCTGCCTGGATTAGAGAGGGTGCGGAGGAGATTCACCAAGATGCTGCCTGGATTAGAGAGGGTGCGGAGGAGATTCACCAGGATGCTGCCTGGATTAGAGAGGGTGCAGAGGAGATTCACCAGGATGCTGCCTGGATTAGAGAGGGTGCAGTGGAGATTTACCAGGATGCTGCCTGCGTTAGAGAGAGTGCAGAGGAGATTCACCAGGATGCTGCCTGGATTAGAGAGGGTGCAGAGGAGATTCACCAGGATGCTGCCTGGATTAGAGAGGGTGCGGAGGAGATTCACCAGGATGCTGCCTAGATTAGAGAGGGTGCAGAGGAGATTCGCCAGGACGCTGCCAGGATTAGAAAAGGTGCAGAGGAGATTCACCAGGATGCTGCTTGGATTAGAGAGGGTGCAGCGGAGATTCACCAGGATGCTGTCTGGATTAGAGAGGGTGCAGAGGAGATTCACCAGGATGCTGCCTGGATTAGAGGGTGCAGAGGAGATTCACCAGGATGCTGCTTGGATTAGAGAGGGTGCAGAGGAGATTCACCAAGATGCTGCCTGGATTAGAGAGGGTGCAGAGGAGATTTACCAGGATGCTGCCTGGATTAGAGAGGGTGCAGAGGAGATTCACCAGGATGCTGCCTGGATTAGAGTGGGTGCGGAGGAGATTCACCAAGATGCTGCCTGGATTAGAGAGGGTGCGGAGGAGATTCACCAAGATGCTACCTAGATTAGAGAGGGTGCGGAGGAGATTTACCAGGATGCTGCCTGGATTAGAGAGGGTGCGGAGGAGATTCACCAAGATGCTGCCTGGATTAGAGAGGGTGCGGAGGAGATTCACCAGGATGCTGCCTGGATTAGAGAGGGTGCGGAGGAGATTTACCAGGATGCTGCCTGGATTAGAGAGGGTGCGGAGGAGATTCACCAGGATGCTGCCTGTATTAGGGAGGGTGTAGAGGAGATTTACCAGGACACTGCCTGGATTGGAGAGGGTGCAGAGGAGATTCACCAGGACGCTGCCTGGATTAGAGAGGGTGCAGAGGAGATTCACCAGGATGCTGTCTGGTTTAGAGAGGGTGCAGAGGGAGATTCACCAGGATGCTGCCTGGATTAGAGAGGGTGCAGAGGAGATTCACCAGGATACTGCCTGGATTAGAGAGGGTGCAGAAGAGATTCACCAGGATGCTGCCTGGATTAGAGAGGGTGCAGAGGGAGCTTTACCAGGATGCTGCCTGGATTAGAGAGAGTGCAAAGGAGATTCACCAGGATGCTGCCTGGATTAGAGAGGGTGCAGAGGGAGCTTTACCCAGATGCTGCCTGGATTAGAGAGGGTGCAGAGGCGATTTACCAGGATGCTGCCTGGATTAGAGAGGACACAGAGGAGATTCACCAGGATGCTGCCTGGATTAGAGAGGGTGCGGAGGAGATTCACCAAGATGCTGCCTGGATTAGAGAGGGTGCGGAGGAGATTCACCAAGATTCTGCCTGGATTAGAGAGGGTGCAGAGGAGATTCACCAAGATGCTGCCTGGATTAGAGAGGGTGAGGAGGAGATTCACCAAGAAATGGCCTGGATTAGAGAGGGTGCGGAGGAGATTCACCAAGATGCTGCCTGGATTAGAGAGGGTGCGGAGGAGATTCACCAAGATGCTGCTTGGATTAGAGAGGGTGCGGAGGAGATTCACCAAGATGCTGCCTGGATTAGAGAGGATGCAAAGGGGATTTACCAGGATGCTGCCTGGATTAGAGAGGGTGCGGAGGAGATTCACCAAGATGCTGCCTGGATTAGAGAGTGTGCGGAGGAGATTTACCAGGATGCTACCTGGATTAGGGAGGGTGCAGAGGAGATTCACCAGATGCTGCCTGGATTAGAGAGGGTGCAGAGGAGATTCACCAGGATGCTGCCTGGATTAGAGAGGGTGCAGAGGTGATTTACCAGGATGCTGCCTGGATTAGAGAGTGTGCAGAGGAGATTCACCAGGATGCTGCCTGGATTAGAGAGGGTGCAGAGGAGATTTACCAGGATGCTGTCTGGATTAGAGAGGGTGCAGAGGAGATTCACCAGGATGCTCTCTGGATTGGAGAGGGTGCAGAGGGAGATTCACCAGGATGCTGCCTGGATTAGAGAGGGTGCAGAGGAGATTCACCAGGATGCTGCCTGGATTAGAGAGGGTGCAGAGGAGATTTACCAGGATGCTGCCTGGATTAGAGAGGATGCGGAGGAGATTCACCAGGATGCTGCCTCTATTAGGGAGGGTGCAGAGGAGATTTACCAGGACACTGCCTGGATTGGAGAGGGTGCAGAGGAGATTCACCAGGACGCTGCCTGGATTAGAGAGGGTGCAGAGGAGATTCACCAGGATGCTGTCTGGATTAGAGAGGGTGCAGAGGAAGATTCACCAGGATGCTGCCTGGATTAGAGAGGGTGCAGAGGAGATTCACCAGGATACTGCCTGGATTAGAGAGGGTGCAGAAGAGATTCACCAGGATGCTCCCTGGATTAGAGAGGACACAGGGGAGATTCACCAGGATGCTGCCTGGATTAGAGAGGGCGCAGAGGGAGCTTTACCAGGATGCTGCCTGGATTAGTGAGGGTGCGGAGGAGATTCACCAAGATGCTGCCTAGATTAGAGAGGGTGCGGAGGAGATTTACCAGGATGCTGCCTGGATTAGAGAGGGTGCGGAGGAGATTCACCAAGATGCTGCCTGGATTAGAGAGGGTGCGGAGGAGATTCACCAGGATGCTGCCTGGATTACAGAGGGTGCGGAGGAGATTTACCAGGATGCTGCCTGGATTAGAGAGGGTGTGGAGGAGATTTACCAGGATGCTGCCTGGATTAGAGAGGGTGCGGAGGAGATTCACCAGGATGCTGCCTGTATTAGGGAGGGTGCAGAGGAGATTTACCAGGACACTGCCTGGATTGGAGAGGGTGCAGAGGAGATTCACCAGAACGCTGCCTGCATTAGAGAGGGTGCAGAGGAGATTCACCAGGATGCTGTCTGGATTAGAGAGGGTGCAGAGGGAGATTCACCAGGATGCTGCCTGGATTAGAGAGGGTGCAGAGGAGATTCACCAGGATACTGCCTGGATTAGTGAGGGTGCAGAAGAGATTCACCAGGATGCTGCCTGGATTAGAGAGGGTGAGGAGGGAGCTTTACCAGGATGCTGCCTGGATTAGAGAGAGTGCAAAGGAGATTCACCAGGATGCTGCCTGGATTAGAGAGGGTGCAGAGGGAGCTTTACCCAGATGCTGCCTGGATTAGAGAGGGTGCAGAGGCGATTTACCAGGATGCTGCCTGGATTAGAGAGGACACAGAGGAGATTCACCAGGATGCTGCATGGATTAGAGAGGGTGCGGAGGAGATTCCCCAAGATGCTGCCTGGATTAGAGAGGGTGCGGAGGAGATTCACCAAGATTCTGCCTGGATTAGAGAGGGTGCAGAGGAGATTCACCAAGATGCTGCCTGGATTAGAGAGGGTGAGGAGGAGATTCAGCAAGAAATGGCCTGGATTAGTGAGGGTGCGGAGGAGATTCACCAAGATGCTGCCTGGATTAGAGAGGGTGCGGAGGAGATTCACCAAGATGCTGCTTGGATTAGAGAGGGTGCGGAGGAGATTCACCAAGATGCTGCCTGGATTAGAGAGGATGCAAAGGGGATTTACCAGGATGCTGCCTGGATTAGAGAGGGTGCGGAGGAGATTCACCAAGATGCTGCCTGGATTAGAGAGTGTGCGGAGGAGATTTACCAGGATGCTGCCTGGATTAGGGAGGGTGCAGAGGAGATTCACCAGATGCTGCCTGGATTAGAGAGGGTGCAGAGGAGATTCACCAGGATGCTGCCTGGATTAGAGAGGGTGCAGAGGTGATTTACCAGGATGCTGCCTGGATTAGAGAGTGTGCAGAGGAGATTCACCAGGATGCTGCCTGGATTAGAGAGGGTGCAGAGGAGATTTACCAGGATGCTGTCTGGATTAGAGAGGGTGCAGAGGATATTCACCAGGATGCTCTCTGGATTGGAGAGGGTGCAGAGGGAGATTCACCAGGATGCTGCCTGGATTAGAGAGGGTGCAGAGGAGATTCACCAGGATGCTGCCTGGATTAGAGAGGGTGCAGAGGAGATTTACCAGGATGCTGCCTGGATTAGAGAGGGTGCGGAGGAGATTCACCAGGATGCTGCCTGTATTAGGGAGGGTGCAGAGGAGATTTACCAGGACACTGCCTGGATTGGAGAGGGTGCAGAGGAGATTCACCAGGACGCTGCCTGGATTAGAGAGGGTGCAGAGGAGATTCACCAGGATGTTGTCTGGATTAGAGAGGGTGCAGAGGGAGATTCACCAGGATGCTGCCTGGATTAGAGAGGGTGCAGAGGAGATTCACCAGGATACTGCCTGGATTAGAGATGGTGCAGAAGAGATTCACCAGGATGCTGCCTGGATTAGAGAGGACACAGAGGAGATTCACCAGGATGCTGCCTGGATTAGAGAGGGTGCAGAGGGAGCTTTACCAGGATGCTGCCTGGATTAGAGAGAGTGCAAAGGAGATTCACCAGGATGCTGCCTGGATTAGAGAGGGTGCAGAGGGAGCTTTACCCAGATGCTGCCTGGATTAGAGAGGGTGCAGAGGCGATTTACCAGGATGCTGCCTGGATTAGAGAGAACACAGAGGAGATTCACCAGGATGCTACCTGGATTAGAGAGGGTGCGGAGGAGAGTCACCAGGATGCTGCCTAGATTAGAGAGGGTGCAGAGGAGATTCGCCAGGACGCTGCCAGGATTAGAGAGGGTGCAGAGGAGATTCACCAGGATGCTGCCTAGATAAGAGAGGGTGCAGAGGAGATTCACCAGGATGCTGTCTGGATTAGAGAGGGTGCAGAGGAGATTCACCAAGATGCTGCCTGGATTAGAGAGGGTGCAGAGGAGATTCACCAGGATGCTGCCTGGATTAGAGAGGGTGCGGAAGAGATTCACCAGGATGCTGCCTGGATTAGAGAGGACACAGGGGAGATTCACCAGGATGCTGCCTGGATTAGAGAGGGCGCAGAGGGAGCTTTACCAGGATGCTGCCTGGATTAGAGAGGGTGCGGAGGAGATTCACCAAGATGCTGCCTAGATTAGAGAGGGTGCGGAGGAGATTTACCAGGATGCTGCCTGGATTAGAGAGGGTGCGGAGGAGATTCACCAAGATGCTGCCTGGATTAGAGAGGGTGCGGAGGAGATTCACCAGGATGCTGCCTGGATTACAGAGGGTGCGGAGGAGATTTACCAGGATGCTGCCTGGATTAGAGAGGGTGTGGAGGAGATTTACCAGGATGCTGCCTGGATTAGAGAGGGTGCGGAGGAGATTCACCAGGATACTGCCTGTATTAGGGAGGGTGCAGAGGAGATTTACCAGGACACTGCCTGGATTGGAGAGGGTGCAGAGGAGATTCACCAGAACGCTGCCTGCATTAGAGAGGGTGCAGAGGAGATTCACCAGGATGCTGTCTGGATTAGAGAGGGTGCAGGAGGGCCTGTATTAGAGAGGGTGCAGAGGGAGCTTGACCCAGATGCTGTCTGGATTACAGAGGGTGCAGAGAGAGATTTACCAGGATGTTGCCTGGATTAGAGAGGGTGCAGAGGCGATTTACCAGGATGCTGCCTGGATTAGAGAGGGTGCAGAGGGAGATTTACCAGGATGCTGCCTGGATTAGAGAGGACACAGAGGAGATTCACCAGTATGCTGCCTGGATTAGAGAGGGTGCGGAGGAGATTCACCAAGATGCTGCCTGGATTAGAGAGGGTGCGGAGGAGATTCACCAGGATGCTGCCTGGATTAGAGAGGGTGCAGAGGAGATTTACCAGGATGCTGCCTGGATTAGAGAAGACACAGAGGAGATTCACCAGGATGCTGCCTGGATTAAAGAGGGTGCGGAGGAGATTCACCAGGATGCTGCCTGGATTAGAGAGGGTGCAAAGGAGATTCACCAGGATGCTGCCTGGATTAGAGAGGGTGCAGAGGGAGCTTTACCCAGATGCTGCCTGGATTAGAGAGGGTGCAGAGGAGATTCACCAGGATGCTGCCTGGATTAGAGAGGGTGCAGAGGAGATTCACCAGGATGCTACCAGGATGCTGCCTGGATTAGAGAGGGTGCAGAGGAGATTCACCAGGATGCTGCCTAGATTAGAGAGGGTGCAGAGGAGATTCACCAGGATGCTGCCTGGATTAGAGAGGGTGCAGAGGAGATTCACCAGGATGCTGCCTGGATTAGAGAGGACACAGAGGAGATTCGAGATTCACCAGGATGCTGCCTGGATTAGAGAGGGTGCAGAGGAGATTCACCATGATTCTGCCTGGATTAGTGAGGGTGCAGAAGAGATTCACCAGGATGCTGCCTGGATTAGAGAGGGTGAGGAGGGAGCTTTACCAGGATGCTGCCTGGATTAGAGAGAGTGCAAAGGAGATTCACCAGGATGCTGCCTGGATTAGAGAGGGTGCAGAGGGAGCTTTACCCAGATGCTGCCTGGATTAGAGAGGGTGCAGAGGCGATTTACCAGGATGCTGCCTGGATTAGAGAGGACACAGAGGAGATTCACCAGGATGCTGCATGGATTAGAGAGGGTGCGGAGGAGATTCCCCAAGATGCTGCCTGGATTAGAGAGGGTGCGGAGGAGATTCACCAAGATTCTGCCTGGATTAGAGAGGGTGCAGAGGAGATTCACCAAGATGCTGCCTGGATTAGAGAGGGTGAGGAGGAGATTCAGCAAGAAATGGCCTGGATTAGTGAGGGTGCGGAGGAGATTCACCAAGATGCTGCCTGGATTAGAGAGGGTGCAGAGGCGATTTACCAGGATGCTGCCTGGATTAGAGAGAACACAGAGGAGATTCACCAGGATGCTGCCTGGATTAGAGAGGGTGCGGAGGAGAGTCACCAGGATGCTGCCTAGATTAGAGAGGGTGCAGAGGAGATTCGCCAGGACGCTGCCAGGATTAGAGAGGGTGCAGAGGAGATTCACCAGGATGCTGCCTTGATAAGAGAGGGTGCAGAGGAGATTCACCAGGATGCTGTCTGGATTAGAGAGGGTGCAGAGGAGATTCACCAAGATGCTGCCTGGATTAGAGAGGGTGCAGAGGAGATTCACCAGGATGCTGCCTGGATTAGAGAGGGTGCGGAAGAGATTCACCAGGATGCTGCCTGGATTAGAGAGGACACAGGGGAGATTCACCAGGATGCTGCCTGGATTAGAGAGGGCGCAGAGGGAGCTTTACCAGGATGCTGCCTGGATTAGAGAGGGTGCGGAGGAGATTCACCAAGATGCTGCCTAGATTAGAGAGGGTGCGGAGGAGATTTACCAGGATGCTGCCTGGATTAGAGAGGGTGCGGAGGAGATTCACCAAGATGCTGCCTGGATTAGAGAGGGTGCGGAGGAGATTCACCAGGATGCTGCCTGGATTACAGAGGGTGCGGAGGAGATTTACCAGGATGCTGCCTGGATTAGAGAGGGTGTGGAGGAGATTTACCAGGATGCTGCCTGGATTAGAGAGGGTGCGGAGGAGATTCACCAGGATGCTGCCTGTATTAGGGAGGGTGCAGAGGAGATTTACCAGGACACTGCCTGGATTGGAGAGGGTGCAGAGGAGATTCACCAGAACGCTGCCTGCATTAGAGAGGGTGCAGAGGAGATTCACCAGGATGCTGTCTGGATTAGAGAGGGTGCAGAGGGAGATTCACCAGGATGCTGCCTGGATTAGAGAGGGTGCAGAGGAGATTCACCAGGATACTGCCTGGATTAGTGAGGGTGCAGAAGAGATTCACCAGGATGCTGCCTGGATTAGAGAGGGTGAGGAGGGAGCTTTACCAGGATGCTGCCTGGATTAGAGAGAGTGCAAAGGAGATTCACCAGGATGCTGCCTGGATTAGAGAGGGTGCAGAGGGAGCTTTACCCAGATGCTGCCTGGATTAGAGAGGGTGCAGAGGCGATTTACCAGGATGCTGCCTGGATTAGAGAGGACACAGAGGAGATTCACCAGGATGCTGCATGGATTAGAGAGGGTGCGGAGGAGATTCCCCAAGATGCTGCCTGGATTAGAGAGGGTGCGGAGGAGATTCACCAAGATTCTGCCTGGATTAGAGAGGGTGCAGAGGAGATTCACCAAGATGCTGCCTGGATTAGAGAGGGTGAGGAGGAGATTCAGCAAGAAATGGCCTGGATTAGTGAGGGTGCGGAGGAGATTCACCAAGATGCTGCCTGGATTAGAGAGGGTGCGGAGGAGATTCACCAAGATGCTGCTTGGATTAGAGAGGGTGCGGAGGAGATTCACCAAGATGCTGCCTGGATTAGAGAGGATGCAAAGGGGATTTACCAGGATGCTGCCTGGATTAGAGAGGGTGCGGAGGAGATTCACCAAGATGCTGCCTGGATTAGAGAGTGTGCGGAGGAGATTTACCAGGATGCTGCCTGGATTAGGGAGGGTGCAGAGGAGATTCACCAGATGCTGCCTGGATTAGAGAGGGTGCAGAGGAGATTCACCAGGATGCTGCCTGGATTAGAGAGGGTGCAGAGGTGATTTACCAGGATGCTGCCTGGATTAGAGAGGGTGCAGAGGGAGCTTTACCAGGATGCTGCCTGGATTAGAGAGAGTGCAAAGGAGATTCACCAGGATGCTGCCTGGATTAGAGAGGGTGCAGAGGGAGCTTTACCCAGATGCTGCCTGGATTAGAGAGGGTGCAGAGGCGATTTACCAGGATGCTGCCTGTATTAGAGAGAACACAGAGGAGATTCACCAGGATGCTGCCTGGATTAGAGAGGGTGCGGAGGAGAGTCACCAGGATGCTGCCTAGATTAGAGAGGGTGCAGAGGAGATTCGCCAGGACGCTGCCAGGATTAGAGAGGGTGCAGAGGAGATTCACCAGGATGCTGCCTAGATAAGAGAGGGTGCAGAGGAGATTCACCAGGATGCTGTCTGGATTAGAGAGGGTGCAGAGGAGATTCACCAAGATGCTGCCTGGATTAGAGAGGGTGCAGAGGAGATTCACCAGGATGCTGCCTGGATTAGAGAGGGTGCGGAAGAGATTCACCAGGATGCTGCCTAGATTAGAGAGGGTGCAGAGGAGATTCACCAGGATGCTGCCTAGATTAGAGAGGGTGCAGAGGAGATTCACCAGGATGCTGTCTGGATTAGAGAGGGTGCAGAGGAGATTCACCAGGATGCTGCCTGGATTAGAGAGGGTGCAGAGGAGATTCACAAGGATGCTGCCTGGATTAGAGAGGGTGCGGAGGAGATTCACCAGGATGCCACCTAGATTAGAGAGGGTGCGGAGGAGATTCACCAGGATGCTGCCTAGATTAGAGAGGGTGCAGAGGAGATTCGCCAGGACGCTGTCTGGATTAGAGAGGGTGCAGAGGAGATTCACCAGGATGCTGCCTGGTTTAGAGGGTGCAGAGGAGATTCACCAGGACGCTGCCTGGATTAGAGAGGGTGCGGAGGAGATTCACCAGGATGCTGTCTGGATTAGAGAGGGTGCAGAGGGAGATTCACCAGAATGCTGCCTGGATTAGAGAGGGTGCAGAGGAGATTCACCAGGATGCTGCCTAGATTAGAGAGGGTGCAGAGGAGATTTACCAGGATGCTGCCTGGATTAGGGAGGGTGCAGAAGAGATTCACCAGGATGCTGCCTGGATTAGAGAGGACACAGAGGAGATTCACCAGGATGCTGCCTGGATTAGAGAGGGTGCAGAGGGAGCTTTACCAGGATGCTGCCTGGATTAGAGAGAGTGCAAAGGAGATTCACCAGGATGCTGCCTGGATTAGAGAGGGTGCAGAGTGAGATTTACCCAAATGCTGCCTGGATTAGAGAGGGTGCAGAGAGAGATTTACCAGGATGCTGCCTGGATTAGAGAGGGTGCAGAGGCGATTTACCAGGATGCTGCCTGGATTAGAGAGGGTGCAGAGGGAGATTTACCAGGATGCTGCCTGGATTAGAAAGGACACAGAGGAGATTCACCAGTATGCTGCCTGGATAAGAGAGGGTGCGGAGGAGATTCACCAAGATGCTGCCTGGATTAGAGAGGGTGCGGAGGAGATTCACCAGGATGCTGCCTGGATTAGAGAGGGTGCAGAGGAGATTTACCAGGATGCTTCCTGGATTAGAGAAGACACAGAGGAGATTCACCAGGATGCTGCCTGGATTAAAGAGGGTGCGGAGGAGATTCACCAGGATGCTTCCTGGATTAGAGAGGGTGCAGAGGAGATTCACCAGGATGCTGTCTGGATTAGAGAGGGTGCAGAGGAGATTCACCAGGATGCTGCCTGGATTAGAGAGGGTGCAGAGGAGATTCACAAGGATGCTGCCTGGATTAGAGAGGGTGCGGAGGAGATTCACCAGGATGCCACCTAGATTAGAGAGGGTGCGGAGGAGATTCACCAGGATGCTGCCTAGATTAGAGAGGGTGCAGAGGAGATTCGCCAGGACGCTGTCTGGATTAGAGAGGGTGCAGAGGAGATTCACCAGGATGCTGCCTGGTTTAGAGGGTGCAGAGGAGATTCACCAGGACGCTGCCTGGATTAGAGAGGGTGCGGAGGAGATTCACCAGGATGCTGTCTGGATTAGAGAGGGTGCAGAGGGAGATTCACCAGAATGCTGCCTGGATTAGAGAGGGTGCAGAGGAGATTCACCAGGATGCTGCCTAGATTAGAGAGGGTGCAGAGGAGATTTACCAGGATGCTGCCTGGATTAGGGAGGGTGCAGAAGAGATTCACCAGGATGCTGCCTGGATTAGAGAGGACACAGAGGAGATTCACCAGGATGCTGCCTGGATTAGAGAGGGTGCAGAGGAGATTCACCAGGATGCTGCCTGTATTAGGGAGGGTGCAGAGGAGATTTACCAGGACACTGCCTGGATTGGAGAGGGTGCAGAGGAGATTCACCAGAACGCTGCCTGCATTAGAGAGGGTGCAGAGGAGATTCACCAGGATGCTGTCTGGATTAGAGAGGGTGCAGAGGGAGATTCACCAGGATGCTGCCTGGATTAGAGAGGGTGCAGAGGAGATTCACCAGGATACTGCCTGGATTAGTGAGGGTGCAGAAGAGATTCACCAGGATGCTGCCTGGATTAGAGAGGGTGAGGAGGGAGCTTTACCAGGATGCTGCCTGGATTAGAGAGAGTGCAAAGGAGATTCACCAGGATGCTGCCTGGATTAGAGAGGGTGCAGAGGGAGCTTTACCCAGATGCTGCCTGGATTAGAGAGGGTGCAGAGGCGATTTACCAGGATGCTGCCTGGATTAGAGAGGACACAGAGGAGATTCACCAGGATGCTGCATGGATTAGAGAGGGTGCGGAGGAGATTCCCCAAGATGCTGCCTGGATTAGAGAGGGTGCGGAGGAGATTCACCAAGATTCTGCCTGGATTAGAGAGGGTGCAGAGGAGATTCACCAAGATGCTGCCTGGATTAGAGAGGGTGAGGAGGAGATTCAGCAAGAAATGGCCTGGATTAGTGAGGGTGCGGAGGAGATTCACCAAGATGCTGCCTGGATTAGAGAGGGTGCGGAGGAGATTCACCAAGATGCTGCTTGGATTAGAGAGGGTGCGGAGGAGATTCACCAAGATGCTGCCTGGATTAGAGAGGATGCAAAGGGGATTTACCAGGATGCTGCCTGGATTAGAGAGGGTGCGGAGGAGATTCACCAAGATGCTGCCTGGATTAGAGAGTGTGCGGAGGAGATTTACCAGGATGCTGCCTGGATTAGGGAGGGTGCAGAGGAGATTCACCAGATGCTGCCTGGATTAGAGAGGGTGCAGAGGAGATTCACCAGGATGCTGCCTGGATTAGAGAGGGTGCAGAGGTGATTTACCAGGATGCTGCCTGGATTAGAGAGTGTGCAGAGGAGATTCACCAGGATGCTGCCTGGATTAGAGAGGGTGCAGAGGAGATTTACCAGGATGCTGTCTGGATTAGAGAGGGTGCAGAGGATATTCACCAGGATGCTCTCTGGATTGGAGAGGGTGCAGAGGGAGATTCACCAGGATGCTGCCTGGATTAGAGAGGGTGCAGAGGAGATTCACCAGGATGCTGCCTGGATTAGAGAGGGTGCAGAGGAGATTTACCAGGATGCTGCCTGGATTAGAGAGGGTGCGGAGGAGATTCACCAGGATGCTGCCTGTATTAGGGAGGGTGCAGAGGAGATTTACCAGGACACTGCCTGGATTGGAGAGGGTGCAGAGGAGATTCACCAGGACGCTGCCTGGATTAGAGAGGGTGCAGAGGAGATTCACCAGGATGTTGTCTGGATTAGAGAGGGTGCAGAGGGAGATTCACCAGGATGCTGCCTGGATTAGAGAGGGTGCAGAGGAGATTCACCAGGATACTGCCTGGATTAGAGATGGTGCAGAAGAGATTCACCAGGATGCTGCCTGGATTAGAGAGGACACAGAGGAGATTCACCAGGATGCTGCCTGGATTAGAGAGGGTGCAGAGGGAGCTTTACCAGGATGCTGCCTGGATTAGAGAGAGTGCAAAGGAGATTCACCAGGATGCTGCCTGGATTAGAGAGGGTGCAGAGGGAGCTTTACCCAGATGCTGCCTGGATTAGAGAGGGTGCAGAGGCGATTTACCAGGATGCTGCCTGGATTAGAGAGAACACAGAGGAGATTCACCAGGATGCTACCTGGATTAGAGAGGGTGCGGAGGAGAGTCACCAGGATGCTGCCTAGATTAGAGAGGGTGCAGAGGAGATTCGCCAGGACGCTGCCAGGATTAGAGAGGGTGCAGAGGAGATTCACCAGGATGCTGCCTAGATAAGAGAGGGTGCAGAGGAGATTCACCAGGATGCTGTCTGGATTAGAGAGGGTGCAGAGGAGATTCACCAAGATGCTGCCTGGATTAGAGAGGGTGCAGAGGAGATTCACCAGGATGCTGCCTGGATTAGAGAGGGTGCGGAAGAGATTCACCAGGATGCTGCCTGGATTAGAGAGGACACAGGGGAGATTCACCAGGATGCTGCCTGGATTAGAGAGGGCGCAGAGGGAGCTTTACCAGGATGCTGCCTGGATTAGAGAGGGTGCGGAGGAGATTCACCAAGATGCTGCCTAGATTAGAGAGGGTGCGGAGGAGATTTACCAGGATGCTGCCTGGATTAGAGAGGGTGCGGAGGAGATTCACCAAGATGCTGCCTGGATTAGAGAGGGTGCGGAGGAGATTCACCAGGATGCTGCCTGGATTACAGAGGGTGCGGAGGAGATTTACCAGGATGCTGCCTGGATTAGAGAGGGTGTGGAGGAGATTTACCAGGATGCTGCCTGGATTAGAGAGGGTGCGGAGGAGATTCACCAGGATACTGCCTGTATTAGGGAGGGTGCAGAGGAGATTTACCAGGACACTGCCTGGATTGGAGAGGGTGCAGAGGAGATTCACCAGAACGCTGCCTGCATTAGAGAGGGTGCAGAGGAGATTCACCAGGATGCTGTCTGGATTAGAGAGGGTGCAGAGGGAGATTCACCAGGATGCTGCCTGGATTAGAGAGGGTGCAGAGGAGATTCACCAGGATACTGCCTGGATTAGTGAGGGTGCAGAAGAGATTCACCAGGATGCTGCCTGGATTAGAGAGGGTGAGGAGGGAGCTTTACCAGGATGCTGCCTGGATTAGAGAGAGTGCAAAGGAGATTCACCAGGATGCTGCCTGGATTAGAGAGGGTGCAGAGGGAGCTTTACCCAGATGCTGCCTGGATTAGAGAGGGTGCAGAGGCGATTTACCAGGATGCTGCCTGGATTAGAGAGGACACAGAGGAGATTCACCAGGATGCTGCCTGGATTAGAGAGGGTGCGGAGGAGATTCACCAAGATTCTGCCTGGATTAGAGAGGGTGCAGAGGAGATTCACCAAGATGCTGCCTGGATTAGAGAGGGTGAGGAGGAGATTCAGCAAGAAATGGCCTGGATTAGTGAGGGTGCGGAGGAGATTCACCAAGATGCTGCCTGGATTAGAGAGGGTGCAGAGGCGATTTACCAGGATGCTGCCTGGATTAGAGAGTACACAGAGGAGATTCACCAGGATGCTGCCTGGATTAGAGAGGGTGCGGAGGAGAGTCACCAGGATGCTGCCTAGATTAGAGAGGGTGCAGAGGAGATTCGCCAGGACGCTGCCAGGATTAGAGAGGGTGCAGAGGAGATTCACCAGGATGCTGCCTAGATAAGAGAGGGTGCAGAGGAGATTCACCAGGATGCTGTCTGGATTAGAGAGGGTGCAGAGGAGATTCACCATGATGCTGCCTGGATTAGAGAGGGTGCAGAGGAGATTCACCAGGATGCTGCCTGGATTAGAGAGGGTGCGGAAGAGATTCACCAGGATGCTGCCTGGATTAGAGAGGACACAGGGGAGATTCACCAGGATGCTGCCTGGATTAGAGAGGGCGCAGAGGGAGCTTTACCAGGATGCTGCCTGGATTAGAGAGGGTGCGGAGGAGATTCACCAAGATGCTGCCTAGATTAGAGAGGGTGCGGAGGAGATTTACCAGGATGCTGCCTGGATTAGAGAGGGTGCGGAGGAGATTCACCAAGATGCTGCCTGGATTAGAGAGGGTGCGGAGGAGATTCACCAGGATGCTGCCTGGATTACAGAGGGTGCGGAGGAGATTTACCAGGATGCTGCCTGGATTAGAGAGGGTGTGGAGGAGATTTACCAGGATGCTGCCTGGATTAGAGAGGGTGCGGAGGAGATTCACCAGGATGCTGCCTGTATTAGGGAGGGTGCAGAGGAGATTTACCAGGACACTGCCTGGATTGGAGAGGGTGCAGAGGAGATTCACCAGAACGCTGCCTGCATTAGAGAGGGTGCAGAGGAGATTCACCAGGATGCTGTCTGGATTAGAGAGGGTGCAGAGGGAGATTCACCAGGATGCTGCCTGGATTAGAGAGGGTGCAGAGGAGATTCACCAGGATACTGCCTGGATTAGTGAGGGTGCAGAAGAGATTCACCAGGATGCTGCCTGGATTAGAGAGGGTGAGGAGGGAGCTTTACCAGGATGCTGCCTGGATTAGAGAGAGTGCAAAGGAGATTCACCAGGATGCTGCCTGGATTAGAGAGGGTGCAGAGGGAGCTTTACCCAGATGCTGCCTGGATTAGAGAGGGTGCAGAGGCGATTTACCAGGATGCTGCCTGGATTAGAGAGGACACAGAGGAGATTCACCAGGATGCTGCATGGATTAGAGAGGGTGCGGAGGAGATTCCCCAAGATGCTGCCTGGATTAGAGAGGGTGCGGAGGAGATTCACCAAGATTCTGCCTGGATTAGAGAGGGTGCAGAGGAGATTCACCAAGATGCTGCCTGGATTAGAGAGGGTGAGGAGGAGATTCAGCAAGAAATGGCCTGGATTAGTGAGGGTGCGGAGGAGATTCACCAAGATGCTGCCTGGATTAGAGAGGGTGCGGAGGAGATTCACCAAGATGCTGCTTGGATTAGAGAGGGTGCGGAGGAGATTCACCAAGATGCTGCCTGGATTAGAGAGGATGCAAAGGGGATTTACCAGGATGCTGCCTGGATTAGAGAGGGTGCGGAGGAGATTCACCAAGATGCTGCCTGGATTAGAGAGTGTGCGGAGGAGATTTACCAGGATGCTGCCTGGATTAGGGAGGGTGCAGAGGAGATTCACCAGATGCTGCCTGGATTAGAGAGGGTGCAGAGGAGATTCACCAGGATGCTGCCTGGATTAGAGAGGGTGCAGAGGTGATTTACCAGGATGCTGCCTGGATTAGAGAGGGTGCAGAGGGAGCTTTACCAGGATGCTGCCTGGATTAGAGAGAGTGCAAAGGAGATTCACCAGGATGCTGCCTGGATTAGAGAGGGTGCAGAGGGAGCTTTACCCAGATGCTGCCTGGATTAGAGAGGGTGCAGAGGCGATTTACCAGGATGCTGCCTGTATTAGAGAGAACACAGAGGAGATTCACCAGGATGCTGCCTGGATTAGAGAGGGTGCGGAGGAGAGTCACCAGGATGCTGCCTAGATTAGAGAGGGTGCAGAGGAGATTCGCCAGGACGCTGCCAGGATTAGAGAGGGTGCAGAGGAGATTCACCAGGATGCTGCCTAGATAAGAGAGGGTGCAGAGGAGATTCACCAGGATGCTGTCTGGATTAGAGAGGGTGCAGAGGAGATTCACCAAGATGCTGCCTGGATTAGAGAGGGTGCAGAGGAGATTCACCAGGATGCTGCCTGGATTAGAGAGGGTGCGGAAGAGATTCACCAGGATGCTGCCTAGATTAGAGAGGGTGCAGAGGAGATTCACCAGGATGCTGCCTAGATTAGAGAGGGTGCAGAGGAGATTCACCAGGATGCTGTCTGGATTAGAGAGGGTGCAGAGGAGATTCACCAGGATGCTGCCTGGATTAGAGAGGGTGCAGAGGAGATTCACAAGGATGCTGCCTGGATTAGAGAGGGTGCGGAGGAGATTCACCAGGATGCCACCTAGATTAGAGAGGGTGCGGAGGAGATTCACCAGGATGCTGCCTAGATTAGAGAGGGTGCAGAGGAGATTCGCCAGGACGCTGTCTGGATTAGAGAGGGTGCAGAGGAGATTCACCAGGATGCTGCCTGGTTTAGAGGGTGCAGAGGAGATTCACCAGGACGCTGCCTGGATTAGAGAGGGTGCGGAGGAGATTCACCAGGATGCTGTCTGGATTAGAGAGGGTGCAGAGGGAGATTCACCAGAATGCTGCCTGGATTAGAGAGGGTGCAGAGGAGATTCACCAGGATGCTGCCTAGATTAGAGAGGGTGCAGAGGAGATTTACCAGGATGCTGCCTGGATTAGGGAGGGTGCAGAAGAGATTCACCAGGATGCTGCCTGGATTAGAGAGGACACAGAGGAGATTCACCAGGATGCTGCCTGGATTAGAGAGGGTGCAGAGGGAGCTTTACCAGGATGCTGCCTGGATTAGAGAGAGTGCAAAGGAGATTCACCAGGATGCTGCCTGGATTAGAGAGGGTGCAGAGTGAGATTTACCCAAATGCTGCCTGGATTAGAGAGGGTGCAGAGAGAGATTTACCAGGATGCTGCCTGGATTAGAGAGGGTGCAGAGGCGATTTACCAGGATGCTGCCTGGATTAGAGAGGGTGCAGAGGGAGATTTACCAGGATGCTGCCTGGATTAGAAAGGACACAGAGGAGATTCACCAGTATGCTGCCTGGATAAGAGAGGGTGCGGAGGAGATTCACCAAGATGCTGCCTGGATTAGAGAGGGTGCGGAGGAGATTCACCAGGATGCTGCCTGGATTAGAGAGGGTGCAGAGGAGATTTACCAGGATGCTTCCTGGATTAGAGAAGACACAGAGGAGATTCACCAGGATGCTGCCTGGATTAAAGAGGGTGCGGAGGAGATTCACCAGGATGCTTCCTGGATTAGAGAGGGTGCAGAGGAGATTCACCAGGATGCTGTCTGGATTAGAGAGGGTGCAGAGGAGATTCACCAGGATGCTGCCTGGATTAGAGAGGGTGCAGAGGAGATTCACAAGGATGCTGCCTGGATTAGAGAGGGTGCGGAGGAGATTCACCAGGATGCCACCTAGATTAGAGAGGGTGCGGAGGAGATTCACCAGGATGCTGCCTAGATTAGAGAGGGTGCAGAGGAGATTCGCCAGGACGCTGTCTGGATTAGAGAGGGTGCAGAGGAGATTCACCAGGATGCTGCCTGGTTTAGAGGGTGCAGAGGAGATTCACCAGGACGCTGCCTGGATTAGAGAGGGTGCGGAGGAGATTCACCAGGATGCTGTCTGGATTAGAGAGGGTGCAGAGGGAGATTCACCAGAATGCTGCCTGGATTAGAGAGGGTGCAGAGGAGATTCACCAGGATGCTGCCTAGATTAGAGAGGGTGCAGAGGAGATTTACCAGGATGCTGCCTGGATTAGGGAGGGTGCAGAAGAGATTCACCAGGATGCTGCCTGGATTAGAGAGGACACAGAGGAGATTCACCAGGATGCTGCCTGGATTAGAGAGGGTGCAGAGGGAGCTTTACCAGGATGCTGCCTGGATTAGAGAGAGTGCAAAGGAGATTCACCAGGATGCTGCCTGGATTAGAGAGGGTGCAGAGTGAGATTTACCCAAATGCTGCCTGGATTAGAGAGGGTGCAGAGAGAGATTTACCAGGATGCTGCCTGGATTAGAGAGGGTGCAGAGGCGATTTACCAGGATGCTGCCTGGATTAGAGAGGGTGCAGAGGGAGATTTACCAGGATGCTGCCTGGATTAGAGAGGGTGCGGAGGAGATTCACCAGGATGCTGCCTGGATTAGAGAGGGTGCAGAGGAGATTTACCAGGATGCTGCCTGGATTAGAGAAGACACAGAGGAGATTCACCAGGATGCTGCCTGGATTAAAGAGGGTGCGGAGGAGATTCACCAGGATGCTGCCTGGATTAGGGAGGGTGCAGAGGAGATTCACCAGATGCTGCCTGGATTAGAGACGGTGCAGAGGAGATTCACCAGGATGCTGCCTGGATTAGAGAGGGTGCAGAGCTGATTTACCAGGATGCTGCCTGGATTAGAGAGTGTGCAGAGGAGATTCACCAGGATGCTGCCTGGATTAGAAAGGGTGCAGAGGAGATTTACCAGGATGCTGTCTGGATTAGAGAGGGTGCAGAGGAGATTCACCAGGATGCTCTCTGGATTGGAGAGGGTGCAGAGGGAGATTCACCAGGATGCTGCCTGGATTAGAGAGGGTGCAGAGGAGATTCACCAGGATGCTGCCTGGATTAGAGAGGGTGCAGAGGAGATTCACCAGGATGCTGCCTGGATTAGAGAGGGTGCAGAGGAGATTCACAAGGATGCTGCCTGGATTAGAGAGGGTGCGGAGGAGATTCACCAGGATGCCACCTAGATTAGAGAGGGTGCGGAGGAGATTCACCAGGATGCTGCCTAGATTAGAGAGGGTGCAGAGGAGATTCGCCAGGACGCTGTCTGGATTAGAGAGGGTGCAGAGGAGATTCACCAGGATGCTGCCTGGTTTAGAGGGTGCAGAGGAGATTCACCAGGACGCTGCCTGGATTAGAGAGGGTGCGGAGGAGATTCACCAGGATGCTGTCTGGATTAGAGAGGGTGCAGAGGGAGATTCACCAGAATGCTGCCTGGATTAGAGAGGGTGCAGAGGAGATTCACCAGGATGCTGCCTAGATTAGAGAGGGTGCAGAGGAGATTTACCAGGATGCTGCCTGGATTAGGGAGGGTGCAGAAGAGATTCACCAGGATGCTGCCTGGATTAGAGAGGACACAGAGGAGATTCACCAGGATGCTGCCTGGATTAGAGAGGGTGCAGAGGGAGCTTTACCAGGATGCTGCCTGGATTAGAGAGAGTGCAAAGGAGATTCACCAGGATGCTGCCTGGATTAGAGAGGGTGCAGAGTGAGATTTACCCAAATGCTGCCTGGATTAGAGAGGGTGCAGAGAGAGATTTACCAGGATGCTGCCTGGATTAGAGAGGGTGCAGAGGCGATTTACCAGGATGCTGCCTGGATTAGAGAGGGTGCAGAGGGAGATTTACCAGGATGCTGCCTGGATTAGAAAGGACACAGAGGAGATTCACCAGTATGCTGCCTGGATAAGAGAGGGTGCGGAGGAGATTCACCAAGATGCTGCCTGGATTAGAGAGGGTGCGGAGGAGATTCACCAGGATGCTGCCTGGATTAGAGAGGGTGCAGAGGAGATTTACCAGGATGCTGCCTGGATTAGAGAAGACACAGAGGAGATTCACCAGGATGCTGCCTGGATTAAAGAGGGTGCGGAGGAGATTCACCAGGATGCTTCCTGGATTAGAGAGGGTGCAGAGGAGATTCACCAGGATGCTGCCTGGATTAGAGAGGGTGCAGAGGAGATTTACCAGGATGCTGCCTGGGTTAGAGAGGGTGCAGAGGAGATTCACCAGGATGCTGCCTGGATTAGAGAGGGTGCAGAGGAGATTCACCAGGATGCTGCCTGGATTAGAGAGGGTGCGGAGGAGATTAACCAGGATGCTGCCTAGATTAGAGAGGGTGCAGAGGGAGATTTACCAGGATGCTGCCTGGATTAGAGAGGACACAGAGGACATTCACCAGTATGCTGCCTGGATTAGAGAGGGTGCGGAGGAGATTCACCAAGATGCTGCCTGGATTAGAGAGGGTGCAGAGGAGATTCACCAGGATGCTGCCTGGATTAGAGAGGGTGCAGAGGAGATTCGCCAGGACGCTGCCAGGATTAGAGAAGGTGCAGAGGAGATTCACCAGGATGCTGCCTAGATTAGAGAGGGTGCAGAGGAGATTCACCAGGATGCTGTCTGGATTAGAGAGGGTGCAGAGGAGATTCACCAGGATGCTGCCTGGATTAGAGGGTGCAGAGGAGATTCACCAGGATGCTGCTTGGATTAGAGAGGGTGCAGAGGAGATTCAACAAGATGCTGCCTGGATTAGAGAGGGTGCAGAGGAGATTTACCAGGATGCTGCCTGGATTAGAGAGGGTGCAGAGGAGATTCACCAGGATGCTGCCTGGTTTAGAGGGTGCAGAGGAGATTCACCAGGACGCTGCCTGGATTAGAGAGGGTGCGGAGGAGATTCACCAGGATGCTCTCTGGATTAGAGAGGGTGCAGAGGGAGATTCACCAGAATGCTGCCTGGATTAGAGAGGGTGCAGAGGAGATTCACCAGGATGCTGCCTGGATTAGAGAGGGTGCAGAGGAGATTTACCAGGATGCTGCCTGGATTAGAGAGGGTGCAGAAGAGATTCACCAGGATGCTGCCTGGATTAGAGAGGACACAGAGGAGATTCACCAGGATGCTGCCTGGATTAGAGAGGGTGCAGAGGGAGCTTTACCAGGATGCTGCCTGGATTAGAGAGAGTGCAAAGGAGATTCACCAGGATGCTGCCTGGATTAGAGAGGGTGCAGAGGGAGATTTACCCAGATGCTGCCTGGATTAGAGAGGGTGCAGAGAGAGATTTACCAGGTTGCTGCCTGGATTAGAGAGGGTGCAGAGGCGATTTACCAGGATGCTGCCTGGATTAGAGAGGGTGCAGAGGGAGATTTACCAGGATGCTGCCTGGATTAGAAAGGACACAGTGGAGATTCACCAGTATGCTGCCTGGATTAGAGAGGGTGAGGAGGAGATTCACCAAGAAATGGCCTGGATTAGAGAGGGTGCGGAGGAGATTCACCAAGATGCTGCCTGGATTAGAGAGGGTGCGGAGGAGATTCACCAAGATGCTGCCTGGATTAGAGAGGGTGCGGAGGAGATTCACCAAGATGCTGCCTGGATTAGAGAGGATGCAAAGGGGATTTACCAGGATGCTGCCTGGATTAGAGAGGGTGCGGAGGAGATTCACCAAGATGCTGCCTTGATTAGAGAGTGTGCGGAGGAGATTTACCAGGATGCTGCCTGGATTAGGGAGGGTGCAGAGGAGATTCACCAGATGCTGCCTGGATTAGAGACGGTGCAGAGGAGATTCACCAGGATGCTGCCTGGATTAGAGAGGGTGCAGAGCTGATTTACCAGGATGCTGCCTGGATTAGAGAGTGTGCAGAGGAGATTCACCAGGATGCTGCCTGGATTAGAAAGGGTGCAGAGGAGATTTACCAGGATGCTGTCTGGATTAGAGAGGGTGCAGAGGAGATTCACCAGGATGCTCTCTGGATTGGAGAGGGTGCAGAGGGAGATTCACCAGGATGCTGCCTGGATTAGAGAGGGTGCAGAGGAGATTCACCAGGATGCTGCCTGGATTAGAGAGGGTGCAGAGGAGATTTACCAGGATGCTGCCTGGATTAGAGAGGGTGCAGAAGAGATTCACCAGGATGCTGCCTGGATTAGAGAGGGTGCAGAAGAGATTCACCAGGATGCTGCCTGGATTAGAGAAGGTACAGGGGAAGATTTACCAGGATGCTGCCTGGATTAGAGAGGGTGCAGAGGGAGCTTTACCCAGATGCTGCCTGGATTAGAGAGGGTGCAGAAGAGATTCACCAGGATGCTGTCTGGATTAGAGAGTGTGCAGAGGAGATTCACCAGGATGCTTCCTGGTTTAGAGAGGACACAGAGTAGATTCACAAGGATGCTGCCTGGATTAGAGAGGGTGCAGAGGGAGCTTTACCAGGATGCTGCCTGGATTAGAGAGGACACAGAGGAGATTCACCAGTATGCTGCCTGGATTAGAGAGGGTGCGGAGGAGATTCACCAAGATGCTGCCTGGATTAGAGAGGGTGCGGAGGAGATTCACCAGGATGCTGCCTGGATTAGAGAGGGTGCAGAGGAGATTCACCAGGATGCTGCCTGGATTAGAGAGGGTGCAGTGGAGATTTACCAGGATGCTGCCTGCGTTAGAGAGGGTGCAGAGGAGATTCACCAGGATGCTGCCTGGATTAGAGAGGGTGCAGAGGAGATTCACCAGGATGCTGCCTGGATTAGAGAGGGTGCGGAGGAGATTCACCAGGATGCTGCCTAGATTAGAGAGGGTGCAGAGGAGATTCGCCAGGACGCTGCCAGGATTAGAAAAGGTGCAGAGGAGATTCACCAGGATGCTGCTTGGATTAGAGAGGGTGCAGCGGAGATTCACCAGGATGCTGTCTGGATTAGAGAGGGTGCAGAGGAGATTCACCAGGATGCTGCCTGGATTAGAGGGTGCAGAGGAGATTCACCAGGATGCTGCTTGGATTAGAGAGGGTGCAGAGGAGATTCACCAAGATGCTGCCTGGATTAGAGAGGGTGCAGAGGAGATTTACCAGGATGCTGCCTGGATTAGAGAGGGTGCAGAGGAGATTCACCAGGATGCTGCCTGGATTAGAGTGGGTGCGGAGGAGATTCACCAAGATGCTGCCTGGATTAGAGAGGGTGCGGAGGAGATTCACCAAGATGCTGCCTAGATTAGAGAGGGTGCGGAGGAGATTTACCAGGATGCTGCCTGGATTAGAGAGGGTGCGGAGGAGATTCACCAAGATGCTGCCTGGATTAGAGAGTGTGCGGAGGAGATTCACCAGGATGCTGCCTGGATTAGAGAGGGTGCGGAGGAGATTTACCAGGATGCTGCCTGGATTAGAGAGGGTGCGGAGGAGATTCACCAGGATGCTGCCTGTATTAGGGAGGGTGTAGAGGAGATTTACCAGGACACTGCCTGGATTGGAGAGGGTGCAGAGGAGATTCACCAGTACGCTGCCTGGATTAGAGAGGGTGCAGAGGAGATTCACCAGGATGCTGTCTGGATTAGAGAGGGTGCAGAGGGAGATTCACCAGGATGCTGCCTGGATTAGAGAGGGTGCAGAGGAGATTCACCAGGATACTGCCTGGATTAGAGAGGGTGCAGAAGAGATTCACCAGGATGCTGCCTGGATTAGAGAGGGTGCAGAGGGAGCTTTACCAGGATGCTGCCTGGATTAGAGAGAGTGCAAAGGAGATTCACCAGGATGCTGCCTGGATTAGAGAGGGTGCAGAGGGAGCTTTACCCAGATGCTGCCTGGATTAGAGAGGGTGCAGAGGCGATTTACCAGGATGCTGCCTGGATTAGAGAGGACACAGAGGAGATTCACCAGGATGCTGCCTGGATTAGAGAGGGTGCGGAGGAGATTCACCAAGATGCTGCCTGGATTAGAGAGGGTGCGGAGGAGATTCACCAAGATTCTGCCTGGATTAGAGAGGGTGCAGTGGAGATTCACCAAGATGCTGCCTGGATTAGAGAGGGTGAGGAGGAGATTCACCAAGAAATGGGCTGGATTAGAGAGCGTGCGGAGGAGATTCACCAAGATGCTGCCTGGATTAGAGAGGGTGCGGAGGAGATTCACCAAGATGCTGCTTGGATTAGAGAGGGTGCGGAGGAGATTCACCAAGATGCTGCCTGGATTAGAGAGGATGCAAAGGGGATTTACCAGGATGCTGCCTGGATTAGAGAGGGTGCGGAGGAGATTCACCAAGATGCTGCCTGGATTAGAGAGTGTGCGGAGGAGATTTACCAGGATGCTGCCTGGATTAGGGAGGGTGCAGAGGAGATTCACCAGATGCTGCCTGGATTAGAGAGGGTGCAGAGGAGATTCACCAGGATGCTGCCTGGATTAGAGAGGGTGCAGAGGTGATTTACCAGGATGCTGCCTGGATTAGAGAGTGTGCAGAGGAGATTCACCAGGATGCTGCCTGGATTAGAGAGGGTGCAGAGGAGATTTACCAGGATGCTGTCTGGATTAGAGAGGGTGCAGAGGAGATTCACCAGGATGCTCTCTGGATTGGAGAGGGTGCAGAGGGAGATTCACCAGGATGCTGCCTGGATTAGAGAGGGTGCAGAGGAGATTCACCAGGATGCTGCCTGGATTAGAGAGGGTGCAGAGGAGATTTACCAGGATGCTGCCTGGATTAGAGAGGGTGCGGAGGAGATTCACCAGGATGCTGCCTGTATTAGGGAGGGTGCAGAGGAGATTTACCAGGACACTGCCTGGATTGGAGAGGGTGCAGAGGAGATTCACCAGGACGCTGCCTGGATTAGAGAGGGTGCAGAGGAGATTCACCAGGATGCTGTCTGGATTAGAGAGGGTGCAGAGGGAGATTCACCAGGATGCTGCCTGGATTAGAGAGGGTGCAGAGGAGATTCACCAGGATACTGCCTGGATTAGAGAGGGTGCAGAAGAGATTCACCAGGATGCTGCCTGGATTAGAGAGGACACAGGGGAGATTCACCAGGATGCTGCCTGGATTAGAGAGGGCGCAGAGGGAGCTTTACCAGGATGCTGCCTGGATTAGAGAGGGTGCGGAGGAGATTCACCAAGATGCTGCCTAGATTAGAGAGGGTGCGGAGGAGATTTACCAGGATGCTGCCTGGATTAGAGAGGGTGCGGAGGAGATTCACCAAGATGCTGCCTGGATTAGAGAGGGTGCGGAGGAGATTCACCAGGATGCTGCCTGGATTACAGAGGGTGCGGAGGAGATTTACCAGGATGCTGCCTGGATTAGAGAGGGTGTGGAGGAGATTTACCAGGATGCTGCCTGGATTAGAGAGGGTGCGGAGGAGATTCACCAGGATGCTGCCTGTATTAGGGAGGGTGCAGAGGAGATTTACCAGGACACTGCCTGGATTGGAGAGGGTGCAGAGGAGATTCACCAGAACGCTGCCTGCATTAGAGAGGGTGCAGAGGAGATTCACCAGGATGCTGTCTGGATTAGAGAGGGTGCAGAGGGAGATTCACCAGGATGCTGCCTGGATTAGAGAGGGTGCAGAGGAGATTCACCAGGATACTGCCTGGATTAGTGAGGGTGCAGAAGAGATTCACCAGGATGCTGCCTGGATTAGAGAGGGTGAGGAGGGAGCTTTACCAGGATGCTGCCTGGATTAGAGAGAGTGCAAAGGAGATTCACCAGGATGCTGCCTGGATTAGAGAGGGTGCAGAGGGAGCTTTACCCAGATGCTGCCTGGATTAGAGAGGGTGCAGAGGCGATTTACCAGGATGCTGCCTGGATTAGAGAGGACACAGAGGAGATTCACCAGGATGCTGCATGGATTAGAGAGGGTGCGGAGGAGATTCCCCAAGATGCTGCCTGGATTAGAGAGGGTGCGGAGGAGATTCACCAAGATTCTGCCTGGATTAGAGAGGGTGCAGAGGAGATTCACCAAGATGCTGCCTGGATTAGAGAGGGTGAGGAGGAGATTCACCAAGAAATGGCCTGGATTAGTGAGGGTGCGGAGGAGATTCACCAAGATGCTGCCTGGATTAGAGAGGGTGCGGAGGAGATTCACCAAGATGCTGCTTGGATTAGAGAGGGTGCGGAGGAGATTCACCAAGACGCTGCCTGGATTAGAGAGGATGCAAAGGGGATTTACCAGGATGCTGCCTGGATTAGAGAGGGTGCGGAGGAGATTCACCAAGATGCTGCCTGGATTAGAGAGTGTGCGGAGGAGATTTACCAGGATGCTGCCTGTATTAGGGAGGGTGCAGAGGAGATTCACCAGATGCTGCCTGGATTAGAGAGGGTGCAGAGGAGATTCACCAGGATGCTGCCTGGATTAGAGAGGGTGCAGAGGTGATTTACCAGGATGCTGCCTGGATTAGAGAGTGTGCAGAGGAGATTCACCAGGATGCTGCCTGGATTAGAGAGGGTGCAGAGGAGATTTACCAGGATGCTGTCTGGATTAGAGAGGGTGCAGAGGATATTCACCAGGATGCTCTCTGGATTGGAGAGGGTGCAGAGGGAGATTCACCAGGATGCTGCCTGGATTAGAGAGGGTGCAGAGGAGATTCACCAGGATGCTGCCTGGATTAGAGAGGGTGCAGAGGAGATTTACCAGGATGCTGCCTGGATTAGAGAGGGTGCGGAGGAGATTCACCAGGATGCTGCCTGTATTAGGGAGGGTGCAGAGGAGATTTACCAGGACACTGCCTGGATTGGAGAGGGTGCAGAGGAGATTCACCAGGACGCTGCCTGGATTAGAGAGGGTGCAGAGGAGATTCACCAGGATGCTGTCTGGATTAGAGAGGGTGCAGAGGGAGATTCACCAGGATGCTGCCTGGATTAGAGATGGTGCAGAAGAGATTCACCAGGATGCTGCCTGGATTAGAGAGGACACAGAGGAGATTCACCAGGATGCTGCCTGGATTAGAGAGGGTGCAGAGGGAGCTTTACCAGGATGCTGCCTGGATTAGAGAGAGTGCAAAGGAGATTCACCAGGATGCTGCCTGGATTAGAGAGGGTGCAGAGGGAGCTTTACCCAGATGCTGCCTGGATTAGAGAGGGTGCAGAGGCGATTTACCAGGATGCTGCCTGGATTAGAGAGAACACAGAGGAGATTCACCAGGATGCTGCCTGGATTAGAGAGGGTGCGGAGGAGATTCACCAAGATGCTGCCTGGATTAGAGAGGGTGCGGAGGAGATTCACCAAGATGCTGCCTGGATTAGAGAGGGTGCAGAGGAGATTCACCTAGATGCTGCCTGGATTAGAGAGGGTGAGGAGGAGATTCACCAAGAAATGGCCTGGATTAGAGAGGGTGCGGAGGAGATTCACCAAGATGCTGCCTGGATTAGAGAGTGTGCGGAGGAGATTCACCAAGATGCTGCCTGGATTAGAGAGGATGCAAAGGGGATTTACCAGGATGCTGCCTGGATTAGAGAGGGTGCGGAGGAGATTCACCAAGATGCTGCCTGGATTAGAGAGTGTGCCGAGGAGATTTACCAGGATGCTGCCTGGATTTGGGAGGGTGCAGAGGAGATTCACCAGATGCTGCCTGGATTAGAGAGTGTGCAGAGGAGATTCACCAGGATGCTGCCTGGATTAGAGAGGGTGCAGAGGAGATTTACCAGGATGCTGTCTGGATTAGAGAGGGTGCAGAGGAGATTCACCAGGATGCTCTCTGGATTGGAGAGGGTGCAGAGGGAGATTCACCAGGATGCTGCCTGGATTAGAGAGGGTGCAGAGGAGATTCACCAGGATGCTGCCTGGATTAGAGAGGGTGCAGAGGAGATTTACCAGGATGCTGCCTGGATTAGAGAGGGTGCAGAAAAGATTCACCAGGATGCTGCCTGGATTAGAGAGGGTACAGAGGAAGATTTACCAGGATGCTGCCTGGATTAGAGAGGGTGCAGAGGGAGCTTTACCCAGATGCTGACTGGATTAGAGAGGGTGCAGAAGAGATTTACCAGGATGCTGTCTGGATTAGAGAGTGTGCAGAGGAGATTCACCAGGATGCTGCCTGGTTTAGAGAGGACACAGAGTAGATTCACCAGGATGCTGCCTGGATTAGAGAGGGTGCAGAGGGAGCTTTACCAGGATGCTGCCTGGATTAGAGAGAGTGCAAAGGAGATTCACCAGGATGATGCCTGGATTAGAGAGGGTGCAGAGGGAGCTTTACCCAGATGCTGCCTGGATTAGAGAGGGTTCAGTGAGAGATTTACCAGGATGCTGCCTGGATTAGAAAGGGTGCAGAGGCGATTTACCAGGATGCTGCCTGGATTAGAGAGGGTGCAGAGGGAGATTTACCAGGACGCTGCCTGGATTAGAGAGGGTGCAGAGGCGATTTACCAGGATGCTGCCTGGATTAGAGAGGGTGCAAAGGAGATTTACTAGGATGCTGCCTGGATTAGAGAGGGTGCGGAGGAGATTCACCAGGATACTGCCTGGATTAGAGAGGGTGCAGAGAGAGATTTATCAGGATGCTGCCTGGATTAGAGAGCTTGTTTTATGAAGATAGGTTAAATGAGCTCAGGCTTTCCTGTCTGGAGCAAAGGAGGATGAGAGGTGACTTGATAGAGACATACAAGAATCATCGATAGAGTGGACGGACAGAGTCTGAGGGTGCATACTTTTAAGATGATTGGGGGAAAGTATAGGGGAGATGTCAGAGGTCAGAGGTAGGTTTTGTTTTTACTCAGGGAGTGGTGGGTGTGTGGAACGTTTTGTTTAGGGTGGTGTTCTCGGAAGAAATCTGAGGGACATTTAAGGGACTCTAAATGGATGATAGAAAACTGGAGGGATATGGAGGAATAGACAATAGGTGCAGGAGTAGGCCATTCGGTACTTCGAGCCAGCACCGCCATTCACTGTGATCATGGCTGATCATCCACAATCAGTATCCAGTTCCTGCCTTATCCCCATAACCTTTGATTCCGCTATCTTTAAAATCTCTATCCATCTCTTTCTTGAAAGCATCCAGAGACTTGGCCTCCACAGCCTTCTGGGGCAGAGCATTCCATATATCCACCACTCTCTGAGTGAAAAAGGGTTAGACTGATCTTGGAGCAGGTTAAAAGGTTAGCACAACATCGCGGGCTGTATTGTGCTGCGGTGTTCTCTGGTCTCCAGTATTCCATCTACAAACATGTATCCTTGCGTGTTAATTCTCTTTACTGTCCCTCCACAGCCTGCCCCATGCATCCACTGTGTTCTGTGTGAAACCATTGCCTCTCAGGCTCCATCAGACGCAGCCCCCGAGCGGAGCTTTGACATACTGCCCTTTGGTCAGCTGCGGGCTACCGCGGCCGCGTGGAGATTAATGCTGTGCCTCTTCCAATCATGAGTGCCCTTGGCCTACGGTTGGATGTCCCGGCCAGGCGCCCAGGTAAATCTCCAGGCACCTTCTCTTCACATCCCGACTTCGCCTCTCCCAGGGATCAAGGACAGATGAGCCGCCCTGTCCGGGTGAAACATCTGCTCTTCCCAGACTTTTTGGTCGCCAGTCCCCGGGTGGGAGGAGGGAAGGAGCCTGAAGACCCACACTCAACGGTTCACAGACAACTTCCTCCCCTCCGCCAGCAGGTCTCTGGAGTGCAGGCAGGGGAGTGGGGATGACTGGAAGAATCGGATCAGCCCATGATAGAGTGCCAGAACAGACTTGATGGGCCGAATGGCCTACTTCTGCTCTTATGATCTTAACCCATGAACTCAAATTCCTTATTCTGTTTTTTTTTCAAATAATTTTTATTTGGAGATAAAAATATCCAGAGATTTGGAGAGGGCAGTCCTGATGAAGGTGGGACTGTTTATTCCACCTCACAGATGCTGCCTGACCTGCTGAGTTCCTCTGGCATTTTGTTTTGTCTATATCACTGTGCTTTTGATTTGATTTTCCTTACTTTTCTTTATTTTTGTTGCTTTTGCAATGCTTAATTATTTTAATGTATAAATATATATTTTTTACTGTAATGTATACGTTTTACAATGCAGAAACAGGCCCTTCAGCCCATCTAGGCCATTCTGAATTGTTTTTCCCCCCACGTCCCTTCGGCCCATACCTGAACCACAGCCCTCCACACCCTTCCCATCCGCGCACCTTTCCAAACTTCTCGTCAATGTTGAAATTGAGCTCGCGTGCACCACTTGTGTGCTGGGAGCTCTTTTCACGCGCTCAGTGAAGAAGTTTCCCCTCATGTTCCCCTTAAACCTTTCCTCCCCTGTCACACTTAACCCATGACCTGCAAAACACCACATTCCCTGACATTTCAAGAGGTCTCGAATACAAGAGCAGGGATGTGATGCTGAGGCTTTATAAGGCACTGGGGAGGTCTCACCTTGAGTATTTTGAACAGTTTTGGGCCACTCATCTTAGAAAATATTTTCTGGCTTTGGAGAAGGTCCAGAGGAGGTTCACAAGGATGATTCCAGGAATGAAAGGGTTACCATACGGGGAATGTTTGATGGCTCAGGGTCGGTACTCACTGGAATTAAGAAGGATGAGGGGGGATCTCATTGAAACCTTTCGAAAGTTGAAAGGCCAAGACAGAGTAGATGTGGAAAGGATGTTTCCCATGGTGGGAGAGTCCAGAGCAAGAGGGCACAGCCTCAGGATAGAGGAGCGCCCTTTCTAAACAGAGATGCAGAGAAATTTCTTCAGCCAAGGGGTGGTGAATTTGTGGAATTTGTTGCCACAGGCAGCTGTGGAGGCCGGGTCGTTGGGTGTACTTAAGGCAGAGATTGATAGGTTCTTGATTGGACATGGCATCAAAGGTTACGGGGAGAAGGCTGGGAACTGGGGTTGAGGAGGAGATAAAAAAAAGGAGTTTTTTATGTTTGTTTTACGTAGTCTAGTGTAGCCTTGTGCAGTCTCACATAGTCTAGTGTAGTTTTGTGTTGTTTCAAGTAGCACCAGGGACCTGGAGGAACGTTGTTTCATATTTACTGTGAACTGTACCAGCAGCTTATGGTCAAAATGACAATAAACTTGACTTGAATGGCAGAACAGACTCGATGGGCCGGATGGCCTAATTCTGCTCCTCTGTCTTATGGTCTTATGCCAGTGACATTGAATCTGATTCTGAAAAGTTTGCGAAAATGTTTTTTTATTCTGTCCCGAAGATGCTGCCTGACCTGCTGAGTTCCTCTGGCATTTTCTGACTATATCACTGTGCTTTGATTTATTTTTTCCTCTCTTTTGCAATGTTTAATTACTTTAATGTAGAAATATATATTTTTACTGTAATTTATGTGTTTTATTCTGTATTGCAGTGTACTTCTGTCACTGATATTGAGTTTGAAAAGTTTCATGAAGTTTGGGAAGGTGCCGTAGTCGTGTAGAGCCGTGGACCACACCCGTGTTATCCGACGGGCAGAACGCGGAGTACGCCTGCGGGGAAAAGTCCCACACCGAGCGATCAGTAATCAATACCGCGGTTTAACACCATTGATGGCCGAGGTTGATTCTGACCTTTTCCGATTAGAGTGACGGAGACCAGCCGGCAGACTCGCTTGCTTAAAATAATCACCCAGCGTTTGCAGAGATACGGAGGCGGGAACCAAAGTAAACACCCTGTCTGAGCGGGGAAAGCGATCTCACGTTGAGAGTCAGTCAATAAACAAGATCGGCAATCTTGCTCAAGTGCTTTCAAATCAATTCTCTGGATGTTTGCTCTGGGTGGACGGGAGATGTTAAGCTTTAAACGCCCAGCTGGGTCACGGTCGAGAGAACATGAGAGTCCGGCCGGCTCCTCATACAAGCCCGAGTTTATTGTCATCTCGGGTGGGCCTCTGTTGCTTGGGGTCGGCAATGAATGTTGTGTCCTAGCTGTCTATATATAAGCAAGCCTGGGCAGTACGACATGGAAAGCAAGCTGTTGCCCCGTGTAGCAGGCTTCCCCCTTCACGTGTTTGGCACCAGAGTTGCCGGTCAGAGGCGCTCCAGCTCCGGATTTTTCCCTCGGGGTTCACTCCCGAAGCCGTCCCCGTGAGTGGGTGTAGCCGCAGGGCAGCGGGTGGTTTGAGGTCAGAGTTTTCCTTCTCCCAGATGAGCTGCCAACCGCGGCTGACGAGCCCGGTCTACCCGAAGCGACTGGTTTTGAGGCGCCGGTGACCCTCCTTTGCCCCTTCTCCTGTCGGTAGACACGGTTCCGTCGTGTTTAGTAGCTAAACCACACGTGAAGGCCGGGAGCTGGTCTCGGTTGTCAGAGGCTGTTTGAGAGCATTTAATAAGTAGTGGGAGCTTGTCTCCATTACCAACCTGGGCTAGAAAAAAAATAAAGAACTGATTGTCATCTGACAACCCGGACCACGGTGCACCCAGACATGTATATCACACACAGCACCTGAGCCAAAATATTACCATAAGTAAGTTGATACAATGCATGTGTGCACAGCACAGGTAGACAGTAAGCAGCTCGCTATCCCAGAGACGAGACCCTAATTAGTCTCCCAGCCTGAGGGAAGGAGCTGTTTCCCAGCCTGACAGTCCTAGTCCTGATGTTCCTGTACCTCCTTCCTGACGGTGGTGGGTCAGAGAGATTGTGGGATGGTTGGTGGTGACGAGACCCCAGTGGTGGTCGGGTATTCATTAGTCTCCCAGCCTGAGGGAAGAAGCTGTTACCCAGTCTGACAGTCATAGTACTGATGCTCCTGTCCCTCCTTCCTGACGGTGGTGGGTCAGAGAGATTTTGGGATGGGGGGTAGTGATGAGACCCCGGTGGTGATGGGGTATTCATTGTCTGACAGCCTGAGGGAAGAAGCTGTTTCCCAGCCTGACAGTCCTAGTCCTGAGGCTCCTGTACCTCCTTCCCGATGGTGGTGGGTCAGAGAGATTGTGGGTGAGGGGGGGGGTAGTGACGAGACCCCAGTGGGATAGGGTGTTCATTAGTCTCCCAGCCTGAGGGAAGGAGCTGTTACCCAGTCTGACAGTCCTAGTCCTGATGCCCCTGTACCTCCTTCCTGACGGTGGTGGGTCAGAGAGATTGTGGGTCGGGGGGGGGGGGTAGTGACGAGATTGTGGGATGGATAGTAGAGATCCTCAACAATGCTTTGGGCCCTTCATATAAACTGCTCCCAGTAGGGGTCCTGAAGATCCCTCTTGCCTGTTCTCACCGTCCTCTGTAGGGTCTTGAGGTCCGACGTCTTGCAGCCTCCCTGCCACACAGTGACACAACCAGACAGGACAAGTCTGCTTGGTCCTCCTGCAGGAGGTTGTCAGAATGGCGACGGGGAGACTCAGTGAGTGTGGACCCTGCTGTGTTTTCTTCACCAATGAGGAGGTGTTGTGGGTCCAGGTTCGATCGTTCGTTACGTGCACACCCAGGGGACTCTGTGCTCCTCTCTATCTCTCTCTCCACGGCAGAGCCGCTGACGTGCAGCGGAGAGAGGTGGACCTCCGCCATCATCTCATTCTGTCTTGTCCATGTCGGGACTCGGGTTGCTGCTCTCACATCGTTCGACGAGCCTCTTCACCCCCATTGTCGCAAGCGAGGCCGGCCACTGTCCTGTCATCAAGCCAACTCGATGATATGGTTTGAGTTGGATCTGCCAGTGTGGTGGTGAGTCGGCGGTTGGCTGAGCACACGACAACTGGGTGGAGTGGAGTGGGGGGGGGGAAAGGTTCTTCAATGCTCAGCGTGGTGGAGCTCGAGATGTTGCCACCTTACCTGCTCTCACCCACACATTGGGATCTGACCATCACTGGCATTTATTGACCACCCCTCACTGCCCTTGAACTCAGGTCAGAGGAGAGTAAACCATTCTATGTCTGGGATCGCAGAGGGACCAGGCGGATTGAGAACAGAGAGCTCCTTCCTTGAATTTTCCTTGTTCCCTGGAGCATAGGAGAATGAGGGGAGATTTGACAGCGGTGCACAAAATTATGAGGGGTGTAGACAGTGTGGGCACGTGGCCAAGTGGTTAAGGCATTCGACTAGCGATCTGAAGGTCGCTAGTTCGAGCCCCAGCCGAGGCAGCGTGTTGTGTCCTTGAGCAAGGCACTTAACCACACATTGCTCTGCGATGACACCAGTGCCAAGCTGTATAGGTCCTAATGCCCTTCCCTTGGACAACATCGGTGTCGTGGAGAGGGGAGACTTGCAGCATGGGCAACTGCCGGTCTTCCATACTACCTTGCCCAGGCCTGCGCCCTGGAGAGTGAAGACTTTCCAGGTGCAGATCCATGGTCTCGCAAGACTAACGGATGCCTTAAAATAGACAGGGTAAACGCAAGCAGGCTTTTTCCACTGAGATCAGGTGACACTAGAAGCAGAGGTCATGGGTTGAGGGTGAAAGGCGAAATATTTAAGGGGAACACAAGGGGGGACCTTCTTCACTCAGAGGGTGGTGAGAGCTACCAGCGGAACTGGTGGATGCCGGTTTGATTTCAGCCCTTCAAGAGAAGTTTGGATCGGTATATGGCTGGGAGAGGTTCAGCATGGACTAGATGGGCTGAAGGGCGTGTCTCTGTGCTAGAGGGGAAATAAAAAGACATAGATTTTCCTCCTTGAAGTTTATAACTTTATTCCCTGGAGCGTAGGAGACTGAGGTGAGATTTGATAGAGATATACAAAATTATGAGGTAAATGCAAGTAAGCTTTTCCCACTGAGGTTGGGCAAGACTACAACTAGAGGTCATGGATTAAAGGTGAAATGCACACATGTGCTGATCATTTTTTTTTATAGGCTTCCGTTAGACTCGTGAGACCATGGATTTGGAAGGTTTCCAGGGCGCAGGCCTGGTCAAGGTTGTACGGAGGACCGGCAGTTGCCCATGCTGCAAGTCTCCCCTCTCCACCGCACCGATGTTGTCCAAGGGAAGGGCATTAGGACCCAGGTGTCGTGGCAGAACAATGTGTGTTTAAGTGCCTTGCTCAAAGGACACAACACGCTGTCTCAGCCAAGGCTCGAACTAGTGACCTTAAGATCACTAGACGAACGCCTTAACCACTTGGCCACGCGCCAACACATTTAGCCAGCTCTAAAGTCCATGCACTTTTCCACAAAGAACAGGTCCCTGCAGAACGCCACTGGTCACCCCGGCCTCCAGGCAGAAAACTCCCCCACCCACTACAACGCTGTGCCGTCTGTGGGCAAGACAATTCTCCATCCAAAAGAGAGGAAGGTCTCAGGGGAACCTGAGGAGGGGGTCTTCCTGGCTCGGAGGGCGGTGAGAGAGTGGAACAGGCTGCCGGCTGAAGTGATGGATACGATTTTGATTTCAACGTTTAAGAGATGTTGGGATAGGTACCTGGATGGGAGGGGAGCAGATTAATAGTTTGGCATGAACCAGATGGGCAGGAGGGCGTTTTCTGTGCCGGATTCCACTGTGACTCTCAGTGAACCAGCTGGGTCGTCGCAAAAATCCGAGAACCTACAGCCAGTCTTCCCCAATTAAGTGCCCGAGCTACACTGCCCCTCACTTCCTTCCTCCCATTTTGATTTGCGCCCCCCCACCCCCAAGGTCTTTAAACCACAAAACTTTAAGACAAGAGAGCAGAATGGCCATTCAGCCCATCAAGTCTTCTGCCATTCCACCATCCCAACCCCATTCTTCTGCCTTCTCCCCGTAGTCTCTGACATTCTTACTAATCAAGAACCTGTTGACCTCCGCTTTAAATGTCTCCAGTGACTGGGCCTCCACAGCCATCTGTGGATTCACCACCCACTGACTAAAACAAATTCCTCCTGCTCCATCATTTCTCCCTTCTAATCTCCCTCCCGGCAAGCAGCCCAAGTGCTCCAGCTGCCCATTCGCCTGCTCCCTCACCTCCACTCAGGGCCCCAAACAGTCCCTCCAGGTGAGGCAGCACTTCACCCACGAACCTGCTGGGGCCGTCTATTGTGTCCTGTGCTCCCAATGCGACCCTCCCCCCCCCCCCCCGCAACAATGGTGAGGACGGTCGTAAACTGGGGGGCTGCTTCCTTGAGTATCTCTGCTCCGCCCGCCAAAAGCGGAACTTTCTGATGGCCAAAAGATTTAATTCTGATTCCCATTCCCATTCCAACATGCTGATCCACGGCCCCATCACTGGCCATTTCTATACGAAATATCCTCTCCACATCCACTCTATCCGAGTCCTCTGGTCCTAGACTCCCCCACTATAGGAAACATCCTCTCCACATCCACTCTATCTGTGTCCTCTGGTCCTAGACTCCCCTACTACAGGAAACATCCTCTCCACATCCACTCTGTCTGTGCCCTCTGGTCCTAGACTCCCCCACTACAGGAAACATCCTCTCCACATCCACTCTATCTGTGCCCTCTGGTCCTAGACTCCCCCAACTATAGGAAACATCCTCTCCACATCCACTCTTTCTGTGCCCTCTGGTCCTAGACTCCCCCTACTATAGGAAACATCCTCTCCACATCCACTCTATCTGTGCCCTCTGGTCCTAGACTCCCCCCACTATAGGAAACATCCTCTCCACATCCACTTTATCTGTGCCCTCTGGTCCTAGACTCCCCCCACTATAGGAAATATCCTCTCCACATCCACTCTATCTGTGCCCTCTGGTCCTAGACTCCCCCAACTATAGGAAACATCCTCTCCAATTCCACTCTTTCTGTGCCCTCTGGTCCTAGACTCCCCCCACTATAGGAAACATCCTCTCCACATCCACTCTATCTGTGCCCTCTGGTCCTAGACTCCCCCCACTATAGGAAACATCCTCTCCACATCCACTCTATCTGTGCCCTCTGGTCCTAGACTCCCCCCACTATAGGAAATATCCTCTCCACATCCACTCTATCTGTGCCCTCTGGTCCTAGACTCCCCCACCATAGGAAACATCCTCTCCACATCCACTCTATCTGTGTCCTCTGGTCCCAGACTCCTCCACTATAGGAAACATCCTCTCCACATCCACTCTATCTGTGCCCTCTGGTCCTAGACTCCCCCCACTATAGGAAATATCCTCTCCACATCCACTCTATCTGTGTCCTCTGGTCCTGGACTCCCCCACATTAGGAAACATCCTCTCCAAGTCCACTCTATCTCAGCCTTTCAATATTCAATGGATTTCAATGAAATCTTCCCCTCTCGTTCTTCTAAACTCCAGCGAGTACAGGCTCAGAACCATCAAGCACTCTCCGTACATTAACCCCACTTTGACCCGCATGAACCTCCTCTGGTCCCTCCCCAGTGCCAGTACTTCCCTTCTCTGGTAAGGAGCCCAGTACTGCTCACAGTACTCCATTTGTGGTCTGACCAATGCCTTATAAAGCTTCAGTGATGCAGCCTTGAAGATCTTGAAGATGTGGTGAGAATTGGTTCCAGCTAGTTCCCCGAATCCAGTTGGTTTCCTTGGAGTCAATCCAGAAACAGGCCCTTCAGCCCATCCAGCCCGTGCTGTTCTGCCTACTCCCACCGACCCACACCCGGACCATAGCCCTCTATTCCCCATCCCATCCATGTACCTATCCAGAACATTTGGAAAATCATCATTCCACATGTTGAAAGGTCTGAACAGATTAGATGTGGCAAAGATACTTCCCATGGTGGGGGAGTCTAGGACAAGAGGGCGCGACTTCAGGATTGAAGGACGTCCATTTAGAACAGAGAAATTACTTTAACATAGAAACATAGAAACATAGAAAATAGGTGCAGGAGTAGGCCATTCGGCCCTTCGAGCCAGCACCGCCATTTATTATGATCATGGCTGATCATCCAACTCAGAACCCCGCCCCAGCCTTCCCTCCATACCCCCTGACCCCTGTAGCCACAAGGGCCATATCTAACTTCCTTTTAAACATAGCTAATGAACTGGCCTCAACAGTTTGCTGTGGCAGAGAATTCCACAGATTCACCACTCTCTGTGTGAAGAAGTTTTTCCTAATCTCGGTCCAAAAAGGCTTCCCCTCTATCCTCAAACTGTGACCCCTCGTTCTGGACCTCCCCAACATCGGGAACAATCTTCCCGCATCTAGCCTGTCCAATCCCTTTAGGATCTTATACGTTTCAATCAGATCCCCCCTCAATCTTCTAAATTCCAATGAGTACAAGCCCAGTTCATCCAGTCTTTCTTCATATGAAAGACCTGCCATCCCAGGAATCAATCTGGTGAACCTTCTTTGTACTCCCTCTATGGCAAAGATGTCTTTCCTCAGATTAGGGGACCAAAACTGCACACAATACTCCAGGTGTGGTCTCACCAAGGCCTTGTACAACTGCAGTAGTACCTCCCTGCTCCTGTACTCGAATCCTCTTGCTATAAATGCCAGCATACCATTCGCCTTTTTCACCGCCTGCTGTACCTGCATGCCCACTTTCAATGACTGGTGTATAATGACACCCAGGTCTCGTTGCACCTCCCCTTTTCCTAATCGGCCACCATTCAGATAATAATCTGTTTTCCTATTTTTGCCACCAAAGTGGATAACTTCACATTTATCCACATTAAATTGCATCTGCCATGAGTTTGCCCACTCACCCAACCTATCCAAGTCACCCTGCATCCTCTTAGCATCCTCCTTACTGCTAACACTGCCACCCAGCTTCGTGTCATCCGCAAACTTGGAGATGCTGCATTTAATTCCCTCATCCAAGTCATTAATATATATTGTAAACAACTGGGGTCCCAGCACTGAGCCTTGCGGTACCCCACTAGTCACCGCCTGCCATTCTGAAAAGGTCCCGTTTATTCCCACTCTTTGCTTCCTGTCTGCTAACCAATTCTCCACCCACACCAATACCTTACCCCCAATACCGTGTGCTTTAAGTTTGCACACTAATCTCCTGTGTGGGACCTTGTCAAAAGCCTTTTGAAAATCCAAATATACCACATCCACTGGTTCTCCCCTATCCACTCTACTAGTTACATCCTCAAAAAATTCTATGAGATTCGTCAGACATGATTTTCCTTTCACAAATCCATGCTGACTTTGTCCGATCATTTCACCGCTTTCCAAATGTGCTGTTATCACATCCTTGATAACTGACTCCAGCAGTTTCCCCACCACCGACGTTAGGCTAACGGGCCTATAATTCCCTGGTTTCTCTCTCCCTCCTTTTTTAAAAAGTGGGGTTACATTAGCCACCCTCCAATCCTCAGGAACTAGTCCAGAATCTAACGAGTTTTGAAAAATTATCACTAATGCATCCACTATTTCTTGGGCTACTTCCTTAAGCACTCTGGGATGCAGACCATCTGGCCCTGGGGATTTATCTGCCTTCAATCCCTTCAATTTACCTAACACCACTTCCCTACTAACATGTATTTCACTCAGTTCCTCCATCTCACTGGACCCTCTGTCCCTTACTATTTCTGGAAGATTATTTATGTCCTCCTTAGTGAAGACAGAACCAAAATAATTATTCAATTGGTCTGCCATGTCCTTGCTCCCCATAATCAATTCACCTGTTTCTGTCTGCAGGGGACCTACATTTGTCTTTATCAGTCTTTTCCTTTTTACATATCTATAAAAGCTTTTACAGTCTGTTTTTATGTTCTCTGCCAGTTTTCTCTCATAATCTTTTTTCCCCTTCCTAATTAAGCCCTTTGTCCTCCTCTGCTGAACTCTGAATTTCTCCCAGTCCTCAGGTGAGCCACTTTCTCTGGCTAATTTGTATGCTACTTTAGACAGAGGGTGGTAAATCTTTGGAATTTGTTGCCACGAGCGGCTGTGGGGGCCAAGTCATTGGGCGTGTTTAAGTCAGAGATAGATAGGTTCTTGATTATCTAGGGCATCAAAGGGTATGAGGAGAAGGCAGGAGAGTGGGAATGACTGGGAGAATTGGATCAGCCCATGATTGAATGGCGGAGTAGTCTCGATGGGCCGAATGGCCCACTTCTGCTCCTAGAGAGTGACATAGTTAATTCAGAAACAAAGGTTCTGAACTTAAAGAGGGGTAACTTTGAAGGTATGAGACGTGAATTAGCTAAGATAGACTGGCAAATGACACTTAAAGGATTGACGGTGGATATGCAATGGCAAGCATTTAAAGGTTGCATGGATGAACTACAACAATTGTTCATCCCAGTTTGGCAAAAGCATAAATCAAGGAAGGTAGTGCACCCGTGGCTGACAAGAGAAATTAGGGATAGTATCAATTCCAAAGAAGTAGCATACAAATTAGCCAGAGAAAGTGGCTCACCTGAGGACTGGGAGAAATTCAGAGTTCAGCAGAGGAGGACTAAGGGCTTAATTAGGAAGGGGAAAAAAGATTTTGAGAGAAAACTGGCAGAGAACATAAAAACGGACTGTAAAAGCTTTTATAGATATGTAAAATGGAAAAGACTGATAAAGACAAATGTAGGTCCCCTGCAGACAGAAACAGGTGAATTGATTATGGGGAGCAAGGACATGGCAGACCAATTGAATAATCACTTTGGTTCTGTCTTCACTAAGGAGGACATAAATAATCTTCCAGAAATAGTAAGGGACAGAGGGTCCAGTGAGATGGAGGAACTGAGTGAAATACATGTTAGTAGGGAAGTGGTGTTAGGTAAATTGAAGGGATTGAAGGCAGATAAATCCCCAGGGCCAGATGGTCTGCATCCTAGAGTGCTTAAGGAAGTAGCCCAAGAAATAGTGGATGCATTAGTGATAATTTTTCAAAACTCGTTAGATTCTGGACTAGTTCCTGAGGATTGGAGGGTGGCTAATGTAACCCCACTTTTTAAAAAAGGAGAGAGAGAGAAACCGGGGAATTATAGGCCAGTTAGCCTAACATCGGTGGTGGGGAAACTGCTGGAGTCAGTTATCAAGGATGTGATAACAGCACATTTGGAAAGCGGTGAAATGATCGGACAAAGTCAGCATGGATTTGTGAAAGGAAAATCATGTCTGACAAATCTCATAGAATTTTTTGAGGATGTAACTAGTAGAGTGGATAGGGGAGAACCAGTGGATGTGGTATATTTGGATTTTCAAAAGGCTTTTGACAAGGTCCCACACAGGAGATTAGTGTGCAAACTTAAAGCACACGGTATTGGGGGTAAGGTATTGGTGTGGGTGGAGAATTGGTTAGCAGACAGGAAGCAAAGAGTGGGAATAAACGGGACCTTTTCAGAATGGCAGGCAGTAACTAGTGAGGTACCGCAAGGCTCAGTGCTGGGACCCCAGTTGTTTACAATATATATTAATGACTTGGATGAGGGAATTAAATGCAGCATCTCCAAGTTTGCGGATGACACGAAGCTGGGTGGCAGTGTTAGCAGTGAGGAGGATGCTAAGAGGATGCAGGGTGACTTGGATAGGTTGGGTGAGTGGGCAAACTCATGGCAGATGCAATTTAATGTGGATAAATGTGAAGTTATCCACTTTGGTGGCAAAAATAGGAAAACAGATTATTATCTGAATGGTGGCCGATTAGGAAAAGGGGAGGTGCAACGAGACCTGGGTGTCATTATACACCAGTCATTGAAAGTGGGCATGCAGGTACAGCAGGCGGTGAAAAAGGCGAACGGTATGCTGGCATTTATAGCAAGAGGATTCGAGTACAGGAGCAGGGAGGTACTACTGCAGTTGTACAAGGCCTTGGTGAGACCACACCTGGAGTATTGTGTGCAGTTTTGGTCCCCTAATCTGAGGAAAGACATCTTTGCCATAGAGGGAGTACAAAGAAGGTTCACCAGATTGATTCCTGGGATGGCAGGTCTTTCATATGAAGAAAGACTGGATGAACTGGGCTTGTACTCGTTGGAATTTAGAAGATTGAGGGGGGATCTGATTGAAACGTATAAGATCCTAAAGGGATTGGACAGGCTAGATGCGGGAAGATTGTTCCCGATGTTGGGGAGTTCCAGAACGAGGGGTCACAGTTTGAGGATAGAGGGGAAGCCTTTTAGGACCGAGATTAGGAAAAACTTCTTCACACAGAGAGTGGTGAATCTGTGGAATTCTCTGCCACAGCAAACTGTTGAGGCCAGTTCATTGGCTATGTTTAAGAGGGAGTTAGATATGGCCCTTGTGGCTACAGGGGTCAGGGGGTATGGAGGGAAGGCTGGGTTCTGAGTTGGATGATCAGCCATGATCATAATAAATGGCGGTGCAGGCTCGAAGGGCCGAATGGCCTACTCCTGCACCTATTTTCTATGTTTCTATGTTTCTATATCTTATGGTCTTATGGTCTTATCCAAACTTCTCTTAAATGTTGAAATAGAACCACTTCTCTGGCTGAGGAAGATTCCCCTTTATGTTCCCCTTCAGCGTTTTGCTTTGTGGTTACGGAACTGGCTTGCCCACAGAAGGCAGAAGGCGATTGCAGATGGAACGTGGTCTCTCTTTCTGGTGCCCGTCGGCCACCCAACACTCCCCGATTTCCTTCCCCGCGTTTCCCCCGGTCATGTGGAGGCTTTGCAGTCTGAACAAACCATTTCTCAGCCCAGAAGGTCATCTGCGCCTTTGTCACCTGTGACCCCCTTGAAGCCCTGACGCGTCCTGGTCATGAAGAGCACCCACCCCCACCCAGGCAAATACAGCCAGTCGATCCTCCCCCCCCCCCCCACCACCCCCATCCCTCACCATCGAGGACTCCTTCACGGGAAAGGAGAGGAGAACTTTCCTACAGAGGACGTCGGATTTGAACTCCAGACTTTTCCTGTTCCAGAAGCAAGATCATCGGCATCCGAACTTTGCTCTGCGCTCCCAGGTGACCCGCCCCCCGCCCCCACCGCCCCGATTAAACAGCGGGAATCATCGAAAACACCCTGACCTTTTCGGCTGCGTCTCGGAAGGGAGAAAAGGGCAGAGAGATTCAAAGTGAGTCATTCCCTTACTGCCAGTTAATCCTCCTCTCCGCTCGACTCAGGCTTTGACCTTCTTTGATATTTATCGTAGAGTTCGGGGTGGGGGTCGGGGAGAGGGTGGGACCGTTCCCTTCCGCGCACTCTCCCCTTACAATTATACCCAATACTTCAACCAACTGCTGTTCATTTCAACCTTCCTGTGTGTGTTTGTGTTTGGGTGATGGTCAGCACAATTCCCCCAGAGTCAGAATCGGGTTAATTATCGCCGATAGAAGTCCTGAAATGTGTGGTTTTGAGCCAAAGTGGTGAGGTATGGTGTGCATGGGTTAAATAAGTCATGAAATATGTTGCTCTGCACTTTAAAATTTTGCATCTGTCTTGTCTCCCTTTCTCTTCACCATTTACACCTCAGACTTCAACTACTGCACAGAGTCTTGTCATCTTCAGTAGTTTTCTGATGACTCTGCCATGGTTGGATGCATCAGCAAGGGAGATGAGGCTGAGTACAGGGCTACGGTAGGAAACATTGTCACATGGTGTGAGCAGAATTATCCACAGCTTAATGTGAAAAAGACTAAGGAGCTGGTGGTAGACCTGAGGAGAGCTAAGGTACCGGTGACCCCTGTTTCCATCCAGGGGATCAGTGTGGACATGGTGGAGGATTAAAAATACCTGGGGATATGAATTGACAATAAACTGGACTGGTCAAAGAACACTGAGGCTGTCTACAAGAAGGATCAGAGTCATCTCTATTTCCTGAGGAGACTGGGGTCCTTTAACATCTGCCAGACGATGCTGAGGATGTTCTATGAGTCTGTGGTTGCCAGTGTGATCATGTTTGCTGTTGTGTGCTGGGGCAGCAGGCTGAGGGTAGCAGACACCAACAGAATCAACAAACTCATTCGTAAGGCCAGTGATGTTGTGGGGATGGAACTGGACTCTCTCACGGTGGTGTCTGAAAAGAGGATGCTGTCTAAGTTGCATGCCATCTTGGACAATGTCTCCCATCCACTACATAATGTACTGGGTGGGCACAGGAGTACATTCAGCCAGAGACTCATTCCACCGAGATGCAACACAGAGCGTCATAGGAAGTCATTCCTGCCTGTGGCCATCAAACTTTACAACTCCTCCCTTGGAGGGTCAGACACCCTGAGCCAATAGGCTGGTCCTGGACTTATTTCCTGGCATAATTTACATATTACTTTTTAATTATTTATGGTTTTATTTCTATTTAATTATTTATGGTGCAACTGTAACGAAAACCAATTTCCCCCGGGATCAATAAAGTATGACCATGACTATGACTATGACAAAAAAAAGAGAACAAAAATAGTGAGGTAAAGTCTTCTTGAGGTTGGCAGGGTGGAGATACATCTCTACCAAAGGAGGTGTAAGGCTCTCCTTCCCTCCGCTAGCCTGCAGGTCACCCTTGGGCGAGGTGTAGCACCTGCTTAGCCCCCTCGATCAGGGTCGGGTGAAACCATGGGATCAGGTGGTGGATGGTCGTACGAGCAGCCGGTGCAGATCACAAGTCCTGGTGATGCGACCGCTGACGCCAGGCAGACAATCTCTGAAGAGTATTGGTAATGGTCTTGAAGAGACTGCCCCGGAAGAAGACACCTAATGAAGGCCAACACAACATACTCCGTCTTAACCACCGTGTCAACCTGTGCAGCTACTCTGGGAGATCAGTGGACGCGGGCTCTCAAAAAATGCCTCTGTTCCTCCACACGGCCAGGTTACGCCGAGGGTGTGTTTTTGTTGAGGAGTGCAGAGGCGAAACCTCTTGGAAGCAGCTTCTTGAAACCCCTCCCCCCCCCCCCCCCCCCCGCAGTTCGTCAGAGGCTGCTTATTGTCCAGAGAGACCTGTCTGCCGTTGCTGGCCACATTTCGAAGTGATTCACATGGGATTGTTAGCAAGGATTAGTAGTGTGTGTGTGAGTGTGTGTGTGTGTGTGTGTGTGTGTGTGTGTGTGTGTGTGTGTGTGTGTGTGTGTGTGTGTGTGTGTGTGTGTGTGTGTGTGTGTGTGTGTGTGTGTGTGTGTGTGTGTGTTTGTGTGTGTGTGTGTGTGTGTGTGTGTGTGGGTCTGTGTGTTTTTGTGGATTCAGCTGGGCAAAGCTGCATGAGAGAACACAATGAAGATCGTAAGAATACTGCTCCCCCAGCCTCTCCCACCATAAAAAACAAATTAATCATCCATCTATCTCATTGTTAAAGCATCAGACATTACAGCACAGTACAGGCCCTTCAGCTCACAATGTTTTACTGACCTTTTCACCGATCCCAAGATCAATTTAACCCTTCCCTCCTGCATAACCCTCCATTTTTCTATCATCCCTGTACCTTAGAGTTTGTTCAATGTCCCTAATGTATCTGCCTCTACCACCACCCTCACCAAAACGTTTCACACACCCACCACCCTCGGTGTAAAAAAACTTACCTCTGACATACTCACTATACTTTCCTCCAATCTCCTTAAATTACGCCCCCAGGTATTAGGCATTTCCGCCCTGGGAAAAAGTCTCTGGCTGTCCACTCGATCTGTGCCTCTTATCATCTTGTACACTATCAAGTCACCTCTCACCCTCCTTCGCTCCAAAGAGGAAAGCCCGAGCTCGCTCAACCTTTCCTCATAAGACCTGCTCTCTAATCCAGGCAGCATCTTGGTGAATCTCATTAAAATTATGAGATAATGATAATAACAATTTTCAAATTATTCCCCCCGCCACCAGCCGGTGATAACCACCATGCTAAACATGTTTGTGGGATCTTGAAGTGTGACGGACAGCCGGGTTCCGCACAGCGGGGCAAGTGAACTCGCTGGGTGAGGCATCGAATCAGGGTAAACAACAAGATATTCTGAAAGCAAAGGACTGCAGACGCTGGAGTTCCGAGATAAACCCGAGCTGGGCGCTGTGGTAGTGTCGTGGTTAGCTACGACAGTGTAGATGTTCTGGAGTTGGGTGTTGAATCCTGTCACAGTCTGTAAGGAGTGTCTATGTCCTCCCCGTTGGACGCGTCCGTCGGTTTCCTCTGGGTGCCCTGGTTTCCTCCCACTTTACACAGGTGTACTGGTTAGTAGGAAAATTGACCATTGTAAGTTGTCCTGTGATTAGGCGAGGTTTAAATAGGTGGGTCTCTGGGCGGGGTGGCTCGTTGTTCTGGCTATTTCGCTAAATAAAACAAAAATAAAATTTATCTAGGGAGGTTGAGCAAACTCTGGCTTTCCTCAAAATTGCTATGTAAGTTGATAGAATGTCTTTGGTACGTTGGGGTATTGAGTTCAAATGTCGCGAGGTAAAGTTGCAGCTCTATAAAACCCTGGTTGGATGACACTTTGAATATTGTGTTCATTTCTGGTCACTTCATTATGGGAAGGACGTGGAAGCTTTAGAGAGGGTGCAGAGGAGATTCACCAGGATGCTGTCTGGATTAGAGAGGGTGCAGAGGAGATTCACCAGGATGCTGTCTGGATTAGAGAGGGTGCAGAGGAGATTCTCCAGGATGCTGTCTGGATCAGACAGGGTGCAGAGAAGATTTACCAGGATGCTGTCTGGATTAGAGAGGGTGCAGAGGAGATTCTCCAGGATGCTGTCTGGATCAGACAGGGTGCAGAGAAGATTTACCAGGATGCTGCCTGGATTAGAGAGGGTGCAGAGAAGATTTACCAGGATGCTGCCTGGATTAGATAGATGCAGAGGAAATTTATCAGGATGCTGCCTGGATTAGAGAGGGTGCAGAGGAGATTCACCAGGATGCTACCTGGATTAGATAGATGCAGAGGAGATTTATCAGGATGCTGCCTGGATTAGAGAGGGTGCAGAGGAGATTTATCAGGATGCTGCCTAGATTAGAGAGGGTACAGAGGAGATTCACCAGGATGCTGCCTGGATTAGATAGATGCAGAGGAGATTTATCAGGATGCTGCCTGGATTAGAGAGGGTACAGAGGAGATTCACCAGGATGCTGCCTGGATTAGAGAGGGTACAGAGGAGATTCACCAGGATGCTGCCTGGATTAGAGAGGGTGCAGAGGAGATTCACCAGGATGCTGCCTGGATTAGAGAGGGTGCAGAGGAGATTTACCAGGATGCTGCCTGGATTAGAGAGGATGAAAAGGAGATTCACCAGGATGCTGCCTGGATTAGAGAGGGTGCAGAGGAGATTTACCAGAATATTGCCTGGATCGGAGAGGGTGCAGAGGAGATTCACCAGGATGCTGCCTGGATTAGAGAGGGTACAGAGGAGATTCACCAGGATGCTGCCTGGATTAGAGAGGGTGCAGAGGAGATTCACCAGGATGCTGCCTGGATTAGAGAGGGTGCAGAGGAGATTTACCAGGATGCTGCCTGGATTAGAGAGGATGAAAAGGAGATTCACCAGGATGCTGCCTGGATTAGAGAGGGTGCAGAGGAGATTTACCAGAATACTGCCTGGATCGGAGAGGGTGCAGAGGAGATTCACCAGGATGCTGCCTGGATTAGAGAGGGTACAGCGGAGATTCACCAGGATGCTGCCTGGATTAGAGAGGGTACAGCGGAGATTCACCAGGATGCTGCCTGTATTAGAGAGGGTGGAGAGGAGATTCACCAAGATTAGAAAGCATGCCTTATGAGGCCAGGTTGAGTGAGCTAGAACTTTTCTCTTTGGAGAGAAGGAAGAAGAGATGTGACTTGATAGAGGTATAGAAGTTTAGAGGCATTGATAGTGGACTGCCAGAGATTTCTTCTCAGGACAGAAATAGCTAACACGAATGGCATAATTTTAAGGAGACTGGAGGAAAGTACAGGAGGGATGTCAAAGCTAGGGCCTTTTTTTACATAGAAGAGCGGTGGGTGTGTGGAATGTATCATCGGGGTGTTGGTAGAGGCAGATATATTAAGGACATTTAAGAACCTGATAGGTAGGCACGTGGCTGATGGAAAACTGGAGAGCTGTGTGGAGGGCAGGGTTCGATTGTAGGTTATTTGTAGGCGAAATATTTTGGGCCGAAGGTCCTGTAGTCACCAAACCCTCTCCGCCATTAAGGAGCACTGTCACAAGAGAGCAGCATCCATCAGCAAGGTCCCTCGCCATTCAGGCCATGTTCTTTTCATACCGCAGCCACAGGGGTGGACACAAAGGAGCCTTGGATCCCACAGCACCTGGTTCGGGATCAATTATTACCCCACTACCATCAGACTGCTGAGTGGGTAACTTCACTCACCTCGACTCTGAACTGATCCCACAACCTATGGACTCATTTTCCAGGACACAGCAACTCACGTTCTCAATATGATTTATCATTTATTTATTATTATTATTTGTTAGACTTTGTATTTGTACAGTTTGTTTTCTTTTGCACATCGGTTATTTGTCCGTCTTTGATTGTGTGTGTGTTTTTTTAATTGATTCCATTGTGTTTCCATATAACCATGCAACAATTACAGCATGGAAACAGGCCATCTCAGCCCTTCTAGTCCATGCCGAGCTCTTACTCTCACCTAGTCCCACCGACCTGCACTCAGCCCATAACCCTCCATTCCTTTCCTGTCCAAATATCTATCCAATGTAGCTTTAAATGACAACATCGAACCTGCCTCAACCACTTCTGCTGGAAGCTCGTTCCACACAGCTACCACTCTCTGAGTAAAGAAGTTCCCCCTCGTGTTACCCCTAAACTTTTGCCCTTTAATTCTCAACTCATGTCCTCTTGTTTCAATCTCCCCCAATCTCAATGGAAAAAGTCTATCCACGTCAACTTTATCTATCCCCCTCATAATTTTAAACGCCTTTATCAAGTCCCTCCTCAACCTTCTACGTTCCAAAGAATAAAGACCCAACTCGTTCAACCTTTCTCTGTAACTTAGGTGATGAAACCCAGGTAACATTCTAGTAAATCTTCTCTGTACTCTCTCCATTTTGTTGACATCTTTCCTATAATTCGGTGACCAAAACTGTACACAATACTCCAAATTTGGCCTCTCCAATGCCTTGTACAATTTCAACATTACATCCCAACTCCTATACTTAATGCTCTGATTTATAAAGGCCAGCATACCAAAAGCTTTCTTCACCACCCTATCCACATGAGATTCCACCTTCAGGGAACTATGCACCATTATTCCTAGATCCCTCTGTTCTACTGCATTCTTCAATGCCCTACCATTTACCATGTATGTCCTATCTTGATTAGTCCTACCAAAATGTAGCACCTCACATTTATCAGAATTAAACTCCATCTGCCATCTTTCAGCCCACTCTTCTAGCTGGCCTAAATCTCTCTGCAAGCTTTGAAAACCTACTTCATTATCCACAACTCCACCTATCTTAGTATCATCTGCATACTTACTCATCCAATTTACCACCCCATCATCTAGATCATTAATGTATACGACAAACAACATTGGACCCAGTACAGATCCCTGAGGCACACCACTAGTCACATTCTGACAAACAGTTATCCACCACCACTCTCTGGCGTGGTGTCCTTGTATCTACTGAGAATGCCTGAAGATGTTTGGTATTAAACGTGCTTTGAACTTTGAACTGCGCTGTGTTGGCCATCTCCATGTCCTGTGTCCAGATTATTCTGGCCGAATAGTCTCCTCCTCTGCTGGACAATGTCATGTAACAAAGCAATGTTGTTTCATCTCCTCCCGGGGGTCTGATCCAGCAGTTTAAAGGTCCAAAACTAATTCTGAACCACCAAGACAATTCATGAGCATCATTATTGTCCGATGAATTCATTCCACGGAGATGTACTTTTGGTTTGTATGGAGGGATGATGTTTATTTTTATCTGAAGCACCCTTCATTTCAGAGTGTGCGCTCTTACTATTGTTGCATTGGTCTGAATGCCTTCAATTGGCAAGCCCCTGTAAAGCCCTTTGATCTTTCATTGAGTGCCCTTGTCGACTGAACAAAGCCAATCTGCGTGCCATCAACTCCCCCGGTCCCAGGGGCTTTGTGTTACAGTCCGTCAACAGCCCCGCCCTGCGGACACAGGACACATGTCCACTCCCCAAGGTCCTTTTCAGCAACCGTAAAGGACCAAAAACAAAATGGACAAAAGTGAAGCTTAAAGTTTACTGTCAGAAAAGCCAGTGTCAGGTCCAATCATGGACACTAGCCTCCACACCGTTGAGGACAACTTCAAAAGGTGATGCCTTGAGAAGGCGACATCCATCTTAAGGATCCCCACCACCCAGGCCATGCCCTCTTCTCGTTGCTACCATCAGGGAGGAGGTACAGGAGCCTGAAGACACACACTCAACGATTCAGGAACAGCTTCTTCCCCTCTGCCATCAGGGAGGAGGTACAGGAGCCTGAAGACACACACTCAACGATTCAGGAACAGCTTCTTCCCCTCTGCCATCAGGGAGGAGGTACAGGATCCTGAAGACACACACTCAACGATTCAGGAACAGCTTCTTCCCCTCCGCCATCAGGGAGGAGGTACGGGAGCCTGAAGACACACACTCAACGATTCAGGAACAGCTTCTTCCACTCTGCCATCAGGGAGGAGGTACAGGAGTCTGAAGACACACACTCAACGATTCAGGAACAGCTTCTTCCCCTCTGCCATCAGGGAGGAGGTACGGGAGCCTGAAGACACACACTCAACGATTCAGGAACAGCTTCTTCCCCTCTGCCATCAGGGAGGAGGTACGGGAGCCTGAAGACACACACTCAACGATTCAGGAACAGCTTCTTCCACTCTGCCATCAGATTTCTAAATGAGCAATGAACCCATAGACACTACCTCAGTAGTTCTGCTCTCTTTTGTACAAATTCTTTAATTTAGTTTTTTAAACATAAATTTCTGATTATGATTTATAATTCGCCTTTCTATATCGCAAACACAAGAGATTCTGCAGATGCTGGAAATCCAGAGCGACACACAGACACAGACACAGACACACACACACACACACAGAAAACAGTGAGGGAACTCAACACATCAGACAGCATCTATAGAGGGGAATAAACAGTTGACGTTTCGGGCCGAGACCCTTCACCGGGAGGAGTTTTATATATTTCACTGTACTGCTGCTGCAAAACAACAAATTTCGTGTCGTGTACCAGTGGCAATAACCCTAATTTTGATTCTCATAAAAGTTGTTGGTGAACGCAGCAGGCCAGGCAGCATCTCTAGGAAGAGGTACAGTCGACGTTTCGGGCCGAGACCCTTCGTCAGGACTAACTGAAGGAAGAGTTAGAAAGAGATTTGAAAGTGGGAGGGGGAGGGGGAGATCCGAAATGATAGGAGAAGACAGGAGGGGGAGGGATGGAGCCACGAGCTGGACAGGTGATTGGCAAGAAGGATATGAAAGGACTAGCTCTTCTTCCAGTTAGTCCTGATGAAGGGTCTCGGCCCGCAACGTCGACTGTACCTCTTCCAATAAATGCTGCCTGGCCTGCTGCTTTCCACCAGCAACTTTTATGTCTGTTGCTTGAAATTCCAGCATCTGCAGATTTCCTCGTGTCTGATCTTGATTCTGATAATTTCGGTAAAGGAACACAGCTTGTTCACACGGGACTCTCCCACGTTGACTTTGACAAAATTCGTCGCCTTATTTCTGATCTGAGGAGAGGGAGCTCAGTCTTGGAGCTGGGTCACACACTGTACGGAGAGTCTGTGTACCTGCTTCACAGAACATGGAACAGAGTACAGTGCAGGCACAGGCCACTCGGCCCACAATGCTGTGCTGACCCGGCTAAAAGGCAAATCAGGAACACCCAGACACTAATCCCTCCTACCTACACCATGTCCATATCCTTCCATCTTCCTCACATCCATGTGCCTATCTGAACGTCTCTTAAAATCCTCCATACCAGACAGCACATTCCCGGCATCCACCACTCTCTGAGTAAAAAACTGACCCCTCACATCCCCCTTGAACCTACCCCCTCTCACCTTCAATTGTATGCCCTTTGGTGTTAGAGATTTCAACCCTGAGAAACAGATACTGTCTGTCTACTCTATCTACTGTCTACTGTCTATAATCAGAGGAGGAGGAGAAGATGGCGGCGTGACGCAGCTTGCAGTGGCCACTCCGGTGAACGATATCAGTAATCTGTCAAGTAGGGTGCCGTGCACAATCCTGATTTGATGGAGGCGGACTTGAGAGTACGGAGGAACATCTGGAGAAACTTCTGAAATGCCCGCTTCGCTGCCGCTGTTACTGTGCGATCCAGAAACTCCGGAGGGGAAGGCCCCGAATTCTCGACTTTGCTTGTTGCTCGGCGGCCGGGGCGGGGTCGAAGCGCTCGGCAAAGATGGTCCTCGGTGCTCGGTGTCAAAGGACTGGTCCGAGGCTCGAAGTTTTCGTATGGACTCAGCTATGGTCAGGAGCTTCCAATGCATCGACAGTTGTCGGTGCCTGGAGGTTTATGGCAAAAAGAGTTTCTCCCTTCTGCTGCCTGCTATCAGAGACTATTGGGAGTCGATCGGAACTTTGAGACTTTTTTCTACCATTCCAATGGTCTGCTTTTTATCAAATTATAGTCTTGCTTTGCACTGTTATAACTATATGTTATAATTATGTGGTCTTGTCAGTGTTAGTCTTTGGTTTGTCCTGTTTTTTTTGTGTGATAACACTCTGGAGGAAAATTGTATCATTTCTTAATGCATGCATGCATTTCTAAATGACAATAGATGAGGACTGAGTGTCCTCATAATCTAATAATCTAATCCGAACTAGGCTTCTCATAATCTTGTAAACCTCGATCAGATCTCCTCTCAGTCCCCAACACTCCAGAGAAAACAACCCAAGTTTGTCCCACTCATTATAGCACACGCCCTCCAATCCAGGTAGCATCCTGGTAAACCTCTTCTGCACCCTCTCCAAAATCTCAACGTCCTTTCTATACTGGGGCAATCAGAACTGTATGCCAAGATAGAGTGGAAAGGGTGGTAGAGGGAGTCTAGGACCAAAGGGCACAGACTCAGAAGAGAGAGGCTTTCATTTAGAAAGGAGATGAGGGGGAATTTCTTCAGATGTATCCATGGCTGTTGTGGCCAAGTAACTGGGTATACTTAAAGCGGAGGTTGATAGGTTTCTGATTAGTCAGGGCGTGAAAGGTTACAGGGAGAAGGCAGGAGAATGGGGTTCAGAGGGAAATGGATCCACCATGATGGACCAGACTTGATGGGCTGAATGGCCTAACTCTGCTCCTATGTCTTAATATCTTATAGTTTTACGTCTTCTAAATCTTGTAATTGTACCTGCCTCCACCACTCATTCCAGCTACTGTGGGAAAATCCTTGTTCCTCCTTTTAAATCTTTCCCCTCTCAACTTAAACTTTGCTTTCTGGTTTAGTCTCCCTTATGCTGGAATAAAAGAGGATATCCTGCTCAACGTTCACGCCAATCTTTTTTTTTCACAGCTGTGCGAATCAACCATTGCTCTGAGCAAGAAATTTTTACACGGCTTGAAAACTTCACAGGATTTTCAATGCTTTTTCTTTCTAATATACATGCTATGAATATTTAAAATGAAAATTGAAAAGTCACATAATTTTGATTTTGCTTATTAATTGAAGGGTCTAATGAAATGCAGTACAACAAAGAAAATTTTCCACATTTTGTAAACTTTTTCTCTAATCGATCGTCATATAAACACTGTCCTGATTAATTTCGTATCCAGATGAAAGATACTTCTTAATCCTCGTTAGATCATCCAACTGTTCCACTTCTTGTCTGTTTCTGGATTTGCATTTGGTTGGATCCATAATGTTCGCAGTCAGCACTAGAAGCTCAAAATGTTCCAACGATGTCAAGAAGTCAGAGTATAGAATATTTCACATCAAACAAACTCAGGCCACAACTCACAACACAGGAAAGCAATGCCAGGCAGCCAAAACAACCGACAGGCAGAATTTGGCAAAAATAAAATGTTTTGACTGGACGGCATCGGTTTGTTCACAATGAGCTTCCATTCTGTGTTTGTTGTTACAATTTGTAATGGTGTCGTAACTTGAAACACTGACAATGGAAATAGGTTGAAGCTCTAAAATGTTTCAAAGTAAAGCCTGTGGTACATTTATTACTGTATTTAGAAATCTTTTGGAGTATATTCATTAAAAAATAACATAATATAAGCTCCGAAGCCAGTGAGTATTTGAAATATCGTGGGGAGGTTTCCAACGCTGGATTGCAATCTTCTTAGCTGCAGTCAGACCCGCCAGCCAGACTTTGCGTGGTTTTTCCGTAGGGGAAAGGTGGGAGTCATCATTTAGAAGATGTACAGCGGGGTCCATTGGTAATTGTACCCCTGTTAGTTTTGTAAGAGTAATGATAACCTTCCCCTACAAACCAAAAAACCCTGGACATTCCCATACCATATGTATAAAAGAGCCAATGGTTCCGTGGGGGCAAAATGAACGATATGGGTCAGGAACCAGTCCCATTTGACGTCTCATTCTCGGTGTTAAATTTCTTAGCTGGAACTTCAATCAGCAAGAGTAAATGATGCACAACCAAACACAATCTTAATGTGGACAAATTTGAAGAAAGAGTTAGATAGAGCTCTTAATGATAGCGGAGTCAAAGGTTACGGGGAGAAGGCAGCAACAGGGTGCTGATTGTGGATGATCAGCCATGATCACAGTGAATGGCGGTGCTGGCTGGAAGGGCCAGATGGCCTACTCCTGCACCTATTCTCTATTGTCTATTAAAAGATCTTTTGTTAAAATATTTTGTCTGGGTATGCACTACTATTCGGTTGGTTGGTGGAGGGGAGAGGGATGGGGGGGAGAGAGGGGTGGAGGGGGGATGGTGGTGAAGGTTGGGGGGTGGCTGGGATAAACAGTCAAAATGTAACTGGCAACTAGTTGTATTGAATGTAATTTGTTGGTGTTGCAATAAAAAAAAAATCATAAAAAAATTATATTCACGTTAAATAAAATAATATTCCAGCAGTGTGGCAAGAAAGGATATGTGCATAGAAGCATGCCTTCCTCGCCACTGACTCATCCTACAAGCTAACCTTTAGAGAATGCTGTGCAAAGACAACCAAGTCCCTTTGCACCTCTGGTTTCTGAATTTGACCCCCCCCCCCCCCCGTTTAGTAAAAAGTCTATGCCTTAGTCTGCACCTGGAGTATTGTGTGCAGTTTTGGTCCCCTAATCTGAGGAAAGACATCTTTGCCATAGAGCGAGTACAAAGAAGGTTCACCAGATTGATTCCTGGGATGGCAGGACTTTCATATGAAGAAAGACTGGATGAACTGGGCTTGTACTCGTTGGAATTTAGAAGATTGAGGGGGGATCTGATTGAAACGTATAAGATCCTAAAGGGATTGGACAGGCTAGATGCAGGAAGATTGTTCCCGATGTTGGGGAAGTCCAGAACAAGGGGTCACAGTTTGAGGATAGAGGGGAAGCCTTTTAGGACCGAGATTAGGAAAAACTTCTTCACACAGAGAGTGGTGAATCTGTGGAATTCTCTGCCACAGGTAACAGTTGAGGCCAGTTCATTGGCTATGTTTAAGAGGGAGTTAGATATGGCCCTTGTGGGTACAGGGGTCAGGGGGTATGGAGGGAAGGCTGGGGCGGGGTTCTGAGTTGGATGATCAGCCATGATCATAATAAATGGCGGTGCAGGCTCGAAGGGCCGAATGGCCTACTCCTGCCCCTATTTTCTATGTTTCTATGTTTCTATACCAGAAGTGCTGTCTTTTCAGAGCCCTCAGAATAGTCAAGGTCCCCTCCCAACCATCCCAGAGTCCCTTTGACCTCCTACCACCAGGCAGGTAGGTACTGCAGTATAGGAACAGGGACTGTCAACTGCTCCCCGCCCCCCAGGCTGTGAGACTTCTGAACACCCTGTTACCACCCAGCACATGTTATTCATGACACTGCCTGTAGCAGGAACACTGTTGTATATTTAACTATATGTCGTGCATTCGTTTTATGTCAACTTCTACATCTACAGAGTTTTTTTTTACCTGTTGATATTATTGTGCTAGTACTAGCCTATGTGATATAAGTACTGGGTTTTTATTTATCTATCTATTTACTCATTGAGATATAGAACGGAATAGGACCTCTGGACCGTCCATTTCCACCACCCAACAATCCGCGATTTAACCCTAGCCTAATCATGGGGCAATGTACAATGACAAGTTAACCCGCCAAGCTTGATCCCTGAGGACCACTGCTTCAGTTAACTGTACACATGTGTACGGTTGAATGACAGTAAGCTTGAACTTGAATTTGTACTTTACTCCTTCTGTTCCAGCTGCTACCAACCGGGATACGGTACCGCAGCATAAAAGCCAGGACCAACAGGCTCCGGGACAGCTTCTTCCACCAGGCCGTCCGGTAGTCTTGCGAGGCCATGGATCCGCGCCTGGAAAGTCTTCACTCTCCAGGGCGCAGGCCTGGGCAAGGTTGTATGGAAGACCAGCAGTTGCCCATGCTGCAAGTCTCCCCTCTCCATGACACCAATGTTGTCCAAGGGAAGGGCATTAGGACCCATACAGCTTGGCACCAGTGTCGTCGCAGAGCAAGGTGTGATTAAGTGCCTTGCTCAAGAACGCAACACGTTCCCTCGGCTGGGGCTCGAACTCACGACCCTCAGGTCGCTAGTCCAATGCCTTAACCACTTGGTCACGTGCCCACCCCACCAGGCCACCAAACTGATTAATTCATGCTGACACAACTGTATTTCTATGTTATATTGTTATTGTTATTGTCCAGTGCTGACCCAGCAAAGCTGGAAACATCTTCAGATCCATGAGCAACATGTGGGGATCAGTTAAGTAGAGCGTCCACGCCAAAGTGAGGCTGTACCAGAGCTGTGTTCAGCATGCTAACACACAACAGAGAGCAACCTCGCCAAGCTGTGGCCGTTCCACCATGAGCCTCTGTGTCTTAGAAACATAGAAACATAGAAAATAGGTGCAGGAGTAGGCCATTCGGCCCTTCGAGCCTGCACCGCCATTTATTATGATCATGGCTGATCATCCAACTCAGAACCCAGCCTTCCCTCCATACCCCCTGACCCCTGTAGCCACAAGGGCCATATCTAACTTCCTTTTAAACATAGCTAATGAACTGGCCTCAACAGTTTGCTGTGGCAGAGAATTCCACAGATTCACCACTCTCTGTGTGAAGAAGTTTTTCCTAACCTCGGTCCTAAAAGGCTTCCCCTCTATCCTCAAACTGTGACCCCTCGTTCTAGACCTCCCCAACATCGGGAACAATCTTCCTGCATCTAGCCTGTCCAATCCCTTTAGGATCTTATACGTTTCAATCAGATCCCCCCTCAATCTTCTAAATTCCAACGAGTACAAGCCCAGTTCATCCAGTCTTTCTTCATATGAAAGACCTGCCATCCCAGGAATCAATCTGGTGAACCTTCTTTGTACTCCCTCTATGGCAAAGATGTCTTTCCTCAGATTAGGGGACCAAAACTGCACACAATACTCCAGGTGTGGTCTCACCAAGGCCTTGTACAACTGCAGTAGTACCTCCCTGCTCCTGTACTCGAATCCTCTCGCTATAAATGCCAGCATACCGTTCGCCTTTTTCACCGCCTGCTGTACCTGCATGCCCACTTTCAATGACTGGTGTATAATGACACCCAGGTCTCGTTGCACCTCCCCTTTTCCTAATCGGCCACCATTCAGATAATAATCTGTTTTCCTATTTTTGCCACCAAAGTGGATAACTTCACATTTATCCACATTAAATTGCATCTGCCATGAGTTTGCCCACTCACCCAACCTATCCAAGTCACCCTGCATCCTCTTAGCATCCTCCTCACTGCTAACACTGCCACCCAGCTTCGTGTCATCCGCAAACTTGGAGATGCTGCATTTAATTCCCTCATCCAAGTCATTAATATATATTGTAAACAACTGGGGTCCCAGCACTGAGCCTTGCGGTACCTCACTAGTTACTGCCTGCCATTCTGAAAAGGTCCCGTTTATTCCCACTCTTTGCTTCCTGTCTGCTAACCAATTCTCCACCCACACCAATACCTTACCCCCAATACCGTGTGCTTTAAGTTTGCACACTAATCTCCTGTGTGGGACCTTGTCAAAAGCCTTTTGAAAATCCAAATATACCACATCCACTGGTTCTCCCCTATCCACTCTACTAGTTACATCCTCAAAAAATTCTATGAGATTCGTCAGACATGATTTTCCTTTCACAAATCCATGCTGACTTTGTCCGATCATTTCACCGCTTTCCAAATGTGCTGTTATCACATCCTTGATAACTGACTCCAGCAGTTTCCCCACCACCGACGTTAGGCTAACCGGCCTATAATTCCCCGGTTTCTCTCTCCCTCCTTTTTTAAAAAGTGGGGTTACATTAGCCACCCTCCAATCCTCAGGAACTAGTCCAGAATCTAACGAGTTTTGAAAAATTATCACTAATGCATCCACTATTTCTTGGGCCACTTCCTTAAGGACTTCTGGCCAAGAAAGATCTCCAACCACGCCTTACTCCTCCAGTGCCATCAAGAGGACACGGCCACAATCACCATGAGGAAACGCTGGAGATGAGAAGGGAGGCCGACTCCATCATCACGTCAGCACCTCACTGGATCCCTGAAGGGGGGAGGAAACGTGGGAGAGCAAAGACAACTTGGTGACGTACGGTAGAGGCGGGAATGGGGACCCTGAACAATAGAGAAGATGACCAAGTACAGACCGAGATGGAGGGCATTCACTGGTGCTCTAAGCACCAGGCAGTAAGTAATAACTTCTACCAAAGTGTGACATGGAGTCCTATCAGAATTTTGTAAGTTTCAACGGAAGTGGGTAGACCAGACAATGGCAACCCATTGTCATTGGTGGAATGGCCATGAATTTGGAAACATATGTAGTCACCTAGAAAAGAGATACGAAGCTTGTGTCAGGACTAGACACTGAGGAATTGTTGATCCTAGTATTCAAGAAGGAACTCCATAACTTCTGGAGCATTGTGGTCGCCCCCATTATAAGGATCTTGGCGATTTACCGCGGAAAAGGATTTTGGCGATTCACTACGGAAAAGGATCTTGGCGATTGTAGGGATGACTTGCAATGGACTGAAAAGCTTGAGCATGTAGATATTAACGAAGAGGATGTGCTGGAGATTTTGGAAAGCATCAAGATGGATAAGTCACCGGGATCAGACGGGATGTACCCCAGGCTACTGTGGGGAGTGAGGGAGGAGAATGCTGAGCCTCTGGCGATGATCCTTGCATCACCAATGAGGTCGGGAGAGGTTCCAGAGGATTGGAAGATTGGAGGGTTGCGGATGTTGTTCCCTTATTCAAGAAAGGGAGTAGGGATAGTCCAGGAAATTATAGGCTAGTGAGTCTTTCTTCAGTGGTTGGTAAGTTGATGGAGAAGATTCTGAGAGGCAGGATTTACGAACATTTGGAGAGGCATAATATGATTAGGAATAGTCAGCATGGCTTTGTCAAAGGCAGGTCGTGCTTTACGAGTCTGACTGATTTTTTTGAGGATGTGACTAAACACATTGATGAAGGTAGAGCCATAGATGTCGTGTATATGGATTTCGGCAAGGCATTTGATAAGGTACCCCATGCAAGGCTTATTGAGAAAGTAAGGAGGCATGGGACCCAAGGGGACATTGCTTTGTGGATCGAGAACAGGCTTGCCCACAGAAGGCAAAGAGTGGTTGTAGATGGGTCATATTCTGCATGGAGGTCGGTGATCAGTGGTGTACCTCAGTGATCTGTTCTGGGACCCCTACTCTTAGTGATTTTTATAAATGACCTGGATGAGGAAGTAGAGGAATGGGTTAGTAAATTTGCTGATGACACAAAGGTTGGGGGTGTTGTGGATAGTCTGGAGGGCTGTCAGAGGTTACAGTGGGACATTGATTAGATGCAAAACTGGGTTCAGAAGTGGCAGATGGAGTTTAACCCAGATAAGTGTGAAGTGGTTCATTTTGGTAGGTCAAATATGATGGCAGAATATAGTATTAATGGTAAGACTCTTGGCAATTTGGAGGATCAGAGGGATCTTGGGGTCTGAGTCCATAGGACACTCAAAGCTGCTACGCAGGTTGACTCTGTGGTTAAGAAGGCATACGGTACATTGGCCTTCATCAATCATGGGATTGAGTTTAAGAGCCGAGAGGTAATGTTGCAGCTATATAAGACCCTGGTCAGACCCCACTTGGAGTACTGTGCTCAGTTCTGGTCGCCTCACTACAGGAAGGACGTGGAAACCATAGAAAGGGTGCAGAGGAGACTTACAAGGATGTTGCCTGGATTGGGGAGCATGTCTTATGAGAATAGGTTGAGTGAACTTGGCCTTTTCTCCTTGGAGCGACGGAGGATGAGAGGTGACCTGATAGAGGTGTACAAGATAATGAGAGGCATTGATCGTGTGGATAGTCAGAGGCTTTTTTCCCCAGGGCTGAAATGGCTGAGAGGGCATAGTTGTAAGGTGCCTTGAAGTAGGGACAGAGGAGATGTCAGGGGTAGGTTTTTTACACAGAGAGTGCGTGGAATGAGCTGCCAGTGGCGGTGGTGGAGGTGGAAACAATAGGGTCTTTTAAGAGACCCCTGGATGGCTACATGGAGCTTAGAAAAATAGAGGGCTATGGGTGAGGCTTAGGTAGTTCTAAGGTAGGGACATGTTCGGCACAGCTTTGTGGGTTGAAGGGCCTGTAGTGTGCTGTAGGTTTTGTATGTTTCTAAGTTTCTATGATGTTGAGACTTTGGAGAGGGGGGAGAAGAGCTTTACCAGGATATTGCCTGGATTAGTGGGTATGAGTAGGAGTTGGACAATCCTTGGTTGTATTTTTTTCTAGATTGGTGGAGGCCGGGGTTGGTGGGGCGGAGATCCGATAGAGGTTTGTACAATGATGAGAGGCAGTGATACAGCAAACAGACAATATCTTTCTTTTTCAAAGGGTTGAAATATAGAGGGTATTTATTTAAGGTGAGAGGAGGTAATTTCGAAGGAGATGTGAGGGGCAAGAGAGCAGTGGGTGCCTGGGGTGGTGACAGCACAAACACATTAAGAGACGGTTAGATTGGCACATGAATGTGAGGAGAATGGAGGGGGTATGGACATTGTGCAGGCAGAAGCGATTAGTTTAGTTGGTCATTTGATGACTAATTTAATTGGCTCGGCACAACATTGTGGGCCGAAGGGCCTGTTCCTGTGCTGTACTGTTCTATGTTCTTTGACTTCGAGTCTGTAGGGCAATGGAGAAATGGTAGGGGAGTAATCTCTGGTCTGCGCAGGCAGAACGGTCGAATTCTGCGGTGTAAACGCGTTGTGATTCTATCGGCAAATTGGGGCAATTTAGATTACCCATCAACGCCCATCTCTTTCAAATAAACATTTGGGAGATTTCGGAAGAGATTTGGAAATGACGCAGAACTCCTCTCGTTCATCCATTGATTTATTTATTGGCCCCTCTCCCCCACCCGCCCCTCTCCACCCCCACCTCCGTGTCTGAGCGAAGACACGTCAGTCGGCGGATGTATAAAAGGAGGCGGAGAGGAACGGAGGGAGGCAGCGAGTTGAGCCGAATCGACAGTTCAGCACCAGAGACAGCGACCGGGCGCAGCACAGGTGAGCGGCCGGCGGGTTTCCCTCCAAATCTCTCTCGGCACAATCTCACTTTCTCCTTCTGTCTCGCTCCTTCGTGCTCTTTCTCCGTACTCGGTGTCTCCATTTCGCCTTCTCTTAAAAAAACTTCAACTCCTTCTGGGGCTACCGGGGCCGGTTTGCTCCCACCCACGGAGGGTCTCAATGGATCTGATCTCCACGCCGGTGGGAGGGTGGAGAAGTCCGGGTTTTCCGGAGGGTCCCGAACTGAGCCGTAAGGAAAACTTTTGCACTGTCCGATGGGCGGTTCAGAGACGCCCGACTAGAACCTGAGGGGAGATGTGCTGGAATGCTGTCAATATTCCGGCTTAAAGATCCTCAAATTTTTCTCCGTGGTCACCTGATTTGACTTTCTGGGATATTTCTCCAGTGAGGTTCATTTCCCCAGGCACGCCGAGACCCACTGGGAGACAATTCCACCCACCAAGCCTCACTGCGGGGCAGGTGCCTCTCACACAGTGATCCTCACTGAGTGACCGGTCTCTCTCTCTCTCTATCTCTATCTCTCTCTCACACACACACTGACTCTCACTGGAGACGGTCCCCCCCCCACACACACACACACTGACTCTCACTGGAGACGGTCCCCCCCCCCACACACACACACACACTGACCCTCAGTGGGGGATGGTCTCACACACACACACACACACACACACACACACACTGACCCTCACTAGAGACGGTCCTGCACACACTGTAATCCTCACTGGAGTACGGGTGCCTCGCCCACCCAGATTCTTATTGGGGAACGTCTGCGCCCCCCCCACACACACACACACACACACTCACACACCCTAACCCTCACTGGGTGACAGGTCCTACACGGATACTGACTCTCACTGAGGGACAGGTCCCACACACAAACTGGCCCCTCGCTGGGTAGGACGGGTCTCACACACACACACATACTGACCCACAAAGAGCGACAGTCCCACAGGCACACTGACCTCACTGGGGGACAGTTCCAAACACACACACACTGACCCTCACTCGGGGACCATCTCACATACACACACACACACACACACACACACACACACAGACCCACAAAGAGCGACAGTCCCACAGGCACACTGACCTCACTGAGGGACAGTCCCAAACACACACACACTGACCCTCACTCGGGGACCATCTCACACACACACACACACACACAGACCCACAAAGAGCGACAGTCCCACAGGCACACTGACCTCACTGGGGGACAGTCCCAAACACGCATACACACTGACCCTCACTCGGGGATCATCTCTCTCTCTCTCTCTCTCTCTCTCTCTCTCTCTCTCTCTCTCTCTCTCACACACACACACACACACACACACACACACACACACCAGCAGGGTACAATCCCACAGAGAAGAGCCTTACTCATATTTATGCTATGCCCTCCAGAGTTAAAACGAGTTACCTGACCACTTCTGTATCTCACTCTGAGAGAACTCCAGTTACCAGACAATGACACGTACTCCTCCGGCGTGCTTCTGTCAGTGTCTGCGAACACGGGGAGGAAAAAATAAGTAGAACTGTGAACGTCAGAGTTGTAAATGTACGTGCCCTCCTGTGCTTGTATAGTTCAGTGTCCTGTCTCGCAGGCTGCTTCGTGAGCCCCTGTTTGGAATACTGGAGGAACAGTTTTGATTGGAGGGGCCACCCGGTCCCTCTAACGGTTCAGCCTAACCATTAACCTAGCCCATCGTTCTGCTGACTCTGTGGCTTTATGCCATCTGCCATCACACTCCACTCTCAAAGCAAGAAGGACACGCCGACCCTGCGGGGAAAAACCGCAAACAAGTTACAGTTATGGGTCCAAGTTGCAATCGCCGACCGCTCTCCTCCGAGATAATAGGATCCGCCCGGCCGCTCGTTGCAAACTCCTCGCCGGCAGCCTATTTAAACCCCAGTCCTCATTCACTCGTCAAACCAGCCGGCCTCAACCAGCTGCTCCGAGCTTTCACTCCCCCTTCACTTTGTTGCCCGTTGTGTCTGGTTTCTGCTCTCTCTTGTTTTCTGGCCCCTCGTGGCTTTATTATTTTGCTGTCTGCCGTTCACAGCTGAACTACCCCCCGCGGCTCCGCTTTTGGGTCGCGCCTCCTCCCGCATTTGCCCCGATGCGACGCTTCGGTGTGGCCGGGTTTGGTTTCCGTTATCGGGAGATATTGCAGCGCAGTTTTAAGACATGCCTTGGAATCGTCCCGGCCTTTGTGTGGATGCAAACGTACCTTCCCCTGCAGCCGACCTTCAGGCGCCTTTCGAATCAGTTGTAGATCAGAAACAGGCCTTTTGGCCCACTTCATCCAGGTCAACTGCGATGCTATCTACACCAATCTCATCTGTCTACATTACACTCATAACCGACCCCCCACCACCATCACCACACCTTCCCTATTCCTCCGGTTCCAGACTCCTTTGCCCTGGGGGAGAAAGATTCTGGCTATCTACATCCATCATAACTTTACAAACCCCTTGGAGGTCTCCCCCCACCCCGCGCCGAGCTTTCTACATTCCATAGAGCAGGGGTTCCCAGCCTTTTTTTTTAAATGCTAATCACCAATACCATTATCCAAAAAGTCCGTGGACCCCTGTCGTAGAGAATCGACTCAGACGATCTGATTCCCCCTTCTAACTACAGTCGGCCATCCCCAGCAACATCTTCCGCTACTCATAAGACAAAGGAGCAGAAGTCGGCCATTCGGCCCATCGAGTCTGCTCCGTCATTTTATCATGAGCTGATCCATTCTCCCATTTAGTCCCACTCCCCCGCCTTCTCACCATGACCTTTGATGCCCTGGCTACTCAGATACCTATCAATCTCCGCCTTAAATACACCCAATGATTTGGCCTCCACTGCTGCCCGTGGCAACAAATTCCATAGATTCACCACCCTCTGGCTAAAATAATTTCTTCGCATCTCTGTTCTGAATGGGCGCCCTTCAATCCTTGAGTCATGCCCTCTCGTACTAGACTACCCCATCATGGGAAACAACTTTGCCACATTCACTCTGTCCATGCCTTTCAACATTTGAAATGTTTCTATGAGGTCTCCCGTCATTCTTCTAAACTCCAAGGAATACAGTCCAAGAGCGGACAAACGTTCCTCATATGTTAACCCTCTCATTCCTGGAATCATTCTAGTGAGTCTTCTCTGTACCCTCTCCAACGTCAGCACATCCTTTCTTAAATAAGGAGACCAAAACTGCCCACATTACTCCAAGTGAGCTCTTGTCAGCGCCTTATAGAGCCTCAACATCACATCCCTGCTCCTATACTCTATTCCTCTAGAAATGAATGTCAACATTGCATTCGCCTTCTTTACCACCGACTCAACCTGGAAGTTAACCTTAAGGGTATCCTGTACAAGGACTCCCAAGTCCTGTTGCATCTCAGAACTTTGAATTCTCTCCCCATTTAAATAATAGTCTGCCTGTTTATTTCTTCTGCCAAAGTGCATAACCACACAATTTCCAACATTGTATTTCATTTGCCACTTCTTTGTCCATTCTTCCAATCTATCCAAGTCTCTCTGCAGACTCTCTGTTTCCTCAGCACTACCGGCCCCTCCACCTATCTTCGTATCATCAGGAAACTTAGCCACGAAGCCATCTATTCCATAATCCAAATCGTTGATGTACAACGTAAAAAGAAGCGGCCCCAACACGGACCGGTACCATGTGCTACCATTCCTACCATGTCCTTCCTGTAGTGTGGTGACCAGAACTGTACCCAACAGTCTAAACTCAGACAGAACAATGTAGAACATAGAACGTAGAACAGCACAGGCCCTTTTCCAAGATCAATCGAACCCTTCCCACTCACGATAGAGTGAACGACTGCAAAATGATCTCCCAATTGTTTTTTTTCCGGATGCGTCAACTCTGGGCCTGGACTCATTGGAGTTTAGAAGACTGAGGGGGGAGATTTCATTGCATCCGATTGAATACTGAAAGGGCTAGATAGAGTGGATGTGGAAAGGATGTTTCCCGTAGTTGCGGGGTGGTGGGGGGGGGGTGTAGGAGAGACTAGGACCAGAAGGCAAAACATCAGAATAGAGGGATGTCCCTTTAGAACAGAGATGAGGAGTAATTTCTTCAGCCGGAGAGCAAGGAGTCGCCACCATCAGTCTACTAATGAGGACCGAGAGTGGGAAGGGGAGGGCAGGGATATGGGAGTCATGATTGGGAAAAGGGGAAGGGAGAGGGGAGGGTGCTGGAAGCACCAGAGGGACGTTCTGTAATGGTCAGTGATCCAATTGTTTAGAATCAAATGACCTTGCCTGGTGTCTCAGGGGTCGGCGTGTCTGCCCCCGCCCCCGCCCCTGGCGTTCCCTCTCTGCCACCCGTCCCTCACCCCTCACGTAGAGCTCGAACCTCCTTTGCTCCCATCAGATTTACAAACTCGCTCTCCGCTCCATGTTGACTAATACTACTACTATAACATCGACTCACACCCAGGGGGCCGGCGTCAGGCACGATGACGGACTCTCCACTTCTCCCTCTCCCTCATCAGTGTGTTCAGTTCATCTACATCAGCCGCGCCGCTGTCTTCTAGGAGCGTGTTGACCACAGTCTTGGGAGGGCGCCCAGGGTTCATCCTCCCGTGCTTGGGCTCCCATATGATGACTAGGCTGGCAGGTAGCTCGGGGTGGCGTAGACTGTGCCCCGCTAGTTGCAGTCTTCTCACCTCGGTTTTAGTGGAGAGCATCGGTAGGTTGTTATAGAGCTCGACGTTCGTCATGTGCTGTTGACAACTCGCGTCAAGAACCATCCGGAGCATTCGCGTATAGCAACCATCTAGAGACTTTCGCATAGTCTTGGTGAGTGTCCACGTCTCGCACCCGTATGTGAGAATGGACTCTATGACTGCTATGAAAATCCTCTTTTTAAGCCCTCTGGTCAGGTTCGACTTCCAGATTTCCTTCATGTCGTTCATAGCCCTCCACGCCAGCGCCATCCGCATCTTTATGTCCTTCTCCGAACTCATCATTCTTGACCCGAGATACTTGTAGTCAAAGACTTTCTTAGTAGTATCATTCTCTACGGTCTTGAGAGTACCTTCGTCGCAGTTAAACGCCATGTACTCTGTCCTTTTAGCGTTTAGGTGAAGTCCAACTTTATAACACAGTACTTAGGCACCCAAGCTGTATAGAAATGTGCCCATGACTTTTACACGGCACTGTACATTTCTAACTAATAGTTTTAAAATAACTATTTGCTGCCGCAAAACAGCATACTTTACCACAAGTCCTGATGAAGAGAATCAGGCCGAAACTTCGACTGTTTATTCATTTCCATCGATGCTGGCTCACCTGCTGAGCTCCTCCTGCATAACTTTATACTTTATTGTCGCCAAACAATTGGTACTAGAACGTACAATCATCACAGTGATATTTGATTCTGCGCTTCACACTCCCTGGATTACAAATATTAAATATTTAAAATAGTTAAAATTAGTAAATATTAAAAATTTAAATTCTAAATCATAAATAGAAAATAGAAAAATGGAAAGTAAGGTAGTGCAAAAAAACCGAGAGGCAGGTGCGGATATTTGGAGGGTACGGCCCAGATCCGGGTCAGGATCCGTTCAGCAGTCTTATCACAGTTGGAAAGAAGCTGTTCCCAAATCTGGCCGTACGAGTCTTCAAGCTCCTGAGCCTTCTCCCGGAGGGAAGAGGGACGAAAAGTATGTTGGCTGGGTGGGTCGTGTCCTTGATTATCCTGGCAGCACTGCTCCGACAGCGTGCGGTGTAAAGTGAGTCCAAGGACGGAAGATTGGTTTGTGTGATGTGCTCGCGATCTTCTGCAGCTTCTTCCGATCTTGGACAGGACAACTTCCACACCAGGTTGTGATGCACCCTAGAAGAATGCTTTCTACGGTGCATCTATAAAAATTAGTGAGGGTTTTAGGGGACAGGCCAAATTTCTTTAGTTTTCTCAGGAAGTAAAGGTGCTGGTGGACCTCCTTGGCCTGTCACTCCGGATTTCCAGCATTCGCAGAATGCCTTGTGTTTATATTGCAAAGATTCAACGCATATTTATGATCAAAGAATGTATAAATTATACAACCTTGAAATTTGCCTGCTTACAGGCAGCCACGAGGCAAGAAGCTCGAATAACCCAGTTTTATAAAAAGAGCCAAAAAAAACCACAGGGGGAAGAGGGAGAGAGGGGGAGAAGAAGAGAGGGAGGGAGAGAGGGAGGGAGAGAGGGAGGGATGGGGAGGAAGGGGGAGAGAGGGAACACACACACACACACATACACACACACACACACACAGACATACACACACATACACACACACACTCTCACACAGACACACACACACACACACACACACACAGAGACACTCACACTCACACACTCACACACTCACACACACACAGACACACACACAGAGACAGACACTCACACACACACTCACACACACACATACACACACTCACACACACACACACACAGAGACATACACACTCACACACACAGAGACATACACACACATACACTCACACTCTCACACTCTCATACACTCACACTCTCACACTCTCATACACTCACACACTCACACACACACATACACACACTCTCACACACACACATACACACACTCACACTCACACTCACACACACACACACATACACTCACACTCACACTCACACACACACACACACGTCCTGCAAACAATAGGGTCAACCTAACAGCATTCCAACCAGACTGAGATCCAGATCCGCCCAGTATTCTTGCGCTGCTCTGTTTGCCAGTGATAATAAACCTGATTCTGATTCCGACACGCGATCATTTAATTCACTCTAATCGCCTTCTGCCAAAGCTCCGCGCAACTCCTCGACGCGCCTCTGCCCTGCCCGAGGGGCACAGGGATCGCGAGCTTTGCTGTGGACCCCCCGTTGCCCTTGGAGAAGCTGAGATGGACTGAGGCCGCGCTCGCACTCCCAGGCTCAGAGACCTGTGGTTCCCTTTTCTGTCTTGCAGCGATGGCCAACACCGCGTACGTCAGTCTCCTCGTGGTTGTCCTGGCAACAGGCTGCCTCTCCAAGGCCCTCTCAGACCCCCACAGCGACGGAGGGGCCGGTGTCCTGGACCTCAGCGGGAAGCACCCCTCGACCTTCCGAGCCGGTTCCCTGGGCCGCCGGGCCCCGTCCTTAAGAGTGGACGGGCTGATATCGAGACTGATGCCTCAAATTCAGCAAGGTAGGCGGCAGGCTCAATTGAGCACCCCCGCCCCCCTCACCTGAAAGAGTCGATATTGAAAGGTCTAGATTGGGTGGACGTGGGGAGGATGTTTCCGGTAGAGTGGAAGTCTAAGGGCAGAGGGCAAAGCCTCAGATTAGAAGGACTTCTAATTAGAACAGAGATGAGGAGGAATTTCTTTAGCCGGGGGTGGCGAATCTATGGAATTCATTGCCACCGGCGGCTGCGGAGGCCAGGTCAGTAGACGGCGGCCAGTTGGACATCGGGAGTTATTGACAAGGTCAAATAAAAATGAGGCGGGGGCAAGCAGAACGGCCATTGTTGGAGTGGGTCGGTGTTAGAGTGGGGAGATTCTTAAAGGCGACATCTGCTTTTTTCCTGCTCTTTCCTCATTTGTCAGCGTGTAGTTAGGGCAATAAGAATGTTCTGCTCTTTGTGAGAGATTTGGGAGCTCTGGGAGACCTCCACCCTCCCGGGTGACCTGCAGCTGCGCCGGGCGCACCGAGCTGCGGCTCCTCAGAGGGGGTGTTTAAGGAACGATGACCTTTGGCCCGACGGGGGGAAACCGAGGAGCCACAGGGAGGGGGTCACCCCGGGGGTGCAGGAGGCAGGTGAATGGGTGACTGTCGGAAGGGAAATAGGTAGAGGGTACAGAGTACCCCTGTGGCCTTTGCAAAGAATAATAATAAATATAACGGGGTTTTTTTCCGAAACTGTTGGGGAGGACGACGTTTGAGCTGAGGTGCCGGACGTTGTTACCAATGCCTCAAAAAGGAAGAGGGAGGAGGTCCTAAAGGGAGAAACTTTAGAGAATTTAGGCAGAAAAGCAAAACCTCCAGGGTTACAACCCCTGGATGGCTGCCTGCGTCATGTGTCAGCGAGGGCAAGAGTGGGGTGGGGGTGGGGGGAGAGATCTGGCAGGTGAATGTGTGGCTGACGAACTGGCGCAGGGGGCAGGGTTCCAGATCTATGGATCACTTGGGATCTCCTCTGGGGGTGAGGTACGACCTGTACCAGAGGACCCAAGGGGGTCCGACATCCTTGCAGGTGGGTTTGTGAGTGCTGTCGGGGAGGGTTTACACTAATTTGGCGGCGGGGCGGGGGGGGTGGCAGTGGGGGAGGGTGGGAACCATAGGGGTAGGTCTGAGGATCGGGTTGTTGGTTTACAAGCAGAGGCAGTGTAGAGTGGGACTGTCAGGAAGGAGAGCCAGACGATGGGGCAAAATTGCAGTCAGCGGGACGGGTTGCACTGTGAAAAGGGGGGGACGAAATTGAAAAGGGTAACGAATACAGGGCTGGTGTGTGTGTGTGTGTGTGTGTGTGTGTGTGTGTGTGTGTGTGTGTGTGTTGGGGGGGGGTTGCTGTGCGGGACGTGCCTCCCTCCCCACCCCACCCCGCCGGTGCGTGTAGGGGGTCACAAGCGAAGCTGCGACCTGACGTGTGCCATTCCCCCACAGCGGGCCTGTCCCACCGGGCCAACCACTACCAACTGCGCGATCTCCTCCATCAAATGAAGGACAGAGACTACACCGGCTGGATGGACTTCGGCCGGCGCAGCGCCGAGGACTACGAAGTGGACTCCTAAAGGCCGGAAACCAGGGTCACCGTTCCGAGGAAGTTCAATGCGCAGCCTTTGGAAACCACTCCCATCACCCAGTGTCCGGCTGACTGAGTCCAACGCCTCAGTCGCTGTTTCAGATAGAAACTCGTTTTCAAAACCATACAGGAAAGAATTTCGACCTGACTTAAGAATTATTCAAAGGTTTGCAGCTGTTAGTTTTACTCTGAGAATTTGATATTTTTGGTTGTTTGAATAAATGGTGTACGTGTGTGAACCACGCGCGTCCTTGTGTTTATTGGGTACCGCAGATTACTTGCAGTCATTTGAAAAATGGGTGTAGCAGCTTAAGACCTTAAGGGTTAAAGTCTGTCCCGAGGCTTGTGGCCCGTCAGGCTTATGCCGGTTTCCGTGGCGTGAAGCGACTGAGAGTACGAGACTCACCCCCCCCCACCCCGGATAGGACGCTAGTCTATCGCGAGGTTAACCCCCAGCATCTGCCGGTACCCATTTTCAGCTGGGTGGACTGGAGCTGTGCCTTGCTCAAAGACAGCACGCTGCCTTGGCCGAGACTCGAACCCACGACCTTCAGATCGTGAGCCCAACGCCTTAATCACTTGGCCACGCACTAAGACCCTAAGGATCATAATTAGGCCATTTGACCCATCGAGTCTGCTCTCCCATTGCATCATGACTGATCCATTTCCTTCTCAGTCCCAGTCTCCTGCCTTGTCCCCGTATCACATCATGCCCTGACCAATCAAGAGTCTATCAGCCTCTGCCTTAAATATATGTCAAGACTTGGAATCCACAGCTGCCCGTATCAAAGAATTCCACAGATTCACCACTCGGTGGTTGAAGAAATTCCTTCTAATCTCTTTTCTAAAAGGACGCCCCTCTATTCTAAGTCTGCGTCCCTTGGTCTTAGACTGTCCCACCAGAGGAAACATCCTCCCCACTATCAAAGCCTTTCACCATTGAATAGGTTTCAAGGAGGTCTCCCCTCATTCTTCTGAATTCCAGTGAACACAGGCCCAGAGCCATCAGGTGCTCTTCATATGACAAGCCGTCCTATCCTGGAATCATTTTCGTGAAGCTCTTTTGAACCCTCTCCAGTTTCAGCATGTCCTTTCTCAGAAAAGGGGCCCAAAAGTGCTGACAAGACTCCAAGCGAGGCCTCATCAGTGCCTTCTAAAGCCTCAGCATTACATCCTTGCTTTTATATTCTAGTCCTCTTGAAATGAATGCCAACATTGCAGTTGCCTTCCTCACCACAAAGTCAACCCGTATAGTAACCTTTAAGGAATCCTGCACAAGGACTCCCAAGCCCCCGGCACCTCAATTTTCTGTATTTTCTCTCCATTTAGAAGACAGCCAATCCTTTTCATTTCTTCTATCAAAGTGCATGACCATACACTTCCCGACACCATAATCCATCTGCCATTTCTTTGCCCATTCTCCTAATTTCTCTAAGTTCTTCTACAGCCCCCCATTTCCTCAAAACTACCTGCACTTCCACCTGTCTTCGTATCATCTGCAAACTTTGCAACAAAGCCATCAATTCCACCACCAAAATCATTGACACATAACGTACAAAGAATCTGTCCCAACACAGACCCCTGTGGAACAACACTAGTCACCGGCAGCCAGCCAGAAAAGGCTCCCTTTATTCCCACTCTTTCCCTCCTGCCAATCAGCTACTGCTTTATCCATGCTAGAATCTCTTCTGTAATACTACGGGGTCATAGCTTGTTAAAGCAGCCTCATGTGTGGCGCCTTGTCAAAGGCCTTCTGAAAATCCAAGTACACAACATCAACCGATTCTCCTTTGTCTATCCTGTTTGTTATTTCTTCAAAGAATTCCAACAGATTTATCAGGCAAGATTTTCCTTTGAGGAAGCAATGCTGACTATGGCCTATTTTATCACTTGCCTCCAAGTACATAAGCCTCAATAATCAGCTCCAATATCTTCCCAGCCACTGTGGTCAGACTAACTGGCCTATAATTTCCTTCCTTCTGCCTTTCTCTCTTCTTGAAGAGTGAAGAGTATTGGCAATTTTCCAGTCCTCCAGAACCATCCCAGAGTCTAGTGATTCTTGAAAGATCATTACTAATGCCTCCACAATCTCTTCGGCCACCTTTTTCAGAACCCTGGCGTGTACACCATCTTGCCTAGACCTTCCAGTTTCCCAAGAACCTTCTCCTTATTAGTAATGATATCTTCACACATTTCATGCCCCCTGACACATGCAACTTCCACCACACTGCTAGTGTCTTCCGCAGTGAAGACTGATGCAAAATACTTATTCAGTTCATCCACCATTTCATTGTCCCCCATTACTACCTCTCCAGCATCATTTTCCAGCAGTCCAATACCACTCTCATCTCTCTTTTACACCTTATGTATCTGAAGAAATTTTTCGTGTCCTCTTTAATATTATTGGCTAGCTTAATTTTGTATTCCACCTTTACCTCCCTAATGACTTTTTTCAGTTGCCTTCTGTTGGTTTTATAAAGCTTCCCCATCCTCTAACTTTCCACTAATTTTTGCTCTATTATATGCTCTCTCTGGCTTTTATGTTGACTTTGACTACTCTTGTTAGTCACAGTTGTGTCATCTTGCCTTTCGAATACTTCCTCCTCTTTGGGATGTGTGTATCCTGTGCCTTCCAAATTGCTTCCAGAAATTCCAGCCATTGCTGCTCTGACATCATCCCTGCCAGTGTTCTTTTCCAATAAATTCTGGCCAAATCCTCTCTCGTGCCTCTGTAATTCCCTTTACTCTACTGTGTTGTTCGTTCATCGTTGACGTCGATGAGGTCCTCGACACCATAATGATGGTGTCGAGACCAGCGCGTGATTTGGATTGAAGTGAGGGAGAGTTGTGTAGCGTCAGCCTCACTCTCTCTTCCCAATTCCCATCTGGGTCCAGTGGCAAGACAGAGTCGAGACGGCTGGAGATGGGACTAGGCGCAGTGGATGACCAGGACGTCTTCTGCATCTTGTCCTGCTCTACACGTTCCACAACACTTGCAGAGACCGCCTTCTTGACTGTTGGACCTTCCATTGGTCTCGTCCGCTCAATCCGCCGGAGTCTGTCTTCACATGCTGGGATAGACAACTCCCTATCTCACCAAAGGTTTGAGACCCATCGGCTACCCTCATCTGGTTTAGCCGGCTTGTCGAAGCCGTTGCCCGGGGTGTGGCCGCTGTCGCATGCAAACAGCTACGGGGAGCCACAGGTGAGAGCTGAGTGCCAGGTGGGGACCAAAGGTGGACTAACCGCCCTGAAAAGGATGCGACATATTCCCCCACCAGAGGTGCTACCCCTCCCTGACACCCCATCTACTGTAATACTGATACATCTGACTTTAGCTTCTCCTTCTCAGATTGCAGGATGAATTATATCATACTATAATCACTTACCCCTAAGTGTTCCTCTGCCCTAAGCTCTCTAATCAATACCGGTTCATTGCACAACAACCAATCCAGAATTTCAGATCCCCTGGTTGACTTGAACCATGAACTGCTCTAAGAAGCTACCTCATAGGCACTCTAAACATTCCCCCTCTTGAAATCCAGCACCAACCTGATTTTTCCAATCTACCTTCATATCGAAGTCCCCCATGACTATTGTAACATTGTCCTTGTGGTATGCATTTTCTGTCTCCCATTGTAATTTGTAAACCACATCTTTACTACTGTTTGGGAGGTTCTGCATATAACTTTCATCAGGGTCTTTTTACCCTTGCAGTTCCTTAGTCCAATCCACAATGATTCAACACCTTCTGACCCTATGTCACCTATTTCTAATAATTTGATATCATTTTTTACCAAAAGAGCAAGGCCACCCCCTATGGATTACTGCCTGTCCTTTCAATACAACGTTTATCCTCTGACATCCCCAGCCAAGAGGACGTGTTGTGTCCTTGAGCAAGGCACTTAACCACACATTGCTCTGCGATGACACCGGTGCCAAGCTGTATGGGTCCGAATGCCCTTCCCTTGGACAACATCGGTGTCGTGGAGAGGGGAGACTTGCGGCATGGGCAACTGCTGGTCTTCTGTTCAACCTTGCCCAGGCCTGCGCCCTGGAGAGTGAAGACTTTCCAGGCGCAGATCCATGGTCTCACAAGACTAACGGATGGCTTTGACATTAATCTCCCAGCTATAATCTTTCAGCCACGATTCAGTGATGCCTGCAGCATCATACTTGCCTATCTGTAAATGTGCTACGCGTTCATCGACCTTATTCTGTATACTGCGCGCGTTCTAATACAACACCTTATTCACCCATTTCGATTTTGTCCACCTTTCATCTTGCAACTCATCCTGTTGACCGCAATTTTGCCCTATCATCAGCCTCTCCTCGTTTGGATTCTCACTACACATTGCCTCTGTTTGTAAACCAACTACCTCATCTTCAGCATTATCACTCCAGTTCCCACCCCCCTGCCAAATTAGTTTAAACCCGCCCAAACAATTCGAGCTGACCTACCCGCAAGGATATTGCACCCACCCCACCCAACCCCTTGGGTTCAGGTGTAACCCGTCCCTTTTCTACAGGTCGTACCTTCCCCCAGAAGAGATCTCAATGACCCATAAATCTGAACTCCTGCCCCCTGCACCAGTTCCTGGCCTGCCAAATCATCTTATTCTCACCCTCACTGGCACACGGCATAGGCAGCAATCCTAGATTACTACCCCGGAGGACCCGTATCTCAACCTTCTACCTAGCTCCTTAAGATGGGTTCTTGATTAGTCAGGGCGTCAAAGGTTACGAGGAGAAGTCAAGTCTATTGTTATTTAACTAGATACATGTATACCGTCAAACGAGACAACGTTGCTCCAGACCAGGGTGCAAAACACAATACTCAAGTAACGGCCTTTGGCCCACTGACCCCCGTTGCCCAGGGTGAATAGCTGTTGAGCCCACCAAACAGTGCAATTGCTTTGGTGCGGATAAGGTGTGAGTCGCCCAATGATCAGCCACGACACAAATATGAGACAATATACAAAGTGCGAGTAAAGAATTATACTTTATAGCAAATCTTTGGTGATGGGTTAGTAGCAACAACTACAAGAAAAGGTGCCACATAAGTAACTTATCAGTCTGGTGCACATAATATTTTAATACGTTGGAGCTCACGCCTCCGATTCCATCCACAACATCCTTCCGAGACTCCGGCCACCCTCCAAACCCCCGAGGTTTGGTATCTGCTGCCCTGGAACTGCTGTCCGTTCCTCACACGTCCGTCCTCTCCGCTCGCCTCTGGAAAAAGCCCGCGCTCCTCAACTCAGCACGCAGATACAAGATAACAGAACATGACTTCCATTGGCTAACAAATGAATACAGTTTCCATTATCACATCGTATGACCCAAACATTGCTGTTACAGAGAACCCCTTGCTCAGCAGTTAACAGTGCGAGAAGCCATTTTAATACGACACCTCAGAGAAGCCATTTTGGTAATAAGCGATTAGCAATTAACAGTCCATCTAGTGTTACTGAGAGCCCTACACACATAACACACTTCTAACAGACACTAACTTAGGAAAGTAAGAATTAAATCTACAAATGAATTATGCACAGATAAACAAAGTAAAGTGCATGAATTAAATATTGTAGTGTACAGAACAGATTAACCAGCGACACTTTGAATGTGATGCAGCAGGGAGGTCAGAAGCCTAAAGGCCTGAGGGAAGAAGCTGTTTCTCACCCTGACTGTTCTTGTCTTTATGCATCTGAGTCTCCTGCCTGATGGTAGAAAGTCAAAGAGGATGCTGGATAGATGGGAGTGATCCTTGATCATACTAAGGGCCCTGTGAATGCAGTGCTCCTGATAACAGAATATAAAAACAGGGAGACAATGCTAAGCCTTTATAAGACACCAGTCAGGCCGCACTTGGAGCAATGTCAGCAGTTTTGGGCCCCTTATCTCAGAAATGATGTGTTGTCATTGGACAGAGTCTAGAGGAGGTTCACGAGGATGATTCCGGGGATGAAGGGGTTAACATATGAGGAACGTTTGGCAGCCTTGGGCCTGTACTCACTGGAATTTAGAAGAACGCAGGGGGATCTCATTGAAACCTACCAAATGTTGAAAGGACTAGATAGGGTGGATGTGGAGAGAATATTTCCTATGGTGGGGGTAGCCAGAACTAGAGGGAATAGCCTCAAAATTGAGGGCCGACCCTTTAGAACAAGGGTAAGGAGGAATTCTTTTAGCCAGAGAGTAGTGAATCTGTGGAATGTTCTGCCACAGACTGCGCTGGAGGCCAAATCTGTGGGTATATTTAAGGCAGAAGTTGATAGCTTCCTGATCGGTCAGGTCATCAAAGGATATGGAGAGAAGGCAGTGGGATAGTGGGATCTGGGATCAACCATGATGGAATATTAGGGAGGACTCAATGGGCTGAATGGCCTAATTTGTTCTTTTCACTTATGGTTGTATGAGTAAATGTGCCTCTCTCTCTCCTGTTTACTGAGTACCACTGGTTACCATGGCTCGGGTGGCAAACGAGGGTAAGGAGTTGGGACATTTGAAGTTCAGAGCACTCAGAAGCAATTGGTGAGTGGCAGTGGGGCAACAGGGTGTCTATGAGTGGCAGGGAGCTGTGCTGATGGTGATGCTTCGGACTTGAAATCCGTGCGCCTCATCCCTGAGCCTCGTACTAATACAGAGTGCCCGAGCTGCCTGCGTTTGTGTGCGCGAGAGAGAGAGCCAAAGGCAGTGTGCTGAGGGCCACAGCTCATATCCCGTCTCGGACCTGACGGCGTCAACATCGATTTCTCCAACTCCTGGAAATGCTTGCCCTCTCCCTTCCCCACTCCCCACCCCGGCCTCTTACCTCTTCTCCTCACCTGCACCTCACCTCCCCCTGGTGCCCCTCCTCCTTCCCTTTCTCCCGGGGGCCACTCTTCTCTCCTATCAGATTCCTTGTCATCCAGCCCTTTACCTTTCCCACTGATCCCCTCCCAGCTTCTCACTTCATCTCTCCTCACCCACCCACCTGGCTTCGCCTATCACATTCTCCTGGTGTCCCGCCGCCTTCCCTTTCTCCTATGCTCCACTCTCCTCTCCTTCCTCTCCAGCCCTTTACCTTTTCCAGCAATCATCTCCCTGTTTATTACCCCCCGCCCCTCCCACCCAACGTCCCCTTGCCTTCCTGCCCCTCCCAAACTCACCCACCTTCCCCCACACCTGGTCAACATATCACCTGTCAGCTTTTAATTTCCTCCTTCCCCCTCACCTGGTCTCACCTGTCACCTGTCAGCTTGTCCTCCTCCCCTCCCTTCCCCCACCCACCTTCCCCTCACCTGTCACCTGTCAGCTTGTCCTCCTCCCCTCTCCTCCCCCACCCACCCACCTTCCCCCTCACCTGGTCTCACCTGTCACCTGTCAGCTTGTACACCACCCCCTCCCTCACCTACCTAACTTCCCCCACCTGGTCTCACCTGCCACCTGTCAGCTTGTACACCTCCCCCTCCCCCATCCCCACCTATCCCCCTTCCCCCTCACCTGGTCTCACTTGTCACCTGTCAGATTGTCCTCCTCCCACTCCCCCACCCACCCACCTTCCCCCTCACCTGGTCTCACCTATCAACTACCACCTTGTCCTTCTCCCTCCCTTCCCCCCACCTTCTCATTCTGACTTCTTCCCCCTTCCTCTCCAGTCCTGATGAAGGGTCTCGGCGTGAAACGTTGACTGTTCATTCCCCTCAGCAGATACTGCCTGACCTGCTGAGTTTGTCCGGCATCTTGAGTGTGTGTGTGCTGCTCAGGATGAAGACAACCAAGGACCAAGTCTCCCTGCCGTGGACAGAGTCTTACACGGGTCAGCTAGCTCGGTCTATGCCCGGGAATCAATTACTTCAGTGATGGACACTGAGGTCGCTATCCAGAGTATTTTTGTGTACGATGAAATGGTTAGGACTACACTTTTCAGTACTGGTGACCCAGGTTCAATTCCTGCCGGTGTCTGTAAGGAATTTGTACCTTCTTCCCCCGACCCTGTGGGTTTCCTTCAGGTTCTCTTGTTTCCTCCCAGAGTCCACAGAAGCACCGGTTAGAAAGTTAATTGGTCATTGTAAGTTGTCCCGTGGGGTTAAATCGGGGTTTGCTGAGCGGCCTGTCTCAGGGCTCCAATTCCGTGCTGCATCTCAATCATAAATAAATGAATAAACAAACAAACAAATAAACAAGACGACAGGACATAGGATCGCAATTAGGCCAATCGACCCATCGGGTCTGCTCCACCATTCGATCATGGCTGATTTACCATCGCTCTCAACCCTGTTCTCCTGTCTTCTCCCCGTAACCTTTGACATCCTGACTATTCAAAACCCCTCAACCTTCACTTTGGATATGCCAATCTTGGCCTCTACAGCCATCTCCAGCAAAGAATTCCACAGATTCACCAGCCTCTGGCTAAAGAAATTTCTCCTTATCTCAATTCTAAATGGACATTCCATTCTGAGGCTGTGTCCTCTGGTCCTAGACTCCACCACTATAGGAAACATCCTCTCCACATCCACTCTATCTGTGTCCTCTGGTCCTAGACTCCCCCACTACAGGAAACATCCTCTCCACATCCACTCTATCTGTGTCCTCTGGTCCTAGACTCCCCACTACAGGAAACATCCTCTCCACATCCACTCTATCTGTGTCCTCTGGTCCTAGACTCCCCACTACAGGAAACATCCTCTCCACATCCACTCTATCTGTGCCCTCTGGTCCTAGACTCCCCCACTACAGGAAACATCCTCTCCACATCCACTCTATCTGTGACCTCAGATCCTAGAATCTGATCGACCATTCTAGTTAGTCACCTCACCCCCCTCTATCTATCACTGCACTGTACCCACTCTAAACCACTTTTACACTGTCAATAAATGCTGGTATTTATGTATTTGGGGATGCAACGTGGAAGATGGTAACATCAGAACAGCAAGCTGATGGTCTCCGCTCTCGCTGCAGGAGAGCGACCTCTCTCGCCCCGGATGGGGAGACAGAGAGCCTGTCTCGAGCTACCGAATTGCTGGGTTACGGACTACATTTGATTTTGATGGACTCCTGATCAAGGTCGCTTTTGGCGGCTTTTGATATTGCTTACATGGTGGGAGGTTGTGGGTGGTGTCGGTGCTGATGGAAGTGGGGTGGGGAAAGGACAGAGGGAGGGTCAATGCTTCAGATGCTCCTTCTGCGATGGGAGGGTGAGGTGGGGGGACTTCTTGGTTCTGGTGTTTCTATCATTCAACATACGGGGTTTCTTGTTCCGTGGATGTCGGTGAAGAACAAGAATTTCAGGTTGTATTCTGCATCCACCTGCTGAACAGAGCCTATTCCCATTCAGGTAAGCAGGATCACGTATTTTTCATTGTTCTTTCAAAACCATACAGCCCTCATTGCTGGGGGCAACGCTCCGCTCAGTGCAGGTTGGCACTTCCTTTGAAGAGAACGGGAGGAGAAGATGGCGGCGCGCCCCGCGTGCGCAGCCCTCCGGTGAAAAATGATATCGTATCTGTTAAATAGGGGCCGTGGACAATTCTGATTTGATGGAGAATGGACGTGAAAGCACAGAGGAACATCTGGAGAAATTTCTGAAACCCCCGTTCGCTGCTGTCGTTACTGTGTGGTCGGGAATCTTCCGGAGGGTAGGCCTCAAAATCCCCGGCCTTGCCTGCTTTTGGCGACCAAGAAGGAGGTTGAATCGTTCGGACAGAGATGGCGCTCAGTACTCGGTGTCGGAGAGCTGATCAGAGCTCGAAGTTTTCAGATGACTCAGAGTCGGACTGTGGTCGGGCATGGCAGGGAGAGTTTATCTTCCTTCTCCCGTCTGCGTGAGATGTGGGACATTTGAGAGACTTTGAACTTTTTACTGTGCCATGACCTGTTCTTCATCAAGTTATGGTATTGTTGCACTGTTGTAACTATATGTTATAATTATGTGGTTTTTGTTAGTTTTTCAGTCTTGGTCTGTCCTGTGTTTTGTGATATCACACCGGAGGAAATAATGTATCATTTCTAAATGCATGCATTACTAAATGATAATAAAAGAGGACTACGTGTCTTCATAATCATTGTGTCCTGGATAATGGACAACCTGACTGGTTTCAGAGCTGTGTGGCAGACATGGCTATAAGCAGCACTGGGGCCCCACAGGGGACTGTATTGGCTCTCTTCCTGTTTACCCTGGACTTTAGATACAACACTGAGTCATGCTGTCTGCAGAAATTCTCTAATGACTCAGCAATAGTTGGGTGTGTAAAGGGAGGATGGGAGGATGAATACAGAGTCCTGGTGGAGGACTTTGTCAAATAGTCCAAACTGAATCATCTGCAGCTCAACATCAGTAAGACAAAGGAGATGGTGGTGGACTTCAGGAAGACTGAGCCTGTTACTACTGATGGTGAGGACTTGGATGTGGTGAGGACCTACATGTACCTGGGGGTGCACCTGGACGACAGACTTGAGTCAAACACCAACACAGAGGCTGTGTACAAGAAGGGCCAGAGTCACCTCAACTTCCTGAGGAGACTGAGGTCCTTTGGAGTATGCAGGCCTCTCCTTCACATGTCCTACCAGTCTGTTGTCGCCAGTGTGGCGGTGTGCTGGGGCAATGGCATCAACGCGGGTGATGCCAACAGGCTCAATAAACTGATTAGAAAGGCTGGCTCTGTTATAGGAGTCAAACTGGACTCACTGGAGGCTGTGGTAGAACAAAGGACCCTACGGAAAATCCCGGCAATTCCGGACAATGTTTCTCACCCTCTGCACGCCACCTTGGCTGAACAGAGGAGCACTTTCAGTAATAGACTGAGACAATGGCACTGCTCCAAAGAGCACTACATGAGGTCAATCTTACCCTCGGCCATTAGGCTCTATAATGTGTCAACCTATAGCCAGGGAACTGATCTTATAACCTTTGACTTGTAAATCTTGTACATCTTATTTTTAAGGTAACTTATTTTTAACACTTTCTTACTTCCCTTCTAATATTTGTATATCAGTGCACTTGTATTGCTACAGTGACACTGTAATTACCTTTGGGATCAATAAAGGATCTATCTAACTAATACTTAGCCAATGAAAAATGGGAAAAGTTATAAACTGTTGGTGTTTTGGGCCGAGACCTTTCATCAGGACTAGAAAACAAAAAGATGAGAAGTCAGAGTAAGAAGGAGGGGGGAGGGGAGGAAGAAGTACAAAGTGGTAGGTGAGAGGTGAAAGTGGGAGGAGGGGGTCATTTTTTTTTTACACAATTGTTCTTTACAACTGTTGAATGTTGTTAATTTTTGTTGCATGTCATACCCTGACCAACAGAACACAACAAATTTTTAATGCTTACAAATGTATAATGGCAAATAAACTTTATCCTCGATTCTTAATTGGTCTGTGATCATCTCTGCCCCTTTGCAGAAGATGCTAATGGGAGGATTTGCAAGGAGGACAGAGCTGGGGTTGATGTCGAATATTGAGAGGCCCGGACAGAGTGGACATAGAAAAGTTGTTTCCTATAGAGGAGGAGTCTAGGACCAGAGGGCACAGATAGAGTGGATGTGGAGAGGATGTTTCCTATAGTGGGGGAGTCTAGGACCAGAGGACACAGATAGAGTGGATGTGGAGAGGATGTTTCCTATAGTGGGGGCGTCTAGGACCAGAGGGCACAGATAGAGTGGATGTGGAGAGGATGTTTCCTATAGTGGGGGAGTCTAGGACCAGAGGTCACAGCCTCAGAATAGAGGGACATCCACTTAGAAAAGAGATGAGGAGGAATTTCTTTAACCAGAGGATGGTGAATCTGAGAGATGACTTGATAGAGGTGTACAAGATAATGATAGGCATTGATCCTGTGGGTAGCCAGAGGCTTCTTTCCAGGGCTGGAATGGCTAACACGAGAGGGCATAGTTTTAAGGTGCTTGGAAGTAGGTACAGAGGAGATGTCAGGGGTAAGTTTTTTACGCAGAGAGTGGTGAGTGCGTGGAATGGGTTGCCGGTGATGGTGGTGGAGGCGGATATGATAGGGTCTTTTCAGAGACTCCTGGACAGTACATGGAGCTTAGTAAATTAGAGGGCTATGGGTAAGCCTAGGTAGTTCTAAGGTAGGGACATGTTCAGCACAGCTCTGTGGGCCGAAGGGCCTGTATTGTGCTGTAGGCTTTCTATGTTTCTATGAACTCATTGCCAGAGGAGCTGTGGAGCGCAAGCCGTTGGGTACACTTAAAATGGAGGTTGAGAGGGTTTTGATTAGTTTAGGCACCAAAGTGAGATGGCAGGAGAATGGGGTTGACATGGGTAATAAATCATTCATGATGGACCGGCGGAGCAGACTCGATGGGTTGTATTCTGCTTCTATATCTTATGGCCTGATGGAGCATGAAGCATCTTGATACTGTTGGCCATGGGTGCTCAGGCCCAGGATGACCCACGAGCCATCCCTTTATTCTCCCCACTTCCACAGACCACCTCCCCGCCACCCAGCCTCAACAAAACCAAACTGCAGACCAACCAAAATCAGGATTTGGGAAAATTAACTCCAGGAAGTCCAGCTGACGTTCCACTCCTACCTCGGACAACTGAGTGAAGAATCTAGCCTGTTCTCGACATTGGTTCAATATTCATTACTCTCTGGAGTGGTGGAGAGGGTGGGGGGATTCGGTAGAGGTATACAAGATTATGGGAGGTGTAGATAGGCTTTTTCCACTGAGGTGGGGTGGGACTGCACCTGGAGGACATAGGTTAAAGATGAAAGTTTAAGAGATGGAGGAGATGTAAATGGACTTTTTGCATCTGTATTTACTTGGGAGACAGACACAGAGTCTCTGAGATCATAAGACCATAAGATATAGGAGCAGAAGTAGGCCTGAATGAGCAAAAGCCTGTCACTTCTACTCTCCACTGGCCTACTCCCGACAACTGTCCACCCCGCTTATCCCTTCTGTACTTTTAGTTCGTTTGTCGAGCTTAGTTGCCGCCACTGAGAGACCCCACACAATGGACTAACACCCGTGAAGCTCTGGTTTTAAATCACCACCTCTGACCTGCGAGAAGCACTCCTCCGTTAGGCTCAGTTGCTGCCGCTGATAGGCCCCACGCAATGTAAAAGTGAGGCAATGCAGCAGGGAGGTCACGGTCAGATTATGGGGGAGGAGGTGTTTGCAGTTTGAAGTCAATTAGGGTGAATAAATCCCCAGGGCCTGACGAGCTGTTCCCTCGGTCCCTGCGGGAGGCAGGGGCAGACATTGCCAGGGGCCTGCGCACAGATTCTGAGCAGCAGGTGAGGCACCGAAGGTCGGAGTTTAGCTCATGTTGTGCCACGCTTGAGGGGGTCGCAGTTCAGAGTTCAGTTCCAGCGGCGTCTGTTAGGAAATTTGCACGTTCCTTCCCGTGTGCGCCCGGGTTTCGCCCGGGACTTCTCGCTTCCTCCCACGGTCCGAAGACGTCCTGGCCAGTAGGTCAATTGGTCAGCGTAAACTGTCTGGTGATTAGGTGAAGTGTTGGGTGGCCCTGCTTAAGGGGCGGTTCCTTGCTGGGAGGATGGGTGGGTGAGTGATGAGCGGGTGATCCACGGGTGACAGGTGGATGGGTGGTTAATGGGTGGGTGGGTGGGTTGGTGGGTGAGTGATGAGTGGGTGATGGATGGGAGGGTGGTGGATGGGTGGGTGAAGAGGTGATGGGTGGGTGATGGACAGGTGGGTAATGGGTGGGTGGGTGATGAGTGGGTGATGGACGGGTGGGTGATGGGGGTGGGTGACGAGTGGGTAAAGGGTGGGTGGGTGATGAACGGGTGGGTGATGGGTGATGGATGGGTGATGGGTGGATGGGTGATGGATGGCTGGGTGATGGATGGGTGGGTGATGGATGGATAGATGGGTGGCTGGGTGATGGATGGATAGATGGGTGTCTGAGTGATGGATGGGTGATGGGTGGCTGGGTGATGGATGGGTGATGGGTGGCTGGGTGATGGATGGGTGGGTGATAGATGGATAGATGGGTGATGGATGGGTGGGTGGGTGATGGGTGATGGATGGATGCGTGGGTGGGTGATGGGTGAGTGATGGGTGGCTAGGTGATGGATGGGTGGGTGATAGATGGATAGATGGGTGATGGGTGATGGATGGGTGACGGGTGGCTGGGTGATGGGTGAGTGATGGGTGGGTGATGGGTGGCTGGGTGATGGATGGATGGATGGGTGATGGGTGATGGATGGCTGGGTGATGGATGGGTGATGGGTGGCTAGGTGATGGATGGGTGGGTGATAGATGGATAAATTGGTGATGGGTGATGGATGGATGGGTGGCTGGGTGATGGGTGAGTGATGGGAGGCTGGGTGATAGATGGGTGATGGGTGGCTGTGTGATGGATGGGTGATGGGTGGCTGGGTGGATGGCTGATAGGTGAGTGATGGGTGGCTAGGTGATGGATGGGTGGGTGATAGATGGAGTGATGAGTGGCTGGGTGATGGGTGGCTGGGTGATGGGTGAGTGATGGATGGGTGGGTGATAGATGGATAAATTGGTGATGGGTGATGGATGGATGGATGGGTGGCTGGGTGATGGGTGAGTGATGGGTGGCTGGGTGATAGATGGGTGATGGGTGGCTGTGTGTGGATGGGTGATGGGTGGCTGGGTGGATGGCTGATAGGTGAGTGATGGGTGGCTAGGTGATGGATGGGTGGGTGATAGATGGAGTGATGAGTGGCTGGGTGATAGGTGGCTGGGTGATGGGTGAGTGATGGATGGGTGGGTGATAGATGAATAGATGGGTGATGGGTGTTGGATGGATGGGTGATGGGTGATGGGTGGCTGGGTGATGGATGGGTGGGTGGGTGATGGGTGATGGATGGATGCGTGGGTGGGTGATGGGTGAGTGATGGGTGGCTAGGTGATGGATGGGTGGGTGATAGATGGGTGGCTGGGTGATGGATGAGTGATGGGTGGGCGGGTGATGGGTGAGTGATGGATGGATGGGTGCTGGGTGGCTAGGTGATGAATGGGTGGGTGATGGGTGGATGAACAGACAGATAAATTGGGGTTTCTGGACAGCAGGACCCTAAAATACAAACTGACCGGCACCCTTCACCCCACTGCCTTCCCAGACATTCTTCACTTTCACCATCCAGACTACGCTCACTTCTTGCTTCCTGCCATCAGGAAGGAGATACTGGAGCCTCTGGTCCCACACCACCTGCTTCAAATTTCAAAGTTCAAAGTAAGTGTATTGTCAAAGTTAATATATACTACCATGAACCACCCTGAGAATAGCTTTCTCGAGGGCAAACTCGGTCAATCCAAGAAACATAATAGAGTCAATGAAAGACCACACCAAACAGGACAAACAACCAATGTGCAAAGGACAGAAAATCTGAAATAACTATTGATAGACAGACAGACAGACAGGTAGACAGGCAGATAGGCAGACAGAGAGATGGATAGACAGACAGACAGAAAGACAGATAGATAGACAGCAGATGGATAGATGGATAGACAGTTGGACAGGCAGACAGGAAGACAGATAGATAGACAGACAGATAGATGGATAGATAGATAGACAGACAGATAGACAGATAGATAGATGGACAGACAGACAGATAGATAGACAGACAGAAAGACAGACAGATAGACAGACAGACAGATAGATGGATAGACAGAGAGATAGATAGACAGACAGATATGTAAGCAATAATTATTGAGGACACAAGAAAGCTTGCAGATGCTGGAAGTCCAGAGTAACACACACAAAATGCTGGAGGAACTCAGAAGGTCAGGTAGAATCTATGGAAATGAATAAACAATCAGTGTTTTGGGCCATAAACTGATTCAGAACTGAGAAGGAAGGGGGAAGATGCCAGAATAAAAAGGTGTGGTGGAGAGGAAGGAGGCTAGTTGGAAGGTGATAGGTGAAACCAGGTGGACGGGAAAGGTCAAAAGCTGCAGAAGGAGGAATCTTTATTTATTGCATAATTATTATATTATAAAACTGAGGGGTAGTAACTGTTCCTGAACCTGGTGGTGTGGGACCTGAGGCTCCTGTACCTCCTTCCTGATGGTTGAGGGGTAACAACTGTTCCTGAACCTGGTGGTGTGGGTCCTGAGGCTCCTGTACCTCCTTCCTGATGGTTGAGGGGGTAATAACTGTTCCTGAACCTGGCAGTATGGGACCCGAGGCTCCTGTACCTTCTTCCTGATGGCTGAGGGATAATGACTGTTCCTGAACCTGGTGGTGTGGGCCCCGAGGCTCCTGTATCTCCTTCCTGATGGCTGAGAGGTAATAACTGTTCCTGAACCCGGTGGTGTGGGTTCTGAGGCTCCTGTACCTCTTTCCTGATTGTTGAGGGGTAATAATTATTCCTGAACCTGGCAGTATGGGACCCGAGGCTCCTGTACCTTCTTCCTGATGGCTGAGGGGTAATAACTGTTCCTGAACCTGATGGTGTTGGTCCTGAGGCTCCTGTACCTCCTTCCTGATGACAACAGTGAGAAAAGAACATGGCCTGGGTGGTGGAAGTCTCTGACGATGGACGCTGCTTTCCTGCAACAGGGCCATGTGTTGTTGTGCTCAACGGTTGGGAGGGCTTTACCCATGATGGACTAGACTATACCCCACTACTTTGTGTAGGCTTTTCTGTTCAAGGACACTGGTGATTCCATGCCAGGCCATGATGCAAACAGTCAAAGCACTCTCCACTGCACATCTACAGAAATTCACCAAAGTTTTAGATCTCATGCTGAGACAGCTACTCTGACACACAAGTTTTGGTCTTGTTCTATACTGGAACAGTTCTGGAAGTCAGTTTCTTCGACAATTTCTAAAGCACTTAAAAATAATTTACAACCTAACAAATCAACTGTGATTTTTGGAATAATTCCTCAAAATATCCGCCGTGTCTCTTTGTCTGACCAACATGTCATTGCATTTGTTACATTGATAGCCAGGAGGGCCATTTGTTGAAGTGGAAGGATACATTAGCTCCCATTTTGTCATGATGGTTCTCTCAAGTGATGCTATGTCTCAGTTTGGAGAAAATTAGAAGTCGAACCTATGTTTGATTTTGAGAAAAGATGGGGTTCATTAGCTCATCATTATCATTTGAGTTAATTGATAGATTTCATAGAATAGAATAGCACAGTACAGGCCCTTCGGCCCACAATGTTGTACCGACCCTCAAACCCTGCCTCCCATATAAGCCCCCACCTTAAATTCCTCCATATACCTGTCTAGTAGTCTCTTAAACTTCACTAGTGTATCTGCCTCCACCACTGACTCAGGCAGTGCATTCCATGCACCAACCACTCCCTGAGTAAAAAACCTGCCTCTAACATCCCCCTTGAACTTCCCACCCCTTATCTTAAAGCCATGTCCTCTTGTATTGAGCAGTGGTGCCCTGGGGAAGAGGCGCTGGCTATCCACTCTATCTATTCCTCTTATTATCTTGTACACCTCTATCATGTCTCCTCTCATCCTCCTTCTCCCCAAAGAGTAAAGCCCTAGCTCCCTTAATCTCTGATCATAATGCATACTCTCTAAACCAGGCAGAATCCTGGTAAATCTCCTCTGTACCCTTTCCAATGCTTCCACATCCTTCCTATAGTGAGGCGACCAGAACTGGACACAGTACTCCAAGTGTGACCTAACCAGAGTTTTACAGAGCTGCATCATTACATCGCGACTCTTAAACTCTATCCCTCGACTTATGAAAGCTAACACCCCATAAGCTTTCTTAACTACCCTATCCACCTGTGAGGCAACTTTCAGGGATCTGTGGACATATACCCCCAGATCCCTCTGCTCCTCCACACTACCAAGTATCCTGCCATTTACTTTGTACTCTGCCTTGGAGTTTCCTCCATGATCTAATCGTAAATTTCTTGTTGGCGGTTTGATGTTTATCTTTAGAAGCTTTGTGTATGACGCATGACTCTGGGGTTGAACACCTAATGGGTTTTTTTTTCCTCACTTTTTCTCGCTTAGTAGATTTTTTTTTCTCTTTTTTTTAAATCACCAAAATTTTTTCAATTTTTAAAATAATGCTTTTTTTTCTTGAGACATTGTAAGTGTTGCTTACTTCGATGTACTCTTGTTAATTTTGGATAATAATAATAATAATAAAAAAGATTTGAAAAGAAAGATATCATGCTGAATGCCCACAGACTCCGACGGAAATGGAGAGGCTGCCGTGATTTCTTTATAATTGCACTTACGTGCTAGGTCCAGGACAGCTCCTCTGAAATGATAACACTGAGGGACTTAAAGCTGCTGACCCTGTCCACCCCTGATTCATGGCTGATGGACCTCCGGTTCCCTCCCCCTGAAGTCGGTAATCAGCTCCTTGGTCTCGCTGACATCGAACGAGAGGTTGTTGTTGTTTCCAGCCTCCCTCCGAAACGCTGATTGGTCACCAACTTTGATTCGGCCGCCAACAGTGGTGTCGTCAGCAAAACTCGAACGTGGCATTGGAGCTGTCCTCAGCCACACCGTCAAACGTGTAAAGTGAGTAGAGCTGGGGGTGGGGGGCGGGCACAGCCTTGTGGTGCACCTGTGCTGATGGAGATGGTGGAGGAGATGTTGTAGCCAGTCCGAACTGCCTGGGGTCAGCAAGTGAGCGAATCCAGGATCCAGCTGCACAAGGAGGAATTGAGGCCAAGGTATTATTTTTGAGGGGATGATGGTATTGAGTGCCGAGCTGAGGTCGATAAAGAGCATCCTGATGTAGGCATCCTTGCTGTCTGGATGTTCCAGGATTGAGTGGAGAGCCATTAAGATCCAAGATTCAAAAGATTCCCAAAAAAAAAACTTTATTGTCATTCTAACCGTACATCAGCTCTGCAGGGCAGAATGAGACAGCGTTTCCCAGGAGCAGTGCAATCATAACATAACAAACGCAACACTAAATAATAAACATAACAATAAATAGTAAAACACAACAGCCACATGTCAGTTGAAATCATTTATAAGTGTCCAGTGCAAGTTAAAAGTGTCCAAAGCAGAGTCAGGTAGAGCAGCTATTTAGCAGTCTGACTGCCTGTGGGAGGAAGCTGTTTAGTAGCCTTGTGGTTTAAGTTTTGATGCTCCTGTAACGTTTGCCTGATGGCAGAAGAACAAACAGTTCATGGAGAGGGTGTGAGGGGTCTTTAATGATGTACCGTGTCTTCTGGAGGCATCGACTCTGAAAGAGGTCTTGGACAGAAGGTAGGGAGACCCCAATAACCTTCTCTGCTCCCCTAACCACCCTCTGCAAGGCTTTTTTGTTGACAGCACTGCAGCTGGAGTACCAGGTTGTGATGCTAAAGGTCAGCACACTCTCAACCACGCCTCTGTAGAATGTAGTTAAGATGTTAGTGGGGAGGGATGCTTGTCTAAGCTTCTTCATAAAGTGTAATCTCTGCTGGGCCCGTTTCACAATCCCAGTGGTGTTCCTGGACCAGGTGAGATTGTCCGAGATCTGCACCCCAAGGAACTTGATGTTTTCCACTCTCTCCACTGTGGAGCCGCTGATGCTGAGGGGTGTGTGCTCAGGATGAGACCGTCTGAAATCGATGATCATCTCCTTGGTTTTGGTGGCATCTGCTGCAGACCTGCTATGATGGTAGGGAAATTGGAGTGGATCTAAGTCCCTCCTCAGGCAGGAGTTGATATGTTTCATCGCCAGCCTCTCAAAGCACTTCGTCACAGCGGATGTAAGGGCTACTGGACAATCGCCATTGAGGTAGGTCACCGTGTTCTTCTTCGGCACCGTACAATTGAAGTCTTCTTGAAGCAGTTGGGTACCTCAGACTGCTGAAGCGAGAGGTTAAAGATATCGGTGAACACACCAGCCAGTTGATCTTTACAGGTCTTTAGTATTCGGCCAGGTACCCCATCTGGGCCGGATGTTTTCTGTGAGTTCACCCTCCTGAAGGACGCTCTCGCCTTGGACTCACAGACTGACACCACACGGCCATTAGGACTTTTCATGAGGGGCCCCTCCATGTTTTGATGGTCAAAGTGAGCACAGAAGGCATTGAGCTCGTCTGGGAGCGAAGCCTTGTCATTGTCATAGTCATACTTTATTGATCCCGGGGGGAATTGGTTTTCGTTACAGTTGTTCCATAAATAATAAATAGTAAAAAAACCATAAATAGTTAAATAGTAATATGTAAATTATGCCTGGAAATAAGTCCAGGACCAGCCTATTGGTTCAAGGTGTCTGACCCTCCAAGGGAGGAGTTGTGAAGTTTGCTGGCCACAGGCAGGAATGACTTCCTATGACGCTCTGTGTTGCATCTTGGTGGAATGAGTCTCTGGCTGAATGTACTCCTGTGTCCACCCAGTACATTATGTAGTGGATGGGAGACATTGTCCAAGATGGCATGCAACTTAGACAGCAACCTCTTTTCAGACACCACCGTCAGAGAGTCCAGTTCCATCCCCACAACATCACTGTCCTTACGAATGAGTTTGTTGATTCTGTTGGTGTCTGCTACCCTCAGCCTGCTGCCCCAGCACACAACAGCAAACATGATCGCACTGGCCACCACAGACTCGTAGAACATCCTCAGCATCGTCCGGCAGATGTTAAAGGACCTCAGTCTCCTCAGGAAATAGAGACGGCTCTGACCCTTCTTGTAGACAGCCTCAGTGTTCTTTGACCAGTCCAGTTTATTATCAATTCGTATCCCCAGGTATTTGTAATCCTCCACCATGTCCACACTGACCCTCTGGATGGAAACATGGGTCACCAGTACCTTAGCTCTCCTCAGGTCTACCACCAGCTCCTTAGTCTTTTTCACAGTAAGCTGCAGATAATTCTGCTCACATCATGTGACAAAGTTTCCTACCGTAGCCCTGTACTCAGCCTCATCTCCCTTGCTGATGCATCCAACTATGGCAGAGTCATCGGGAAACTTGTTGGCACCTGGTTTCACTTTGTAAGAGGTGAGGGTGTTCAATCCCTGCCAAAGCTGTCAACCAGCCTTCACTGATTCAAATGTAGACCGGAATTGTCACTTCGCATGAGAGATGACTTTCCGGAGATCATACCTGGCCCTCTTGCACCTCACTTGGTCACCAGACCTGAATGCCTCCGGTCGGGCCCTCAGCAGATTGCTGATCTGGTGGTTCATCCAGGGCTTCTGGCTGGCGAAGGAAGAGTCTGAACGAGTTTGTGGGGGCACGCTCAACTACGGCGGCTTTTATGAAGTCCGTGACAACCGTGGTGTGTTCATTCAGATCCTCTGACCGAGTCCCAGTCCCCTGACTCAAAGCAGCCCCGTAGCCGCTGCTCCACCTCCCGATTGTTGTTCTCATCTCTGGACCCTTGCACTTCAGCGTCGGCCTGTACCGAGGTAGGAGAAGGACAGTCAAGCGATCAGATTTCCTGAAGTGTGGTCGAGGCAATGGAACGGTAGGAATACCTTTCCTTAGAATAACGGCGGTCGAGTGCATTGGGACCCCCCGGGTGCTGCCGGTCATAACGCTGATAATCACTGGACAGAGATTTCTTCAAACAAGTCTGATGGACGCCTCCGACTATCGTTTGAAATTCGCTGGGGTGGGCTGTTTCTCGTTCGGTGGTGGCTGCACGCAACATCTCGAGCGCCTGATTAACGTCAGCTTTTGGTGGTAACTAAACTGCGGCCAGGATCACAGAGGACAATATTTATATATTCTTTCTCTCTCTCTCTCTCCTTTTTCTCCCTCTGTCCCTCTCACTATACCCCTTGCCCATCCTCTGGGGTGTTCCCCCCTCCCCCTTTTCTTTCTCCCTAGGCCTCCTGTCTCATGATCCTCTCATATCCCTTTTGCCAATCACCTGTCCAGCTCTTATCTCCATCCCTCCCCCTCCTGTCTTCTCCTATCATTTCGGATCTCCCCCTCCCCCTCCCACATTCAAATCTCTTACTAGCTCTTCCTTCAGTTAGTCCTGACGAAGGGTCTCGGCCCGAAACGTCGACTGCACCTCTTCCTAGAGATGCTGCCTGGCCTGCTGCGTTCACCAGCAACTTTGATGTGTGTGGCTTGGACAATTCTCTCGGTGAGTAGAACGGTCAGGAATAGTTATTATCCCTCAACCATTCCGTCTCCTGAACCAGAGGAGATAATTTCACTTACCATCAAGACTAAGCTGACTCCGCAACAGATGGACTCAATTTTAAAGACTCTGCCACTCAATATTATTTATAAATAATCAATTTATCTATTTATTATTTTGTTTTTCTTTACTGTATTTTTGTCTCCTTTTGCACATTGGCCGTCTGTCCGTGTTTGCATCTTTTCGTGGATTTTATTGTGATTCTTTGTATCTACTGTGAATGCCCACAAGTAAATGAATCTGAGGTGATATGTATGCACTTTGTTAATAAATTTTACTTTGAACTTTATCAGAAGACCCCCCCCCCCCAATTGTTTCCACTAACAGAGGGACTTCCATTTGCGGGTTTCCAGATTTCACAATAGACCTCACAATACGTTTTGAATTGGAACGTGGCATGCAAAGGGTTAACATTCCTACACACCGAGGGGACACATGGAACAAACTACCCAGTTGTGTGGTTGAGAGGGGTACCTTAGAGACTTCCAAATCTAAACTCGGTAGTTATTTCAACACACTACGTGAAATTTGGCAAGCTTTGTTGGGCTTAAAAACTTTCCAGTGTTCAAATTCAGCAACCAAACACAGAAAAAAAAACAAGAAAAATTCAGCAACCCTTCCCAACTCTCAAAATCTAGAAATCATCAAAACTTTCTTCCTCGTTCATCAGCCAGCTGAAGAAGTGGTTATCCGGGAGCAGGCACAGTTTTCCAACCAAGCATCGACCCTATAATGTGGTCAATGACGAGACTCCCTCCCACACAGAGTAACAGAGCATCCAGAGAGAGAAATACCCATCTGAAGACCAGCAGCAGACTTGAGAGGTAAGAAAAACACATTTGCTCTGTGTGCAAGGACAATTTTTGTTATCTCCCCCACCCCAGTCTCAATCAATCAATCAATCACACACCACAAACATAGTTGCAAATCCAGCCAGCTTCACTATGGACACCAGCCACCCCAGCATCGAGGACATCTTCAAATGGCAATGCCACATAAAGGGGGCATCCATCATTAAGGACCCCCCCCCATCACCCAGGACATGCTTCTTTTAATTGCTACTGTCAGTGGGGGGCCGAAAGACCCACACTCTTTAGGGAAGAGATACAGGAGCCCAAAGACCCACACTCATCAGGGAGGAGATACAGCAGTCCGAAGACCCACACTCATCAGGGAGGAGATACAGCAGTCCGAAGACCCACACTCATCAGGGAGGAGATACAGCAGTCCGAAGACCCACACTCATCAGGGAGGAGATACAGCAGTCCGAAGACCCACACTCATCAGGGAGGAGATACAGAAGTCCGAAGACCCACACTCATCAGGGAGGAGATACAGGAGTCCGAAGACCCACACTCATCAGGGAGGAGATACAGGAGTCCGAAGACCCACACTCATCAGGGAGGAGATACAGGAGTCCGAAGACCCACACTCATCAGGGAGGAGATACAGGAGTCCGAAGACCCACACTCATCAGGGAGGAGATACAGGAGTCCGAAGACCCACACTCATCAGGGAGGAGATACAGGAGTCCGAAGACCCACACTCATCAGGGAGGAGATACAGGAGTCCGAAGACCCACACTCATCAGGGAGGAGATACAGGAGTCCGAAGACCCACACTCATCAGGGAGGAGATACAGGAGTCCGAAGACCCACACTCATCAGGGAGGAGATACAGGAGTCCGAAGACCCACACTCATCAGGGAGGAGATACAGGAGTCCGAAGACCCACACTCATCAGGGAGGAGATACAGGAGTCCGAAGACCCACACTCATCAGGGAGGAGATACAGCAGTCCGAAGACCCACACTCATCAGGGAGGAGATACAGGAGTCCGAAGACCCACACTCATCAGGGAGGAGATACAGGAGTCCGAAGACCCACACTCATCAGGGAGGAGATACAGGAGTCCGAAGACCCACACTCATCAGGGAGGAGATACAGTAGTCTGAAGACCCACACTCATCAGGGAGGAGATACAGCAGTCTGAAGACCCACACTCATCAGGGAGGAGATACAGGAGTCCGAAGACCCACACTCATCAGGGAGGAGATACAGGAGTCTGAAGACCCACACTCATCGGGGAGGAGATACAGGTGCCTGAAGACCCACACTCCTCAGGGAGGAGATACAGGAGTCTGAAGACCCACACTCATCAGAGAGGAGATACAGGAGTCTGAAGACCCACACTCATCAGGGAGGAGATACAGCAGTCCGAAGACCCACACTCATCAGGGAGGAGGTACAGGAGCCTGAAGACACACACTCAGTGATTCAGGAACAGCCTCTTCCCCTCTGTCATCTGATTTTTGAATGGAAAACCAACCCGTGCCCAATGCTGCCCTATTTTTGATCTCTCTCTGCACTGATTATTTAATTTAGATATATATTTCTTATTGTAATTCTTATTGTATTGTAATTTCTTATTGTATCAGGATCCACACCACCAGGTTCAGGAACAGTTATTACCCCTCAACCATCAGGAAGAAGGTTCAGGAGCCTCAGGACCCACACCACCAGGTTCAGGAACAGTTATTACCCCTCAACCATCAGGAAGGAGGTACAGGAGCCTCAGGACCCACAGCACCAGGTTCAGGAACAGTTATTACCCCCTCAACCATCAGGAAGGAGGTACAGGAGCCTCAGGACTCACACCACCAGGCTCAGGAATAGTTATTACCCCTCAACCATCAGGAAGGAGGTACAGGAGCCTCAGGACTCACACCACCAGGCTCGGGAACAGTTATTACCCCTCAATCATCAGGAAGAAGCTACAGGTTCGAGTGGACAGCCAGAGACTCCGCACCCCCAAGTGCATAGATCGAGTGGCCAGACAGAAACTGTCACCCGCCCCCCCCCGAGTAAATAGATCGAGTGGACTGACAGAAACTCCCACCCCACTCCCAGACTGAATAGATCGAGTGGACAAAATCTCCCACCCCACTCCCATAGTGAATAGATCAAGTGGACAGAGACTCCCATCCTCCATCCCCTGAGTGCATATATAAAGTTGAAACCAGAGACTTGTCCCCCGCCCCCACCTCCACAGAGCGCATAGATCAAGTAGACAGCCGGAGACTTTTTGCCCCCCCCCCCCCCCCCAGTGAGTGAAATTAGCTTACACAAAGGGGCATAATTTTCGGAGGTGATCGGACTGTGTCAGAGGTGGGTTTTTTTTTATCCAGAAAGTGGTTGGTGTGCGGAACGTTTTGCCCGGAACGGTGACGGGTTAGAGACTCTAAGAGAGGCACGTGGTTGAAAGAAAGATGGGGGGTGTCTATGTGCGAGGGAGGGGTTAGATTGATCTTGGAGTAATCAACACTGCGGGCTGAGGGGCCGGTAGTGTGCTGCAGTGTTCTGTGCTGTATTCCACAAGTGCCAGATGATCAGGGCTTTAGGCGGGGGCAAAGGTCTTCTACAGACGGTTGACCAGCCTATAGCTGCTCTCTGAGACGCCAAGACGAGGTGGATGTGAAGGAACTGTCCTGTAAAACGGCAGCATCAAAATCTGTCTCCCTCAAACCCTCTGCCTCCAAAACCGCACACAAGGAGGAACATGTACCCAATGGGCCGGAAAGAGAAGAGATCCCGCAGGTGCTGGAAATCCAGACACACACGATGCTGGAGGAACTCGGCAGACTCGAGGAGCAACAGCTCAAATTCTAACTGAGTAGCCAAAACACAGAGTCTGCTGTGAGACAGTAAACATTCACAGATGATGGTCAACCATTTTAATTCTGCTCCCCATTCCCATTCTCATATGTCGGTCCACGGCCTCGTGTTCTGCCGCCATGAGTCCACACTCGGGTTGGAGGATCAACGCCTCATAGTCCGTCTGGGTAGCCTCCAACCTGGACGGCATGAACATCAATTTCTCCAACCTCCATTAATTTTTCCCCCTCCCCTTCTCTCTTTTTCCATTCCCCTCTCACTACTTCTTTTCTCACCTATCCATCATCTCCCCCTGGTGACCCCCTCCTTCCCTTTCTCCCACGGTCGACTGTCCTCTCCTATCAGATTCCCTCTTCTCCAGCCCTTTACCTTTCCCACCTATCACCTCCCAGCTTCTTACTTCATCTCCCCTCTCACCTGGTCTCACCTGCGACCTGTCAGCTTGTCTTCCTCCCCTCCCCCACCCACCCACCTTCCCCCTCACCTGGTCTCACAGGTCACCTGGTCCTCTTCCCCCTCCTTCAACCCACCCACCTTCCCCCTCACCTGTCAGCTTGACCTCCTCCTCCTCTCCCTCCCCCCCCCCCCGCTCCCCCTCCCAGCTTCTTATTCTGGCTTCTGCCTCCTTCCTTTCCAGTCCGGACACGTCGACTGTTTACCCTCCGCCGTAAATGCTGTCTGACCGGCTGGTTTCCCCCAGCACTTTGCGTGTCCTTGCTCTGTATATCCAGTGGAGATCCTCAGTGGGTCTGGACCAGCAGGGAAGGCTGACTACGGGCGGGTTGGAGTGCGGAGACGTGCGGAGGGCAATCCGCGCCTGAGAACCTTGTACGAGGCTCCAGAAGGGATTCACCAGAATTGTCTCGGGAATAAAAGGGTTTACCATGTGAGGAGCATTTGATGGCTCTGGGCCTGTCTCATTGAAACATGAAAGGTCCAGATAGAGTGGACGTAGAGAGGATGTTTCCTATAGTGGGGGGAGTCTAGGACCAGAGAACACAGATAGAGTGGATGTGGAGAGGATGTTTCCTATAGTGGGGGGAGTTTAGGACCAGAGGACACAGATAGAGTGGATGTGGAGAGGATGTTTCCAATAGTGGCGGGGGGGGGGGTCTAGGACCAGAGGACACCGATAGAGTGGATGTGGAGAGGATGATTCCCATAGTGGAGAAGTCTAGGACCAGAGGACACAGATATAGTGGATGTGGAGAGGATGTTTCCTATAGTGGGGGAGTCTAGGACCAGAGGACACAGATAGAGTGGATGTGGAGAGGATGTTTCCTATAGTGGGGGAGTCTAGGACCAGAGGACACAGATAGAGTGGATGTGGAGAGGATGTTTCCTATAGTGGGGGAGTCTAGGAACAGAGGGAACAGATAGTGTGGATGTGGAGAGGATGTTTCCTATAGTGGGGGGAGTTTAGGACCAGAGGACACAGATAGAGTGGATGTGGAGAGGATGTTTCCAATAGTGGCGGGGGGGGGGGGGGTCTAGGACCAGAGGACACCGATAGAGTGGATGTGGAGAGGATGATTCCCATAGTGGAGAAGTCTAGGACCAGAGGACACAGATATAGTGGATGTGGAGAGGATGTTTCCTATAGTGGGGGAGTCTAGGACCAGAGGACACAGATAGAGTGGATGTGGAGAGGATGTTTCCTATAGTGGGGGAGTCTAGGACCAGAAGACACAGATAGAGTGGATGTGGAGAGGATGTTTCCTATAGTGGGGGAGTCTAGGAACAGAGGGAACAGATAGTGTGGATGTGGAGAGGATGTTTCCTATAGTGGGGGGAGTTTAGGACCAGAGGACACAGATAGAGTAGATGTGGAGAGGATGTTTCCAATAGTGGCGGGGGGGGGGGTCTAGGACCAGAGGACACCGATAGAGTGGATGTGGAGAGGATGATTCCCATAGTGGAGAAGTCTAGGACCAGAGGACACAGATATAGTGGATGTGGAGAGGATGTTTCCTATAGTGGGGGAGTCTAGGACCAGAGGACACAGATAGAGCGGATGTGGAGAGGATGTTTCCTATAGTGGGGGAGTCTAGGACCAGAGGACACAGATAGAGTGGATGTGGAGAGGATGTTTCCTATAGTGGGGGAGTCTAGGACCAGAGGGCACAGATAGAGTGGATGTGGAGAGGATGTTTCCTATAGTGGGAGCGTCTAGGACCAGAGGGCACAGATAGAGTGGATGTGGAGAGGATGTTTCCTATGGTGGGGGAGTCTAGGACCAGAGGACACAGCCTCAGAATAGAGGGACGTTCACTTAAAACAGAGATGAGAAGGAATTTCTTTAGCCAGAGGGTAAGTGAATCTGTGGATCTCATTGCCACAGACGGCTGTGGAGGCCAAGTCACCGGGTATATTTAAATTGGAGGCTGATAGGCCCCTGATCGATAAGGGCATCAAAGGCTAACGGAGGGGAGGCACCGGGGGACGGGGTTGAGAGGGAAACGAGGTAGCCGCAAGACCATACAACGCAGGAGCAGAACTAGGCCATCTCGGCCCACCGAGTCGGCTCCGCCATTCCGTCACGGCTGGCTTATCATTCCTCCCGGCCCCGCTCTCCTGCCTTCATCCCCGCGATCTTCGATGGAACCGGTCACACTGTACAGCGGCCGGTCTGTCGCCTTCCTTAAGGCAGCCGATCCACACATTGACGGAACCATTCTCTTTTCGTCTCTCTCGCTACCGATTCTCGTTTAACGTTAAGCAGGTAATTTTCCCTTTTTGATTTAATAAGAACAGTTTTCTTTAGCACAGAACTTAGGAGTGGGAATGTTATTGGCCCGAGCGAACCGGGGAGAAACATCCCGGCCGGTCTTTCGGACGCACCCCGCGGGCAGCGGGTTTGATCTCCCGTGCTGGTCAGTACGTGCAGATCCGCGCTGGGGAGGCTGGCGTTTACCCGAGAGTAACGGGAGCCTTCTCGGCGCCCGAGCTCATGTGCTGGGTTGCGGGCGCTGGAGTCGGGCACTCCAGCCCCTTGCCGTCCGGCTCCACCCTCCCCCTGGCCACCACCTTGTCCAGCCCCAGCCTGCTCAGCTTATCCACGAGGTTGAAGCTGAAAATGTTCCTCTCGCTGCCGCGGGGGCTCGGGCTCCCGCCCTCCCGCGCGGCGGGGCCCCTCCCGCTGAGCATGGACTTGGCCAGGCTGGTGGTGAGGAAGGGTGGTCGAAGCGGGCGGGGGTACGCCGGCTCCAGCGGGAACGGGGGCGGGTAGCCCCACTGGCCGCCGGGCGAGGTCCCTTTGAGGTTCCCGGGGGCTCCCCCGCCCAGGTCGTACACCGCCGCCGAAATCCCGTGCTCCTTCAGCAGGGTGACCAGACCGAGCGAAGTGCTGGTGGTGGTGGTGTGCTCCCTGGAGTTCGTGGCCGACTCGGACTGGCAGCGCCTGCGGCGGCTGGCGGCGCCGGATGCCCGTAGCTCCCCGGAGCCGCCGCTGGGCGCCGCGCCCTCCACCGTGTGGGACTGCGCTCGTTCGGCGCCCGGTGTCGCTGCCGTCCGCGATCTGTTCGGACCCCCGCTGGACGCGAGGAGGTGTAGCCTCTGCAAGTTCCCGTCGGACGAGGTGGGTCTCAGCTTGCCAAAGCTGCCAATAGAGGGTTTAGGTGTGTGGTGGAAACTGGGGGAGGGGGGGAGAGAAAAAAAGGGCAAAAATTAGCACAAAGTTTACCGGGCTACACGACGGCAAAGGCGAGCCTAGCATCCTGTGACGGGGTCCTGAATTACCCCTATGAACTGTGCTTTTGAAAAGAGAGAGAGAGTTGTTCAACACCAGACAGATATTTTTTTAAGAGAGAGAGAGAAGCAAAGACTGCTTGGAGATGGTGTTATGGTTCTTCGGCAGCATGTTTACACTTCTGCAAGGACACTGGCAGCTTCCAAGTTCTTACAGAGAGAGGAGGGAGGAGCTGTTTGATGGACAGTTGGTGTTCAGCATGGTGAGATAAATAGAAGGTCAGATGATAGACCTACAGACACGTGGTTCTGGACACTGAATGAGCTTTGTTGTGCCCACAGAAAGAGTGGGTTTTGGAGGATCAATCAGTGGCTCTCGCTGTGTGAAAAGGGTGTGACTGATGGGGAGTTATTCGTGTGTCCGACCCTCGCCTGGGTGGATAATTCCACCACGGAAGAACGGACCCCTTTGTTGTGGTCACAGTCGGTGATTTCCAAAGGATTTCGGAGGACAACGGGAAGATCGACGGCATCAGCTCACCTGAAGACTCAAATCTCTCTCTCTCTCTCCATCATACTCAACTCAATACCACAAACTGAACTGAACTTTACTCATCATCGTAAGACTTTCTATTTACCCCTAGTCTTGAAGAAGCTTGGCTTTCATATATTTCTATATATATATATATAAAATCATTGCTAACCTGTCTGATATATCTGCATTTATATTACTGTATCGCGTAGTTACTAATAAATACCATTTAGTTAATAGCAATACCGGACTCCAAAGTATTTTCCATTTCTGCTGGTTCTTTAACCCGTCGCGGCGTAAGTGACAAAATTGGGGCCTGCATCTGGGAAATGAACAAATTGGTGGGAGCTTTTCTAAAAATTGTGTGGGGGCTTGTTTGAATTGATTGGGGAAAATCCCTTTGGATTTGGTTGTGTGGAATATCAGCAGAAATGGAAAACACTTCGCAGTCCGGTATTGCTATTAACTAAAGGTATTTATTAGTAATTACGCAATACAGTAATATAAATGCAGATATATCAAACAGGTTAGCAATGATTATATATAAGTGTGGAAATATATGAAAACCAAGCTTCAAGACTAGGGGTAAACAGATAGTTTTACGATGATGAGTAAAGTTTAGTTCAGTTCGTGGTATTGAGTTGAGTAGTGATGGAGAGAGAGAGAGAGAGAGAGGGGGAGATTTGAGTCTTCAGGAGAGCTGATACTGTCGATCTTCCCATTGTCCTCTGAAATCCTTTAGAAGTCACTGACTGTGACCACAACAAAGGGGACCATTCTTCCGTAGTGGAATTATCCACCCAGGCGAGGGTTGGCCACACGAATAACTCCCCAGCGGTCACACCCTTTTCACACCGCGAGAGCCACTGATCGATCCTCCAAAACCCACCTTTTCTGTGGGCACAACAAAGCTCATTCCGTGTCCAAAACCATGTGTCTGTAGGTCTAAAAGCTGACCTTCTATTTATCTCACCGTGCTGAACAGCAGCTGTCCACCAAGCAGCTCCTCCCTTCTCTCTCTGTAAGAACTTGGAAGCTGCCAGTGTCCTTGCAAAGTGTAAACATGCTGCAGAGAAACCATAACACCATCTCCAAGCAGTCTTTGCCTCCCTCTCTCTCTTAATAACAAGGTGTCTGGTGTTGAAAAACTCTCTCTCTTTTGAAAAGCACAGTTCGTAGGGGTAAATCAGGACCCCGTCGCAGTACAGCAACTGCTGTCCTTGAGACTGAGAGGGGACATCAGACACAGCTCAACATATCAACCCACCTCCCGTCCACACACTCTGCCTACACTTTTCAGTAAAGCAGCCAGCAGAATCAAGGTCAAATCCTCCGCCCACCCCCACCAACCCCAGACATCGTCTCTTCTCCCCTCTCCCACTGGGCAGGAGATACAAATACCTGAAAGCACGTACCACCAGGATCAGGGCAGCTTCTACCATAGTTATAATGACCAAACGCTCGCCCGCAGTCCACCTCATTATGGTCTTGCACAACAGCCTGCCTGCACCGCACTCTCTCTGTAGCTGCGACACTTTATTCTGCACCCTGTTCTGACTCTGCGGCCTGAGCAGCAGCTCGATCTGAGCGGACAGTACGCAAGACGGTCTTCTCACCGCCTCGGTGGGCCCTCAGCGGCCCCACTCCATCACGGACGCCTGCTCGCTGGTGCAAACAGCTCATCGGCCAGTCAAGTGCATAAAAAAAGCACGCAATCGCGGTCAGGGTGGCTCAGGGCAAACGCCGGACCGCGGAAGAAAGGTGGCCTAAGCAACTTCAACCGTGGAATGGATGTTGGTGCCAGACGGGGGGGGGGGGGGGGTTTGAGTATCTCACCTCCTGGGGTTTTCAATCACAACAGTCTGTTGAGCAGGGGTTCCCCCAATTCCCCCCCCCCCTCAGTTACTGGTGGGGGGGGGCATAAAAAAGGCTAGAGAGCATATTTCCTATGGTGGGGGAGTCTAGGACCAGAGGACACAGATAGAGTGGACGTGAAGAGGATGTTTCCTTTAGTGGGGGAGTCTAGGACCAGAGGGCACAGATAGAGTGGACGTGGAGAGGATGTTTCCTTTAGTGGGGGAGTCTAGGACCAGAGGGCACAGATAGAGTGGATGTGGGGAGGATGTTTCCTATAGTGGGGGGAGTCTAGGACCAGAGGACACAGATAGAGTGGACGTGGAGAGGATGTTTCCTATAGTGGGGGAGTCTAGGACCAGAGGACACAGATAGAGTGGATGTGGAGAGGATGTTTCCTATAGTGGGGGGAGTCTAGGACCAGAGGGCACAGATAGAGTGGATGTGGAGAGGATGTTTCCTACAGTGGGGGAGACTAGGACCAGAGGGCACAGATAGAGTGGATGTGGAGAGGATGTTTCCTATAGTGGTGGAGTCTAGGACCAGAGGGCACAGATGGAGTGGATGTGGAGAGGATGTTTCCTATAGTGGGGGAGTCTAGGACCACAGGGCACAGATAGAGTGGATGTGGAGAGGATGTTTCCTATAGTGGGGGAGTCTAGGACCAGAGGACACAGATAGAGTGGATGTGGAGAGGATGTTTCCTATAGTGGGGGAGTCTAGGACCAGAGGACACAGATAGAGTGGATGTGGAGAGGATGTTTCCTGTAGTGGGGGAGTCTAGGACCAGAGGACACAGATAGAATGGACGTGGAGAGGATGTTTCCTATAGTGGGAGAGTCTAGGACCAGAGGACACAGATAGAATGGACGTGGAGAGGATGTTTCCAATAGTGGGGGAGTCTATGACCAGAGGGTACAGATAGAGTGGATGAGGAGAGGATGTTTCCTATAGTGGGGGAGTCTAGGACCAGAGGACACAGATAGAGTGGATGTGGAGAGGATGTTTCCTATAGTGGGGGAGTCTAGGACCAGAGGACACAGATAGAGTGGATGTGGAGAGGATGTTTCCTATAGTGGGGGAGTCTAGGACCAGAGGGCACAGATAGAGTGGATGTGGAGAGGATGTTTCCTATAGTGGGGGAGTCTAGGACCAGAGGACACAGAGTGGATGTGGGGAGGATGTTTCCTGTAGTAGGGGAGTCTAGGACCAGAGGACACGAGTGGATGTGGAGAGGATGTTTCCTATAGTGGGGGAGTCTAGGACCAGAGGGCACAGATAGAGTGGATGTGGAGAGGATGTTTCCTATAGTGGTGGAGTCTAGGACCAGAGGACACAGATAGAGTGGATGTGGGGAGGATGTTTCCTATAGTGGGGGGAGTCTAGGACCAGAGGGCACAGATAGAGTGGATGTGGAGTGGATGTTTCCTATAGTGGTGGAGTCTAGGACCAGAGGGCACAGGTAGAGTGGATGTGGAGAGGATGTTTCCTATAGTGGGGGGGAGTCTAGGACCAGAGGGCACAGATAGAGTGGATGTGGAGTGGATGTTTCCTATAGTGGTGGAGTCTAGGACCAGAGGGCACAGGTAGAGTGGATGTGGAGAGGATGTTTCCTATAGTGGGGGGAGTCTAGGACCAGAGGACACAGATAGAGTGGATGTGGAGAGGATGTTTCCTATAGTGGGGGAGTCTAGGACCAGAGGACACAGATAGAGTGGATGTGGAGAGGATGTTTCCTATAGTGGGGGAGTCTAGGAACAGAGGGAACAGATAGTGTGGATGTGGAGAGGATGTTTCCTATAGTGGGGGGAGTTTAGGACCAGAGGACACAGATAGAGTGGATGTGGAGAGGATGTTTCCAATAGTGGCGGGGGGGGGGGGTCTAGGACCAGAGGACACCGATAGTGTGGATGTGGAGAGGATGATTCCCATAGTGGAGAAGTCTAGGACCAGAGGACACAGATATAGTGGATGTGGAGAGGATGTTTCCTATAGTGGGGGAGTCTAGGACCAGAGGACACAGATAGAGTGGATGTGGAGAGGATGTTTCCTATAGTGGGGGAGTCTAGGACCAGAAGACACAGATAGAGTGGATGTGGAGAGGATGTTTCCTATAGTGGGGGAGTCTAGGACCAGAGGACACAGATAGAGTGGATGTGGAGAGGATGTTTCCTATAGTGGTGGAGTCTAGGACCAGAGGGTACAGATAGAGTGGATGTGGAGAGGGTGTTTCCCATGGTGGGGGAGTCTAGGACCAGAGGGCACAGATAGAGTGGATGTGGGGAGGATGTTTCCTGTAGTAGGGGAGTCTAGGACTGTTCTAGAGTTTACAGAGAACGGTGGGGGAAAAGAAAATAAAAATCCGGTGAGCGGCAGCTCTGTGGGTGAAAACACCTGGTTATCGAGAGAGGTCAGAGGAGAAGGGCCAGACTGGTTCAAGCTGACGGGAAGGCGACAGTAACTCAAATAACCAACAATGATTTGCAGAAGAGCATCTCTGAACGTGCAAGACATTGAACCCTCAACTGGATGGGCTACAGCAGCAAAAGACCACGAATGTACACTCGGTGGCCACTTTATTAGGTACAGCAGGTAGATCTACCCACCACCCTTGGCTGCTTCGATCCAGGCACCCACCGCTCTTTGTGTTATTTTTTAATAAACCGACATCAGACATTCCCCCTTCACTTTCCACCAAACCCCCTTAAAATTATGTCCCCTTGCCTTCCCCATTTTTGCCTTGGGGGGAAAAAGTCTTCGCTGTCCACTCAGTCTATGCATCTCTCATCCTCCTTTGACCCAAAATGAAAAAGCCCGAGCTCGCTCAACCTCTGCTCCTAAGACATGCTCCCCAATAAAGAGGCCACAGAATGGAGTTAAAGCTGGCGGACGGATTTCCGGGCTGCTGGCTGAGGGAGGGTTTCTGTGGGAGAAGCTGGCGCTCTACACGGGGGCAGGCGTTCTATGAGCGTGGGCGGGCAGGTGGCCAACACTGGGATACGGGTCTTACTTCATCACTCCTTAAACCTCCAGCAAGCCCGTGTCCCACGGCCTTTTCTGCCTGCGTTTGTGAACAAACAAAGAGAACACAGAGCTATTAACGCCGCCGTGGACAGGGCCCAAGCCCGCCTGCCCAGACCTGCCCTGTCCTAGCGGTGCTCCCCCAGTGTTCGATCGGTGGAATGACCAACAGGATGGTGTGTGGATTGCCGGGAACTTTGGCATCTACTTATGGGACATGTCACTCAGGGAAAAGTCTTAGACACATAAACACAGCTAATTATAGTCTTACTAATTACTAATTTTATGTATTGCACTGTACTGCTGTCACACACACCAAAAAATGACATATGGCATGGGAGGCGGGAGGAGAAGATGGCGGCGCGCGCAGCTCTCCGGTGAAATGATATCGTATTTGTAAGTAGGATGCCGTGTACAATTCTGATTTGATGGAGACAGATGTGAGAAGGCACAGAGGAACATCTGGAGAAATTTCTGAAATGCCCGCTTCGCTGCCGCTACTACGGTACGATCGAGAATCTCCGGAGGGGAAGCCCCAAAATCCCCGGCTTCGCCTGCTGCTGGCGACCGAGGCTGGGGTCAAAGTGCTCGTCAGAGATGGTGCTCGCTACTCGGTGTCGGAGGGCTGGTCGGAGGCTCGAAGTTTTCGGACGACTCAGAGTCGGACTGTGGTCGGGCATGGCAGGGAGAGTTTTCTTCCTTCTCCTGTCTGCGTGAGATGTGGGACCTTCGAGAGACTTTGAACTTTTTACTGTGCTCATGGACTGTGCTTCATCAAGTTAGGGTATTGTTGTACTGTTGTAACTATATGTTATAATTATGTGGTTTTTGTTAGTTTTTCTGTCTTGGTCTGTCCTGTGTTTTGTGATATCACACCGGAGGAATATTGTATCATTTCTTAATGCATGCATTACGAAATGACAATAAAAGGGGACTGCGTGTCCTCATAATCTGATCTAATATGTGAGTGATGATAAACTTCATTCTGATATGGGTCTCTATTGTGGACTGGGAGTGGGAAGAGGGGACAGGAAGAGGGGAATCCTGGTTGGGAAAAGGCGAAGGGAGAGGGGAGGGAACGGGAAGCACCAGAGAGACATTCTGTCCTGGGCACCAAAATCTCCCTGCCCAGAGCTACCTACGTCAGCAGAACTTTTAGTCTTGCTGCGGGTTGGGATCAAGAGACAACTGACAATAGACAATAGGTGCAGGAGTAGGCCATTCGGCCCTTCGAGCCAGCACCACCATTCACTGTGATCATGGCTGATCATCCACAATCAGTATCCAGTTCCTGCCTTCTCCCCATATCCCTTCACTCCGCTATCTTTAAGAGCTCTATCTAACTCTTTCTTGAGAGAATCCAGAGAATTGGCCTCCACTGCCTTCTGAGGCAGAGCATTCCACAGATCCACAACCCTCTGTGTGAAAATGTTTTTCCTCAACTCCGTTCTAAATTGTCTACCCCTTATTCTTAAAGAGACCTTGCCTGGTGTCTCAGAGCTGGGTGTGTCTGCAACCTCGCCAACTCCTGGCACTCCTTCTCTCCCGCAAGTCTGAACCTCTGTGCTCGCAGCAGTAATGGACACCATCCAAAGGGGATTCAGCAAGGTAACCCCTAAGGCGTTGGGTCAGACCACACTCGGAGAACTGTGAGCAGCTTTGGGCCCCTGATCTACGAAAGGATGTGCTGGCACTGGGGAGGGTCCAGGGGAGGAGCACTTGAATGATCCCGGGAATGAAAGGGTTAATGTTTGAGGAGCTTTTGGCATCTCTGGGCCTGTACTCTCCGGAGTTTAGGAGAACGAGGGAGGATGTTTCCTCTAGTGGGGGAATAGAGGGACATCCATCTAGAACAGAGGCGAAGAGAAATTTCTTTAGCCAGAGGGAGGTGAATCTGTGGAATTCATCGCCACAGGCGGCTGTGGAGGTCGAGTCGTTGAGTGTATTTAACGGGCAGGTTGACTGGTTCGTGATTAGCCAGGGAGTCAAAGGTTACGGGGAGAAGGCAGGAGAATGGGATAGTAAATGAGCCATCACACATCAAAGTTGCTGGTGAACGCAGCAGGCCAGGCAGCATCTCTAGGAAGAGGTACAGTCGACGTTTCGGGCCAAGACCCTTCGTCAGGACTAACTGAAGGAAGAGCGAGTAAGAGATTTGAAAGTGGGAAGGGGAGGGGGAGATCCAAAATGATAGGAGAAGACAGGAGGGGGAGGGATGGAGCCAAGAGCTGGACAGGTGATTGGCAAAAGGGATATGAGAGGATCATGGGACAGGAGGCCCAGGGAGAAAGACAAGGTGGGGGGGGGGGAACCCAGAGGATGGGCAAGGGGTATAGTCAGAGGGACAGAGGGAGAAAAAGGAGAGAGAGAGAGAAAGAATGTTCCTAGAGATGCTGCCTGGCCTGCTGCGTTCACCAGCAACTTTGATGTGTGTTGCTTGAATTTACAGCATCTGCAGAATTCCTGTTGTTTAAGTAAATGAGCCATGATGGGGTGGCAGATGGGCCGAACGGCCTGATCCTACTCCTACGTCTTAAGGGCTTGTGGGGGAGGGGGGCTGTACATCAAAAGAGGCTGCCCCTTCTTCCCTGGAATTTAGAAGACCCAGGAATAATTTCATTTAATCTTACAAAATCTTAAGGATGCTGGTCGGGGTAGATGTTGTGACGTTTCCATTGGCAGGAGGGTCATGAGAACGAGGACACACTGAGGCCCCCTATTGGTCGGAGGTCGACCATGGGTACTGCGTCCCGGCTGTCTACGTGATAAGCAAGCCTGGGCAGTACGATATGGAGAGCGAGCTGTTGTCCGTGTAGCGGGCTCCCCCCTCTCCACGCCAAACGAACAGCACGGGAGCTGCCAGTCAACGTCGGACTGCCTCAGTGACTCCAGCTCCAGATTTTTCCCTCCGGTTTTACTCCAGAAGCCGTCCCCATGAGTGGGTGCAGCCGCAAGGCAGCGGAGGTTTGAGATCAGAGTTTTCCTTCTCCCAGATGAGCTGCCAACCGCGGTTGACGAGCCCCGTCTGCCGGAGCGACTGGTTTTAAAGCGCCGGTGACACGCCTTTGCCCCTTCTCCTGTCAGGAGAAATGGTTCCACAGGGATTAGTAGCTAAACCACAGGTGAAGGCCGGGAGCCGGACTTGGTCGTCAGAGGCTAGCTGAGACGCTAGGAGCATTTAATAGGTGGAGCAACCTTGCCCCCATTACCACCCCCCGGCTATAACAAGCTTAGGAACCAAGAGGACATGAGTGTAAAAATGAGGGGTCAGTAAACCCGAGCTGTGTAAGAAATCTCTTTCTCTGAGCAGAGGGCAAACCTCTGGGACTCCCCACCCTCCGAGAACAACAGGGGACGGACATTTGGATATATTTCAGGTGGAGGGAGAGAAAATTTTAAGAAGATCGAGTAATTCAGATTGGGGGGTGCGGAGGGCAACAGTCTCGACCAGAAGGTACGACTATCTTCATAGGTATTGTGATATGGACACAAAACGCTGGAGGAACTCAGCAGGATGAGGGAGCGGAATGAACAGTGACGTTTTGGGCTGAGATCCTTTGTCCGGTCTGGAAGAGAGGGAGGGAAGAGGCCAGAATAAGAAGGTGGGGGGGGGAGGAGATGGGAAGGTGATAGGTGAGGGGGGAGGGGTGATGAAGTTAAAAGCTGGGAGGTGCTCGGTGAGGCCGGTTGGGTGGGGAGGGGGTGATGAAGTTAGAAGCTGGGAGGTGCTCAGTGACGCCAGTTGGGTGGGGAGGAGGTGATAAAGTTAGAAGCTGGGAGGTGCTCGGTAAATCCGGTTGGGTGGGGAGGGGTGATGAAGTTAGAAGCTGGGAGGTGCTTGGTGACGCCGGTTGGGTGGGAAGGGGGTGAAGTTAGAAGCTGGGAGGTGCTCGGTGAGGCTGGTTTGGTGGTGGGTGGGTGAAATTAGAAGCTGGGAGGTGGTCGGTGAAGCCGGTTGGGTGGGGAGGGGTGATGAAGTTAGAAGCTTGGAGGTGCTCGGTGAGGCCGGTTGGGTGGGGAGGGGGTGAGGAAGTTAGAAGCTGGGAGGTGCTCAGTGACACCGGTTGGGTGGGGAGGGGGTGAAGTTAGAAGCTGGGAGGTGCTCGGTGAGGCCGGTTGGGAGGGGAGGGGGTGAGGAAGTTAGAAGCTGGGAGGTGCTCGGTGAAGCCAGTTTGGGGAGGGGTGATGAAGATAGAAGCTGGGAGGTGCTTGGTGAAGAGGGTTGGGTGGGGAGGGGGTGATGAAGTTAGAAGCTGGGAGGTGCTCGGTGAAGAGGGTTGGGTGGGGAGGGGGTGATGAAGTTAGAAGCTGGGAGGTGCTCGGTGAAGAGGGTTGGGTGGGGAGGGGGTGATGAAGTTAGAAGCTGGGAGGTGCTCGGTGAAGAGGGTTGGGTGGGGAGGGGGTGATGAAGTTAGAAGCTGGGAGGTGCTCGGTGACACCGGTTGGGTGTGGAGGGGGTGAAGTTAGAAGCTGGGAGGTGCTCGGTGAGGCTGGTTTGGTGGTGGGTGGGTGGATGAAATTAGAAGCTGGGAGGTGCTCGGTGAAGAGGGTTGGGTGGGGAGGGGTGATGAAGTTAGAATCTGGGAGGTGCTCGGTGACACCGGTTGGGTGGGGAGGGGGTGAAGTTAGAAGCTGGGAGGTGCTCAGTGAAGCCGGTTGGGTGGGGGAGGGTGATGAAGTTAGAAGCTGGGAGGTGCTTGGTGACACCGGTTGGGTGTGGAGGGGGTGAAGTTAGAAGCTGGGAGGTGCTCGGTGAGGCTGGTTTGGTGGTGGGTGGGTGAAATTAGAAGCTGGGAGGTGCTCGGTGGAAAAGGGAAAGGGTTGAATGGAAAGGAATCTGACAGGAGAGGAGAGTGGACCGTGGGAGAACAGGAAGGAGGAGGTGATGTTTTGGGCTGAGATCCTTCATCAGGACTGGAAAGGAGAGGGGGAAGAGGCCAGAATAAGAAGATCTGGGGGAGGGTGGGGATGAGAAGGTGATAGGTGAGACCAGGTGAATGAGGGAGGGGGTTGAAGTTAGAATGTGGGAGGTGGAAGAGGTAAAGGGCTGGAAATAAAATGGAGGATTCTCATAGGCGAGGAGAGTGAACCATGGGAGATAGAGAAGGTGGGTTGGGGAGGGGAGAGGCAGGTGAGGAGAAGAGGTAAGAGACCAGGGTGGGGAATTGAAGAGGGGTGGGGAGAGGGAGGGAGAAATTGATTGTGATTGTGGGTAAGCGATCGTTATTTTCACAACAGCCGCAGAAGGGGAGTGTGAATCGAGCACCGTTACATGGAATGGCGGGGGATGACCACAAGTAGCCCAGACCCGCTCGTCGCCTGTCGGTCGTGTTCTTATGTGCCACCTCCCTCTCGACCCTCGCCCAGACTCTTACCTCATGGTGACGGAGGCGAGCTCGTCCGAGGGGTGCATGATACGGCAGGTGGTGATGGTGTAGGTGGACTGTGTATCTGGCAGCCAGTTCGTCCATCGATAATCAATACCTGAATCCAGAGAGGAGGGGGTGGGTTGGTAATTACCACAGTCACAGGGAACGTGAGCGGTATCCTATTTTTATCAGATCCCACATAATAGAGGTCGGGTGAATACTGCAGGTTTTAAACAGGCACGGGTGGATGAATTGGGTATAGAACTGACAGAGGAGGTCTGGGATGAGTGTTTAAAGAGTATACATGATTGTTCGGTCAGCGTCAGACACAGACTTATACAGTTTAAAACATTACATAGACTCCATTATTCCAAAGAAAAGTTGCACGGTTTCTACCCTGATGTGTCGCTAGTTTGTAATAGATGTCTCTATTTCCTGAGGAGACTGAGGTCCTCTAACATCTGCCAGATGATGCTGAGGATGTTCTACGAGTCTGTGGTGGCCAGTGCGATCATGTTTGCTGTTGTGTGCTGGGGCAGCAGGCTGAGGGTAGCAGACACCAACAGAATCAACAAACTCATTCGTAAGGCCAGTGATGTTGTGGGGATGGAACTGGACTCTCTGACGGCGGTGTCTGAAAAGAGGATGCTGTCCAAGTTGCATGCCATCTTGGACAATGTCTCCCATCCACTACATAATGTACTGGGTGGGCACAGGAGTACATTCAGCCAGAGACTCATTCCACCGAGATGCAACACAGAGGGTCATAGGAAGTCATTCCTGCCTGTGGCCATCAAACTTTACAACTCCTCCCTTGGAGGGTCAGACACCCTGAGCCAATAGGCTGGTCCTGGACTTATTTCCTGGCATAATTTACATATTACTATTTAACTATTTATGGTTTTATTACTATTTAATTATTTATGGTGCAACTGTAACGAAAACCAATTTCCCCCGGGATCAATAAAGCATGACTATGACTACTATTACCCCAAAGAAAAGTCGCACGGTTTCTACCCTGCTGTTTCACCAGTGTGTAATAGATGTAAAGCTGTGAACTATAACTTGTGACATTCGTTCTGGCCATGTTGTAAGCTTTATGCATACTGGAAAAGTACTTTTCAGTGTTTCTCTGAGGCTTTTGGGAAGCGGTGGGAAGCAGACCCGCTCATAGCCATCCTTGGAGCAACGAGCTCACTATCTTCAGCCAATAAGTGTGGAAAAAGTGGCTGTATTGTTTGGAATGGTGATTGCTAAGAAGTTAATCCTGCAAATGTGGAAAGTGGACACTGTGCCTACGTACGATCTGTGGCTGAGAGAACTGGCAAATACTTTACAATTTGGAGAGACTGAGACTTTGTAATGAGGACAGAGGGGACATCTTTGAAAGGATATGGGGCCCTGTATTGGACTTTCTCACGGAGTGAGGACTGAGGTTTTTTGGTGCGGTGCTCCTCTGCTGTGTATCTTTACTTTTGCCTTTATATTTCTCTCTCTTTTGCTGGCCCAATATTTAATTTTGCTACGGTTATGGTTTTTGTGGATGTGCTTTTTTCTGTTAGTTTGTTTGTCAGTAATAAATAGAAATTGTATAATTTTAAAAAACCGTCTCGCAGAAACCAATCCCCAGAGCACAGCTCATACAGGCGAAAAGGAGGGGTTAGGGCAGGGGTCCCCAACCTTCTTTGCACCGCGGACCGGTTTAATATTGACAATATTCTTGCGGACCGGCCGACCGGTGGAGGGGGGGGGGGGGTGATCAGGTAGGGTTAAACTCACCTCAACATGTCTTTTACAGTTGGGGTTGCCAACTTTCTCACTCCCAAATAAGGGACAAAAGTAGCAGTCCAATCCCGGGACACTTTATCCCCGGAAAAACTACCATGACCGTGAAGCCTTGCGCATGTGCATACGGGCCGACTTTCTCCCCCCACAAATCGATTTTGCCTTCATCTTCCCGACTATACTGTACAACATTATTTCTACTTTATATAGGCTGTGTATTTATCATATCATTCCTGCTTTTACTATATGTTAGTGTTATTTATTTTTGGTTTTATGTGTTATTTGGTATGATTTGTTAGATTATTTTTTGGGTCTGGGAACGCTCAAAAATTTTTCCCGTATAAATTAATGGTAATTGTTACTTCGCTTCACGCTATTTCAGCCAATGGTTTCATAGGAACGCTCTACCTTAGCGGGGGAAATATGGGACAAGGGTGGTCCTCTATGGGACAAACCAATTTAGCCCAATATACGGGATGTCCCGGCTAATACGGGGCAGTTGGCAACCCTATGTTCAAGTTCAACAGTGCGTGACAGGGACTGAGGAAAGGTGCAGCTGACTCATATCGCTTCCTCGCCGCCCGGTAACACATGCTTTGCGGCCCGGAGGTTGGGGACCGCTGGGTTAGGGGTTAAACTAATTTGGCCGGGGGGAACCAGAGTGAGGGGGCTGAGGGTGGGTCAGTTGGTTTGCAAGCAGAGGCGGTGTGCAGTGTGTCTGCCAGGAAGGGCCGGCAGGTGATGGGGCAGATCTTGCCGTCAGTAGGATGAGTTAGTCCGGTCGGTGGTGTAGTGGCATCAGCACTGGACTCCGAGGCGGATGGTCCTGAGTTCAAATCCCAGCCGGGTCCCAACCTGGGCAGCAGCAGGATCTGGGCGGAAGAATCTACTTCTGTATCTTGCCATGAAAACCCTGTGGACCCTATGGTCCACGAGGTCACGAAGAGTCAGACTCAGTGATTGAACATCAACAACCAGGATGAGTTAGAGTGCAGCACGGGAGTAAAACTGAAACGGGCGAGGTATACAGGACTGGAGGTGTTATATCTGAATGCAGAATTAGGTCGATGATCTCGTAGCGCAGTTTGAGATTGGCGGGTATGGCGCTGAGCCGCGGCTGAAAGAAGATCATAGTTGGGAGGTTAACATCCAGGGATACACCTTGTTGTCAAAAGGACCGACAGGTAGGCAGAGGGGGTGGGGTGGCTCCGTTGGTTAAAAAAAAAATGAAATCCAGTCCTTACAAAGAGGTGGATCTTTAGTTTAGTTTAGTTTTCTTTTAGTTGGTTTAGTGTGTTTTTTTTTCTTTTGGGGTATAATTTTTTTGTTTTTTTTCCATGATATTTTTCTATTTTCACTTTATATTTTCCTATATTATATTTGTACTTTTTGAGATTTTGGGAGGCTCATTAATTTTGTGTCAATTGAGTTACTTGTATTTATCAATATTGTAATCCCAATTTTTCTGTATCTATTTTCTGTAATGTTTATGATGCTGAAATTAATAAAAAGATTGAAAAAGAGAAAAAAGAAAGAGGGAGGTGGATTGGAGGATGTAGAATCCTCGTGCGTAGAGTTGAGAAACTTCGAGGGTCAAAGGACCCCGGTGGGTGTTGTCTAGAGGCCTCAAAATGGTAGCCAGGATGTGGGCTATACATGACAATGTAATACGGGCAATGTTACGATAGTCATGGGGGATTTCAATATGCAGGTAGACTGGGAAAATCAGGTTGGTGCTGGAGATCCCAAGGGAGTGAATTTGTAGAATGCCTATGAGATGTTTTTTTTTAGAGCAGCTTGTGGTTCAGCCCATGGGGGGTGGGGGGGAACAGAATTCTGGATTGAGTGTTGTGTAAAGAACCAGGTTTGATTAGGAAGCTTAAGGTAAAGGAACACTTAGGAGGCAGTGATGATAATGTTCGGACAAGAGGAAATCTGTAGGCGCTGGATATCCGGGCATCACACATAAAGTGCTGGAGGAACTCAGCAGGCCGGGCAGCGTCTATGGCAAAGGAGTGCAGTCGACGTTTCGGGCTGGGACCTTCAGAGGGTCGATTTCCCATAGATGCTGCCTGGCCTGCTGAGTTCCTCCAGCATTTCGTGTGTGTGTGTGTGTGTGTGTGTGTGTGTTACAGTGATCATGATATTCCCAGAATTTGCCCTGCAGTTGGAGAGAGAGAGAGAGAGAGAGAGAGAAGCTAAAGTCAGAAGTATCCGTATAACAGTGAAATAAAGGGAATTACAGAGGCATGAGAAAGGAGCTGGCCAAAGTGAACTGGAAGAGGAGACCATTAGGGATTGCAGCAGGCCAGCAACGGCTGCAGTTTCAGGGAGCAATTCGGAAAGTGCAGGATAGATACATCCCAAAGATTAAAAAATAGTATTCTAGAGGTAGGATGAGGCAACCGTGACTGACAAGGGAGATCAAACGACGGTATAAAAGACAAAAAGAGAGGGCACATAATAGAGAAAAAGTTAACGGGAAGTTAGAAGATCGGGAAGCTTTTAAAAACCAACAAGAAAGGCAGCTTAAAAAAAAGTCATAAGCAGAGAAAAGATGAGAAATGAGGGCAAGCTACCCAATAATATTTGTCAGATACAGAGAGAGTAAAAGAGAGGTGACAGTGGACTGCTGGAAAATGATGCTGGAGAGGTAGCAGTGGGGGACAAGGAAAAGGCGGACGAGCTGAATAAGTATCTTGCATTATGGAAGACGCTAGTAGTAGGCCAGATATTTGACTGTCTCAGGGGGCAGAAGTGAGTGGAATTGCGATTAGTGAAGAGAAAGTGCTTGGGAAGCTGAACGGTCACCTGGAACAGGTGGACGACACCCCGGGGTTCAGAAAGAGGTGCCTAAGGAGATTGCGGAGGCATTAGTAATGACCTTTTAAGAGTCACTGGGTTCTGGAATTGTTCCGCAGGACTGGGAACTTGCAAATGTCACTCCACTCTTTTAAAGAGGGGAAGGGAGGCAGAAGAAAGGAAATTATAGGTCAGTCAGCCTGACCTCGGTGGTTGGGAAGATGTTGGAGTCGATTGATAAGGATTGATAAGGAGTTCAACCCGGAGAAGTGTGAGGTGGTACACTTTGGAAGGACAAACTCCAAGGCAGAGTACAAAGTAAATGGCAGGATACTTGGTAGTGTGGAGGAGCAGAGGGATCTCAGGGTACATGTCCACAGATCCCTGAAAGTTGCCTCACAGGTGGATAGGATAGTTAAGAAAGCTTATGGGGTGTTAGCTTTCATAAGTCGAGGGATAGAGTTTAAGAGTCGCGATGTAATGATGCAGCTCTATAAAACTCTGGTTAGGCCACACTTGGAGTACTGTGTCCAGTTCTGGTCACCTCACTATAGGAAGGATGTGGAAGCATTGGAAAGGGTACAGAGGAGATTTACCAGGATGCTGCCTGGTTTAGAGAGTATGCATTATGATCAGAGATTAAGGGAGCTAGGGCTTTACTCTTTGGAGAGAAGGAGGATGAGAGGAGACATGATAGAGGTGTACAAGATAATAAGAGGAATAGATAGAGTGGATAGCCAGCGCCTCTTCCCCAGGGCACCACTGCTCAATACAAGAGGACATGGCTTTAAGGTAAGGAGTGGGAAGTTCAAGGGGGATATTAAAGGAAGGTTTTTTACTCAGAGAGTGGTTGGTGCGTGGAATGCACTGCCTGAGTCAGTGGTGGAGGCAGATACACTAGTGAAGTTTAAGAGACTACTAGACAGGTATATGGAGGAATTTAAGGTGGGAGGCAGGGTTTGAGGGTCGGCACATCATTGTGGGCCGAAGGGCCTGTACTGTGCTATAGTATTCTATGTTCTATGTTCTATGAGGTTTCAGGGTACTTGGAGGCAAATGATGAAATAGTCTGTATTTAACGTGGTTTCCAAAAGGGAACTGACAAATCTGTTGGAATTCTTTGAGAGAATAACAGGCAAGATAGACAAAGGAGAGGCAGTGGCTGTTGTTTACATGGATTTTCGGAAGGCCTTTGATGAAGATACCGTACATGAGGCTGCTTAACAAGATCAGAGACCCAAGGTGTTTCAGGAGAGATACTGGCATGGATGGAAGATTGGCTGACTGGCAGGAGGCAGAGATTGGGAATAAAGGGGACTTTTCTGGTTGGCTGCAGGTGATAGTGGTGTGCTGCAGGGGTTGGTGTTGGGACCGTTTGTTTCACGTTATATGTCAATGACTTGAATGATGGAATTTCTGGCCAAGTCTGTGAGCAGGACAACGACAGGCAATGGAGCAGGTAGCGTTGTAGAATCTCGGAGACTGCAGAAAGACCTGGACAGCGTTGGAAAATGGGCAAGCGAGGGGCAGATGGAAAACAGTGTCGGGAACTGGATGGTCATGTATTCTGCCAGAAGGAAATGAAAGCAAAGGCTATTTTCCAAACGGGGAGAAAATTCAACAAAATCAAGTTGCAAGGAGACTTCTGCAGTTTTCCCAAGAGGTTAATTTACACTGAGGGGTGAGGGGAGTGTCAGTGTTACAGTGAGGTGTGTGGGGTGTGTCAGTATCACAGTGAGGTGTGTGGGGTGTGTCAGTGATACAGTGAGGGGTGTGGGGAGTGTCAGTGTCACAGTGATGGGTGTGGGGTGTGTCAGTGTTACAGTGAGGGGTGTGGGGTGTGTCAGTGATACAGTGAGGGGTGTGGGGTGTGTCAGTGATACAGTGAGGGGTGTGGGGAGTGTCAGTGTCACAGTGAGGGGTTGTGGGGTGTGTCAGTGATACAGTGAGGGGTGTGGGGAGTGTCAGTGTCACAGTGATGGGTGTGGGGTGTGTCAGTGTTACAGTGAGGGGTGTGGGGTGTGTCAGTATCACAGTGAGGTGTGTGGGGTGTGTCAGTGATACAGTGAGGGGTGTGGGGAGTGTCAGTGTCACAGTGAGGGGTTGTGGGGTGTGTCAGTGTCACAGTGAGGGGTGTGGGGTGTGTCAGTGTTACAGTGAGGGGTGTGGGGTGTGTCAGTGTTACAGTGAGGTGTGTGGGGTGTGTCAGTATCACAGTGAGGTGTGTGGGGTGTGTCAGTGATACAGTGAGGGGTGTGGGGAGTGTCAGTGATACAGTGAGGGGTGTGGGGTGTGTCGGTGTTACAGTGAGGGGTGTGGGGTGTGTCAGTGTCACAGTGAGGGGTGTGGGGTGTGTCAGTGATACACTGAGGGGTGAGGAGTGTGTCGGTGTTACAGTGAGGGGTGAGGTGTGTGTCAGTGATACAGTGAGGGGTGTGGGGTGTGTCGGTGTTACAGTGAGGGGTATGGGGTGTGTCAGTATTACAGTGAGGGGTGTGGGGTGTGTCAGTGATACACTGAGGGGTGAGGGGAGTGTCAGTGTTACAGTGAGGTGTGTGGGGTGTGTCACTATCACAGTGAGGTGTGTCGGGTGTGTCAGTATCACAGTGAGGTGTGTGGCGAGTGTCAGTGATACAGTGAGGGGTGTGGGGTGTGTCAGTGTTACAGTGCGGGGTGTGGGGTGTGTCGGTGTTACAGTGAGGGGTGTGGGGTGTGTCAGTGTCACAGTGAGGGTGTGGGGAGTGTCGGCGTCACAGTGAGGGGTGTGGGGTGTGTCAGTGTTACAGTGAGGGGTGAGGTGTGTGTCAGTGTCACAGTGAGGGGTGTGGGGTGTGTCAGTGTTACAGTGAGGGGTGTGGGGTGTGTCAGTGATACAGTGAGGGTGTGGGGTGTGTCAGTGTCACAGTGAGGGGTGTGGGGTGTGTCAGTGTTACAGTGAGGGTGTGGGGTTTGTCAGTGTTACAGTGAGGGGTGTCGGGTGTGTCAGTGTTACAGTGAGGGTGTGGGGTTTGTCAGTGTCACAGTGAGGGGTGAGGGGTGTGTCAGTGTCACAGTGAGAAGTGTGGGTGTGTCAGTGTCACAGTGAGGGGTGTGGGGTGTGTCGGTGTCACAGTGAGGGGTGTGGGGTGTGTCAGTGATACAGTGAGGGTGTGGGGTGTGTCAGTGTCACAGTGAGGGGTGTGGGGTGTGTCAGTGTCACAGTGAGAGGTGTGGGGTCTGTCGGTGTCACAGTGAGGGGTGTGGGGTGTGTCAGTGTCACAGTGAGGGGTGTGGGGTGTGTCGATGTCACAGTGAGGGGTGTGGGTTGTGTCGGTGTTACAGTGAGGGTGTGGGGTGTGTCGGTGTCACAGTGAGTGGTGTGGGTTGTGTCGGTGTCACAGTGAGGGGTGTGGGGTGTGTCAGTGTCACAGTGAGGGGTATGGGGTGTGTCAGTGTCACAGTGAGGGGTGTGGGGTGTGTCAGTGTCACAATGAGGGGTATGGGGTGTGTCAGTGTCACAGTGAGGGGTGTGGGGTGTGTCAGTGTTACAGTGAGGGGTGTGGGGTTTGTCAGTGTCACAGTGAGGGGTGTGGGGTGTGTCAGTGTCACAGTGAGGGGTGTGGGTGTGTCGGTGTCACAGTGAGGGGTGTGGGGTGTGTCAGTGTTTACAGTGAGGGGGTGTGGTGTGTGTCAGTGTCACACTGAGGGGTGTGGGGTGTGTCAGTGTCACAATGAGGGGTGTGTCGGTGTGTCAGTGTTACAGTGAGGGGTGTGGGGTGTGTCAGTGTTACAGTGAGGGGTATGGGGTGTGTCAGTGTCACAGTGAGGGGTGTGGGTTGTGTTGGGGTCACAGTGAGGGGTGTGGGTGTGTCAGTGTCACAGTGAGGGGTGTGGGGTTGTGTCGGTGTTACAGTGAGGGTGTGGGGTGTGTCAGTGTCACAGTGAGGGGTGTGGGGTGTGTCAGTGTCACAGTGAGGATGTGGGTTGTGTCGGTGTTACAGTGAGGGTGTGGGGTGTGTCAGTGTCACAGTGAGGGGTGTGGGTTGTGTCAGTGTCACAGTGAGGGGTGTGGGTTGTGTCGGTGTCACAGTGAGGGTGTGGGGTGTGTCAGTGTCACAGTGAGGGGTGTGGGGTGTGTCAGTGTCACAGTGAGGGGTGTGGGTGTGTCGGTGTCACAGTGAGGGGTGTGGGGCGTGTCAGTGTTACAGTGAGGGGTGTGGGGTGTGTCAGTGTCACAGTGAGGGGTGTGGGGTGTGTCAGTGTCACAGTGCGGGGTGTGGGGTGTGTCAGTGTCACAGTGAGGGGTGTGGGGTGTGTCAGTGTCACAGTGAGGGGTGTGGCGTGTGTCAGTGTTACAGTGAGGGGTGTGGGGTGTGTCGGTGTTACAGTGAGGGGTGTGGGGTGTGTCACTGTCACAGTGAGGGGTGTGGGGTGTGTCAGTGTTACAGTGAGGGGTGTGGGGTGTGTCAGTGTTACAGTGAGGGGTGTGGGGTGTGTCGGTGTCACAGTGAGGGGTGTGGGTTGTGTCGGTGTCACAGTGAGCGGGTGTGGGGTGTGTCGGTGTCACAGTGAGGGGTGTGGGGTGTGTCAGTGTCACAGTGAGGGGTGTGGGGAGTGTCGGTGTTACAGTGAGGGGTGTGGGGTTTGTCAGTGTTACAGTGAGGGGTGAGGGGTGTGTCAGTGTTACAGTGAGGGGTGAGGGGTGTGTCGGTGTTACAGTGAGGGTGTGGGGTGTGTCAGTGTCACAGTGAGGGGTGTGGCGTGTGTCAGTGTTACAGTGAGGGGTGTGGGGTGTGTCGGTGTTACAGTGAGGGGTGTGGGGTGTGTCAGTGTCACAGTGAGGGGTGTGGGGAGTGTCAGTGTTACAGTGATGGGTGTGGGGTGTGTCACTGTCACAGTGAGGGGTGTGGGGTGTGTCAGTGTTACAGTGAGGGGTGTGGGGTGTGTCAGTAATACAGTGATGGGTGTGGGGTGTGTCACTGTCACAGTGAGGGGTGTGTAGTGTGTCAGTGTCACAGTGAGGGGTATGGGGTGTGTCAGTGTCACAGTGAGGGGTGTGGGGTGTGTCAGTGTCACAATGAGGGGTATGGGGTGTGTCAGTGTCACAGTGAGGGGTGTGGGGTGTGTCAGTGTTACAGTGAGGGGTGTGGGGTTTGTCAGTGTCACAGTGAGGGGTGTGGGGTGTGTCAGTGTCACAGTGAGGGGTGTGGGTGTGTCAGTGTCACAGTGAGGGGTGTGGCGTGTGTCAGTGTTTACAGTGAGGGGGTGTGGTGTGTGTCAGTGTCACACTGAGGGGTGTGGGGTGTGTCAGTGTCACAATGAGGGGTGTGTCGGTGTGTCAGTGTTACAGTGAGGGGTGTGGGGTGTGTCAGTGTTACAGTGAGGGGTATGGGGTGTGTCAGTGTCACAGTGAGGGGTGTGGGTTGTGTTGGGGTCACAGTGAGGGGTGTGGGTGTGTCAGTGTCACAGTGAGGGGTGTGGGGTTGTGTCGGTGTTACAGTGAGGGTGTGGGGTGTGTCAGTGTCACAGTGAGGGGTGTGGGGTGTGTCAGTGTCACAGTGAGGATGTGGGTTGTGTCGGTGTTACAGTGAGGGTGTGGGGTGTGTCAGTGTCACAGTGAGGGGTGTGGGGTGTGTCAGTGTCACAGTGAGGGGTGTGGGTTGTGTCGGTGTTACAGTGAGGGTGTGGGGTGTGTCAGTGTCACAGTGAGGAGTGTGGGGTGTGTCAGTGTCACAGTGAGGGGTGTGGGTGTGTCGGTGTCACAGTGAGGGGTGTGGGGTGTGTCAGTGTTACAGTGAGGGGTGTGGGGCGTGTCAGTGTCACAGTGAGGGGTGTGGGGTGTGTCAGTGTCACAGTGCGGGGTGTGGGGTGTGTCAGTGTCACAGTGAGGGGTGTGGGGTGTGTCAGTGTTACAGTGAGGGGTGTGGGGTGTGTCAGTGTCACAGTGAGGGGTGTGGCGTGTGTCAGTGTTACAGTGAGGGGTGTGGGGTGTGTCGGTGTTACAGTGAGGGGTGTGGGGTGTGTCACTGTCACAGTGAGGGGTGTGGGGTGTGTCAGTGTTACAGTGAGGGGTGTGGGGTGTGTCAGTGTTACAGTGAGGGGTGTGGGGTGTGTCACTGTCACAGTGAGGGGTGTGGGTTGTGTCGGTGTCACAGTGAGCGGGTGTGGGGTGTGTCGGTGTCACAGTGAGGGGTGTGGGGTGTGTCAGTGTCACAGTGAGGGGTGTGGGGTGTGTCAGTGTCACAGTGAGGGGTGTGGGGAGTGTCGGTGTTACAGTGAGGGGTGTGGGGTTTGTCAGTGTTACAGTGAGGGGTGAGGGGTGTGTCAGTGTTACAGTGAGGGGTGAGGGGTGTGTCGGTGTTACAGTGAGGGTGTGGGGTGTGTCAGTGTCACAGTGAGGGGTGTGGCGTGTGTCAGTGTTACAGTGAGGGGTGTGGGGTGTGTCGGTGTTACAGTGAGGGGTGTGGGGTGTGTCAGTGTCACAGTGAGGGGTGTGGGGAGTGTCAGTGTTACAGTGATGGGTGTGGGGTGTGTCACTGTCACAGTGAGGGGTGTGGGGTGTGTCAGTGTTACAGTGAGGGGTGTGGGGTGTGTCAGTAATACAGTGATGGGTGTGGGGTGTGTCACTGTCACAGTGAGGGGTGTGGGGTGTGTCAGTGTCACAGTGAGGGGTGTGGGGAGTGTCGGTGTTACAGTGAGGGGTGAGGGGTGTGTCAGTGTTACAGTGAGGGGTGAGGGGTGTGTCGGTGTTACAGTGAGGGTGTGGGGTGTGTCAGTGTCACAGTGAGGGGTGTGGCGTGTGTCAGTGTTACAGTGAGGGGTGTGGGGTGTGTCGGTGTTACAGTGAGGGGTGTGGGGTGTGTCCGTGTCACAGTGAGGGGTGTGGGGAGTGTCAGTGTTACAGTGATGGGTGTGGGGTGTGTCACTGTCACAGTGAGGGGTGTGGGGTGTGTCAGTGTTACAGTGAGGGGTGTGGGGTGTGTCAGTAATACAGTGATGGGTGTGGGGTGTGTCACTGTCACAGTGAGGGGTGTGGGGTGTGTCAGTGTTACAGTGAGGGGTGTGGGGTGTGTCAGTGTCACAGTGATGGGTGTGGGGTGTTTCGGTGTTACAGTGAGGGGTGTGGGGTGTGTCAGTGTCACAGTGAGGGGTGTGGGGTGTGTCAGTGTTACAGTGCGGTGGTTTGGGGTGTGTTAGTGTTACAGTGAGGGGTGTGGGGTGTGTCGGTGTCACAGTGAGGGGTGTGGGGTGTGTCAGTAATACAATGAGGGGTGTGGGGTGTGTCAGTGTCACAGTGAGGGTGTGGGGTGTGTCTGAGTTACAGTGAGGGGTGTGGGGTGTGTCAGTGTCACAGTGAGGGGTGTGGGGAGTGTCAGTGTCACAGTGAGGGGTGTGGGGTGTGTCAGTGATACAGTGAGGGGTGTGGTGTGTGTCGGTGTCACAGTGAGGGGTGTGGGGCGTGTCAGTGTCACAGTGAGGGTGTGGGGTGTGTCAGTGTCACAGTGAGGGGTGTGGGGTGTGTCGGTGTCACAGTGAGGGGGTGTGGGGTGTGTCAGTGTCACAGTGAGGGGTGTGGGGTGTGTCAGTGTTACAGTGAGGGGTGTGGGGTGTGTCACTGTCACAGTGAGGGGTGTGGGTTGTGTCGGTGTCACAGTGAGCGGGTGTGGGGTGTGTCAGTGTCACAGTGAGGGGGTGAGGGGTGTGTCAGTGTCACAGTGAGGGGTGTGGGGTGTGTCAGTGTTACAGTGAGGGGTATGGGGTGTGTCAGTGTTACAGTGAGGGGTGTGGGGTGTGTCGGTGTCACAGTGAGGGGTGTGGGGTGTGTCGGTGTTACAGTGAGGGGTGTGGGGTGTGTCAGTGTCACAGTGAGGGGTGAGGGGTGTGTCAGTGTCACAGTGAGGGGTGTGGGGTGTGTCAGTGATACAGTGAGGGATGTGGGGTGTGTCAGTGTTACAGTGAGGGGTGAGGGGTGTGTCAGTGTTACAGTGAGGGGTGTGGGGCGTGTCAGTGTCACAGTGAGGGTGTGGGGTGTGTCAGTGTCACAGTGAGGGGTGTGGGGTGTGTCGGTGTCACAGTGAGGGGGTGTGGGGTGTGTCAGTGTCACAGTGAGGGGTGTGGGGTGTGTCAGTGTTACAGTGAGGGGTGTGGGGTGTGTCACTGTCACAGTGAGGGGTGTGGGTTGTGTCGGTGTCACAGTGAGCGGGTGTGGGGTGTGTCAGTGTCACAGTGAGGGGGTGAGGGGTGTGTCAGTGTCACAGTGAGGGGTGTGGGGTGTGTCAGTGTCACAGTGAGGGGTGTGGGGTGTGTCGGTGTCACAGTGAGGGGTGTGGGGTGTGTCGGTGTTACAGTGAGGGGTGTGGGGTGTGTCAGTGTCACAGTGAGGGGTGTGGGGTGTGTCAGTGATACAGTGAGGGATGTAGGGTGTGTCAGTGTCACAGTGAGGGGTGTGGCGTGTGTCAGTGTCACAGTGAGGGGTGTGGGGTGTGTCGGTGTCACAGTGAGGGGTGTGGGGTGTGTCGGTGTTACAGTGAGGGGTGTGGGGTGTGTCAGTGTCACAGTGAGGGGGTGTGGGGTGTGTCGGTGTCACAGTGAGGGGTGTGGGGTGTGTCAGTGTCACAGTGAGGGGTGTGGGGTGTGTCAGTGTTACAGTGAGGGGTGTGGGGAGTCTCAGTGTCATAGTGAGGGGTGTGGGGTGTGTCAGTGTTACAGTGAGGGGTGTGGGGAGTGTCAGTGTCACAGTGAGGGTGTGGGGTGTGTCAGTGTCACAGTGAGGGGTGTGGGGTGTGTCTGAGCCACAGTGATGGGTGTGGGGTTTGTCAGTAATACAGTGAGGGGTGTGGGGTGTGTCAGTGTCACAGTGAGGGGTGTGGGGTGTGTCTGAGTCACAGTGATGGGTGTGGGGTGTGTCAGTGTTACAGTGAGGGTGTGGGGTGTGTCAGTAATACAGTGAGGGGTGTGGGGTGTGTCAGTGTCATAGTGAGGGGTGTGGGGTGTGTCGGTGTCACAGTGAGGGGTGTAGGGTGTGTCAGTGTTACAGTGAGGGGTGTGGGGTGTGTCAGTGTCACAGTGAGGGGTGTGGCGTGTGTCTGAGTTACAGTGAGGGGTGTGGGGTGTGTCAGTGTCACAGTGAGGGGTGTGGGGAGTGTCAGTGTTACAGTGAGGGGTGTGGGGTGTGTCAGTGTTACAGTGAGGGGTGAGGGGTGTGTCAGTGTTACAGTGAGGGGTGTGGGGTGTGTCAGTGTCACAGTGAGGGGTGTGGGGTGTGTCAGTGTTACAGTGAGGGGTGTGGGGAGTGTCAGTGTCATAGTGAGGGGTGTGGGGTGTGTCAGTGTTACAGTGAGGGGTGTGGGGTGTGTCAGTGTCACAGTGAGGGGTGTGGGATGTGTCTGAGTCACAGTGAGGGGTGTGGGGTGTGTCAGTGTTACAGTGAGGGTGTGGGGTGTGTCAGTAATACAGTGAGGGGTGTGGGGTGTGTCGGTGTCACAGTGAGGGGGTGTGGGGTGTGTCAGTGTTACAGTGAGGGGTGTGGGGTGTGTCAGTGTTACAGTGAGGGGTGTGGGGTGTGTCAGTGAGGGGTGTGGGGTGTGTCAGTGTTACAGTGAGGGGGTGTGGGGTGTGTCGGTGTCACAGTGAGGGGTGTGGGGTGTGTCAGTGTTACAGTGAGGGGTGTGGGGTGTGTTAGTGTTACAGTGAGGGGTGTGGGGTGTGTCAGTGTCACAGTGAGGGGTGTGGGGTCTGTCGGTGTCACAGTGAGGGGTGTGGGGTGTGTCGGTGTTACAGTGAGGGGTGTGGGTGTGTCAGTGTCACAGTGAGGGGTGTGGGGTGTGTCAGTGTTACAGTGAGGGGTGTGGGGTGTGTCAGTGTTACAGTGAGGGGTGTGGGGTGTGTCGGTGTTACAGTGAGGGGTGTGGGGTGTGTCAGTGTTACAGTGAGGGGTGTGGGGTGTGTCGGTGTCACAGTGAGGGGTGTGGGGTGTGTCGGTGTTACAGTGAGGGGTGTGGGTGTGTCAGTGTCACAGTGACGGGTGTGGGGTGTGTCTGAGTTACAGTGACGGGTGTGGGGTGTGTCTGAGTTACAGTGAGGGGTGAGGGGTGTGTCAGTGTTACAGTGAGGGGTGTGGGGTGTGTCGATGTCACAGTGAGGGTGTGGGGTGTGTCAGTGTTACAGTGAGGGGTGTGGGGTGTGTCAGTGTCACAGTGAGGGGTGTGGGTTGTGTCAGTGTCACAGTGAGGGGTGTGGGGTGTGTCGGTGTTACAGTGAGGGTGTGGGGTGTGTTCGTGTCACAGTGAGGGGTGTGGGGTGTGTTAGTGTCACAGTGAGGGGTGTGGGGTGTGTCAGTGTCACAGTGAGGGGTGAGGGGTGTGTCAGTGTTACAGTGAGGGGTGTGGGGTGTGTCAGTGATACAGTGAGGGGTGAGGGGAGTGTCAGTGTTACAGTGAGGGGTGAGGGGTGTGTCAGTGTTACAGTGAGGGGTGTGGGGTGTGTCAGTGATACAGTGAGGGTGTGGGGCGTGTCGGTGTCACAGTGAGGGGTGTGGGGTGTGTCGGTGTCACAGTGAGGGGTGTGGGGTGTGTCTGAGTTACAGTGAGGGGTGTGGGGTGTGTCAGTGTCACAGTGAGGGGTGTGGGGAGTGTCAGTGTCACAGTGAGGGGTGTGGGGTGTGTCAGTGTCACAGTGAGGGGTGTGGGGTGTGTCAGTGTTACAGTGAGGGGTGTGGGGAGTGTCAGTGTCACAGTGAGGGGTGTGGGGTGTGTCAGTGTTACAGTGAGGGGTGTGGGGTGTGTCGGTGTCACAGTGAGGGGTGTGGGGTGTGTCGGTGTCACAGTGAGGGGTGTGGGGTGTGTCGGTGTCACAGTGAGGGGGTGTGGGGTGTGTCAGTGTCACAGTGAGGGGTGTGGGGTGTGTCTGAGTCACAGTGATGGGTGTGGGGTGTGTCAGTGTTACAGTGAGGGTGTGGGGTGTGTCAGTAATACAGTGAGGGGTGTGGGGTGTGTCAGTGTCACAGTGAGGGGTGTGGGTGTGTCGGTGTCACAGTGAGGGGTGTGGGGTGTGTCAGTGTCACAGTGAGGGGTGTGGGGAGTGTCAGTGTTACAGTGAGGGGTGTGGGGTGTGTCAGTGTTACAGTGAGGGGTGTGGGGTGTGTCAGTGTTACAGTGAGGGGTGTGGGGTTTGTCGGTGTTACAGTGAGGGGTGTGGGGTGTGTCAGTGTTACAGTGAGGGGTGTGGGGTGTGTCAGTGTTACAGTGAGGGGTGTGGGGTGTGTCGGTGTTACAGTGAGGGGTGTGGGGTGTGTCGGTGTCACAGTGAGGGGTGTGGGTTGTGTCGGTGTCACAGTGAGGGGTGTGGGGTGTGTCAGTGTTACAGTGAGGGGTGTGGGGTGTGTCGGTGTCACTGTGAGGGGTGTGGGGTGTGTCAGTGACACAGTGAGGGGTGAGGGGTGTGTCGGTGTTACAGTGAGGGGTGTGGGGTGTGTCAGTGACACAGTGAGGGGTGTGGGGTGTGTCAGTGACACAGTGAGGGGTGTGGGGTGTGTCTGAGTCACAGTGATGGGTGTGGGGTGTGTCAGTGTCACAGTGAGGGGTGTGGGGTGTGTCGGTGTCACAGTGAGGGGTGTGGGGTGTGTCTGAGTTACAGTGAGGGGTGAGGGGTGTGTCAGTGTTACAGTGAGGGGTGTGGGGTGTGTCGATGTCACAGTGAGGGTGTGGGGTGTGTCAGTGTTACAGTGAGGGGTGAGGGGTGTGTCAGTGTTACAGTGAGGGGTGTGGGGTGTGTCGATGTCACAGTGAGGGGTGTGGGGTGTGTCAGTGTCACAGTGAGGGGTGTGGGGTGTGTCAGTGTTACAGTGAGGGGTGTGGGGTGTATCAGTGTTACAGTGAGGGGTGTGGGGTGTGTCAGTGTTACAGTGAGGGGTGTGGCGTGTGTCAGTGTTACAGTGAGGGGTGTGGGGTGTGTCAGTGATACAGTGAGGGGTGTGGGGAGTGTCAGTGTCACAGTGAGGGGTGTGGGGTGTGTCAGTGTTACAGTGAGGGGTGTGGGGTGTGTCAGTGTTACAGTGAGGAGTGTGGGGTGTGTCGGTGTCACAGTGAGGGGTGTGGGGTGTGTCAGTGTCACAGTGAGGGGTGTGGGTGTGTCGGTGTCACAGTGAGGGGTGTGGGGTGTGTCAGTGTTACAGTGAGGGGTGTGGGGCGTGTCAGTGTCACAGTGAGGGGTGTGGGGTGTGTCAGTGTCACAGTGCGGGGTGTGGGGTGTGTCAGTGTCACAGTGAGGGGTGTGGGGTGTGTCAGTGTCACAGTGAGGGGTGTGGGGTGTGTCAGTGTCACAGTGAGGGGTGTGGGGTGTGTCAGTGTTACAGTGAGGGGTGTGGGGTGTGTCGGTGTTACAGTGAGGGGTGTGGGGTGTGTCACTGTCACAGTGAGGGGTGTGGGGTGTGTCAGTGTTACAGTGAGGGGTGTGGGGTGTGTCAGTGTCACAGTGAGGGGTGTGGGGTGTGTCGGTGTCACAGTGAGCGGTGTGGGGTGTGTCGGTGTCACAGTGAGGGGTGTGGGGTGTGTCAGTGTCACAGTGAGGGGTGTGGGGTGTGTCAGTGTCACAGTGAGGGGTGTGGGGAGTGTCGGTGTCACAGTGAGGGGTGTGGGGTTTGGGTGTAGTGTTACAGTGAGGGGTGAGGGGTGTGTCAGTGTTACAGTGAGGGGTGAGGGGTGTGTCGGTGTTACAGTGAGGGTGTGGGGTGTGTCAGTGTCACAGTGAGGGGTGTGGCGTGTGTCAGTGTTACAGTGAGGGGTGTGGGGTGTGTCGGTGTTACAGTGAGGGGTGTGGGGTGTGTCAGTGTCACAGTGAGGGGTGTGGGGAGTGTCAGTGTTACAGTGATGGGTGTGGGGTGTGTCACTGTCACAGTGAGGGGTGTGGGGTGTGTCAGTGTTACAGTGAGGGGTGTGGGGTGTGTCAGTAATACAGTGATGGGTGTGGGGTGTGTCACTGTCACAGTGAGGGGTGTGGGGTGTGTCAGTGTCACAGTGAGGGGTGTGGGGAGTGTCGGTGTTACAGTGAGGGGTGAGGGGTGTGTCAGTGTTACAGTGAGGGGTGAGGGGTGTGTCGGTGTTACAGTGAGGGTGTGGGGTGTGTCAGTGTCACAGTGAGGGGTGTGGCGTGTGTCAGTGTTACAGTGAGGGGTGTGGGGTGTGTCGGTGTTACAGTGAGGGGTGTGGGGTGTGTCCGTGTCACAGTGAGGGGTGTGGGGAGTGTCAGTGTTACAGTGATGGGTGTGGGGTGTGTCACTGTCACAGTGAGGGGTGTGGGGTGTGTCAGTGTTACAGTGAGGGGTGTGGGGTGTGTCAGTAATACAGTGATGGGTGTGGGGTGTGTCACTGTCACAGTGAGGGGTGTGGGGTGTGTCAGTGTTACAGTGAGGGGTGTGGGGTGTGTCAGTGTCACAGTGATGGGTGTGGGGTGTTTCGGTGTTACAGTGAGGGGTGTGGGGTGTGTCAGTGTCACAGTGAGGGGTGTGGGGTGTGTCAGTGTTACAGTGCGGTGGTTTGGGGTGTGTTAGTGTTACAGTGAGGGGTGTGGGGTGTGTCGGTGTCACAGTGAGGGGTGTGGGGTGTGTCAGTAATACAATGAGGGGTGTGGGGTGTGTCAGTGTCACAGTGAGGGTGTGGGGTGTGTCTGAGTTACAGTGAGGGGTGTGGGGTGTGTCAGTGTCACAGTGAGGGGTGTGGGGAGTGTCAGTGTCACAGTGAGGGGTGTGGGGTGTGTCAGTGATACAGTGAGGGGTGTGGTGTGTGTCGGTGTCACAGTGAGGGGTGTGGGGCGTGTCAGTGTCACAGTGAGGGTGTGGGGTGTGTCAGTGTCACAGTGAGGGGTGTGGGGTGTGTCGGTGTCACAGTGAGGGGGTGTGGGGTGTGTCAGTGTCACAGTGAGGGGTGTGGGGTGTGTCAGTGTTACAGTGAGGGGTGTGGGGTGTGTCACTGTCACAGTGAGGGGTGTGGGTTGTGTCGGTGTCACAGTGAGCGGGTGTGGGGTGTGTCAGTGTCACAGTGAGGGGGTGAGGGGTGTGTCAGTGTCACAGTGAGGGGTGTGGGGTGTGTCAGTGTTACAGTGAGGGGTATGGGGTGTGTCAGTGTTACAGTGAGGGGTGTGGGGTGTGTCGGTGTCACAGTGAGGGGTGTGGGGTGTGTCGGTGTTACAGTGAGGGGTGTGGGGTGTGTCAGTGTCACAGTGAGGGGTGAGGGGTGTGTCAGTGTCACAGTGAGGGGTGTGGGGTGTGTCAGTGATACAGTGAGGGATGTGGGGTGTGTCAGTGTTACAGTGAGGGGTGAGGGGTGTGTCAGTGTTACAGTGAGGGGTGTGGGGCGTGTCAGTGTCACAGTGAGGGTGTGGGGTGTGTCAGTGTCACAGTGAGGGGTGTGGGGTGTGTCGGTGTCACAGTGAGGGGGTGTGGGGTGTGTCAGTGTCACAGTGAGGGGTGTGGGGTGTGTCAGTGTTACAGTGAGGGGTGTGGGGTGTGTCACTGTCACAGTGAGGGGTGTGGGTTGTGTCGGTGTCACAGTGAGCGGGTGTGGGGTGTGTCAGTGTCACAGTGAGGGGGTGAGGGGTGTGTCAGTGTCACAGTGAGGGGTGTGGGGTGTGTCAGTGTCACAGTGAGGGGTGTGGGGTGTGTCGGTGTCACAGTGAGGGGTGTGGGGTGTGTCGGTGTTACAGTGAGGGGTGTGGGGTGTGTCAGTGTCACAGTGAGGGGTGTGGGGTGTGTCAGTGATACAGTGAGGGATGTAGGGTGTGTCAGTGTCACAGTGAGGGGTGTGGCGTGTGTCAGTGTCACAGTGAGGGGTGTGGGGTGTGTCGGTGTCACAGTGAGGGGTGTGGGGTGTGTCGGTGTTACAGTGAGGGGTGTGGGGTGTGTCAGTGTCACAGTGAGGGGGTGTGGGGTGTGTCGGTGTCACAGTGAGGGGTGTGGGGTGTGTCAGTGTCACAGTGAGGGGTGTGGGGTGTGTCAGTGTTACAGTGAGGGGTGTGGGGAGTCTCAGTGTCATAGTGAGGGGTGTGGGGTGTGTCAGTGTTACAGTGAGGGGTGTGGGGAGTGTCAGTGTCACAGTGAGGGTGTGGGGTGTGTCAGTGTCACAGTGAGGGGTGTGGGGTGTGTCTGAGCCACAGTGATGGGTGTGGGGTTTGTCAGTAATACAGTGAGGGGTGTGGGGTGTGTCAGTGTCACAGTGAGGGGTGTGGGGTGTGTCTGAGTCACAGTGATGGGTGTGGGGTGTGTCAGTGTTACAGTGAGGGTGTGGGGTGTGTCAGTAATACAGTGAGGGGTGTGGGGTGTGTCAGTGTCATAGTGAGGGGTGTGGGGTGTGTCGGTGTCACAGTGAGGGGTGTAGGGTGTGTCAGTGTTACAGTGAGGGGTGTGGGGTGTGTCAGTGTCACAGTGAGGGGTGTGGCGTGTGTCTGAGTTACAGTGAGGGGTGTGGGGTGTGTCAGTGTCACAGTGAGGGGTGTGGGGAGTGTCAGTGTTACAGTGAGGGGTGTGGGGTGTGTCAGTGTTACAGTGAGGGGTGAGGGGTGTGTCAGTGTTACAGTGAGGGGTGTGGGGTGTGTCAGTGTCACAGTGAGGGGTGTGGGGTGTGTCAGTGTTACAGTGAGGGGTGTGGGGAGTGTCAGTGTCATAGTGAGGGGTGTGGGGTGTGTCAGTGTTACAGTGAGGGGTGTGGGGTGTGTCAGTGTCACAGTGAGGGGTGTGGGATGTGTCTGAGTCACAGTGAGGGGTGTGGGGTGTGTCAGTGTTACAGTGAGGGTGTGGGGTGTGTCAGTAATACAGTGAGGGGTGTGGGGTGTGTCGGTGTCACAGTGAGGGGGTGTGGGGTGTGTCAGTGTTACAGTGAGGGGTGTGGGGTGTGTCAGTGTTACAGTGAGGGGTGTGGGGTGTGTCAGTGAGGGGTGTGGGGTGTGTCAGTGTTACAGTGAGGGGTGTGGGGTGTGTCGGTGTCACAGTGAGGGGTGTGGGGTGTGTCAGTGTTACAGTGAGGGGTGTGGGGTGTGTTAGTGTTACAGTGAGGGGTGTGGGGTGTGTCAGTGTCACAGTGAGGGGTGTGGGGTCTGTCGGTGTCACAGTGAGGGGTGTGGGGTGTGTCGGTGTTACAGTGAGGGGTGTGGGTGTGTCAGTGTCACAGTGAGGGGTGTGGGGTGTGTCAGTGTTACAGTGAGGGGTGTGGGGTGTGTCAGTGTTACAGTGAGGGGTGTGGGGTGTGTCGGTGTTACAGTGAGGGGTGTGGGGTGTGTCAGTGTTACAGTGAGGGGTGTGGGGTGTGTCGGTGTCACAGTGAGGGGTGTGGGGTGTGTCGGTGTTACAGTGAGGGGTGTGGGTGTGTCAGTGTCACAGTGACGGGTGTGGGGTGTGTCTGAGTTACAGTGACGGGTGTGGGGTGTGTCTGAGTTACAGTGAGGGGTGAGGGGTGTGTCAGTGTTACAGTGAGGGGTGTGGGGTGTGTCGATGTCACAGTGAGGGTGTGGGGTGTGTCAGTGTTACAGTGAGGGGTGTGGGGTGTGTCAGTGTCACAGTGAGGGGTGTGGGTTGTGTCAGTGTCACAGTGAGGGGTGTGGGGTGTGTCGGTGTTACAGTGAGGGTGTGGGGTGTGTTCGTGTCACAGTGAGGGGTGTGGGGTGTGTTAGTGTCACAGTGAGGGGTGTGGGGTGTGTCAGTGTCACAGTGAGGGGTGAGGGGTGTGTCAGTGTTACAGTGAGGGGTGTGGGGTGTGTCAGTGATACAGTGAGGGGTGAGGGGAGTGTCAGTGTTACAGTGAGGGGTGAGGGGTGTGTCAGTGTTACAGTGAGGGGTGTGGGGTGTGTCAGTGATACAGTGAGGGTGTGGGGCGTGTCGGTGTCACAGTGAGGGGTGTGGGGTGTGTCGGTGTCACAGTGAGGGGTGTGGGGTGTGTCTGAGTTACAGTGAGGGGTGTGGGGTGTGTCAGTGTCACAGTGAGGGGTGTGGGGAGTGTCAGTGTCACAGTGAGGGGTGTGGGGTGTGTCAGTGTCACAGTGAGGGGTGTGGGGTGTGTCAGTGTTACAGTGAGGGGTGTGGGGAGTGTCAGTGTCACAGTGAGGGGTGTGGGGTGTGTCAGTGTTACAGTGAGGGGTGTGGGGTGTGTCGGTGTCACAGTGAGGGGTGTGGGGTGTGTCGGTGTCACAGTGAGGGGTGTGGGGTGTGTCGGTGTCACAGTGAGGGGGTGTGGGGTGTGTCAGTGTCACAGTGAGGGGTGTGGGGTGTGTCTGAGTCACAGTGATGGGTGTGGGGTGTGTCAGTGTTACAGTGAGGGTGTGGGGTGTGTCAGTAATACAGTGAGGGGTGTGGGGTGTGTCAGTGTCACAGTGAGGGGTGTGGGTGTGTCGGTGTCACAGTGAGGGGTGTGGGGTGTGTCGGTGTCACAGTGAGGGGTGTGGGGTGTGTCAGTGTCACAGTGAGGGGTGTGGGGAGTGTCAGTGTTACAGTGAGGGGTATGGGGTGTGTCAGTGTTACAGTGAGGGGTGTGGGGTGTGTTGGTGATACAGTGAGGGGTGTGGGGTGTGTCGGTGTTACAGTGAGGGGTGTGGGGTGTGTCAGTGTTACAGTGAGGGGTGTGGGGTGTGTTGGTGATACAGTGAGGGGTGTGGGGTGTGTCGGTGTCACAGTGAGGGGTGTGGGTTGTGTCGGTGTCACAGTGTGGGGTGTGGGGTGTGTCAGTGTTACAGTGAGGGTGTGGGGTGTGTCGGTGTCACTGTGAGGGGTGTGGGGTGTGTCAGTGACACAGTGAGGGGTGAGGGGTGTGTCGGTGTTACAGTGAGGGGTGTGGGGTGTGTCAGTGACACAGTGAGGGGTGTGGGGTGTGTCAGTGACACAGTGAGGGGTGTGGGGTGTGTCTGAGTCACAGTGATGGGTGTGGGGTGTGTCAGTGTCACAGTGAGGGGTGTGGGGTGTGTCGGTGTCACAGTGAGGGGTGTGGGGTGTGTCTGAGTTACAGTGAGGGGTGAGGGGTGTGTCAGTGTTACAGTGAGGGGTGTGGGGTGTGTCGATGTCACAGTGAGGGTGTGGGGTGTGTCAGTGTTACAGTGAGGGGTGAGGGGTGTGTCAGTGTTACAGTGAGGGGTGTGGGGTGTGTAGATGTCACAGTGAGGGGTGTGGGGTGTGTCAGTGTCACAGTGAGGGGTGTGGGGTGTGTCAGTGTTACAGTGAGGGGTGTGGGGTGTATCAGTGTTACAGTGAGGGGTGTGGGGTGTGTCAGTGTTACAGTGAGGGGTGTGGCGTGTGTCAGTGTTACAGTGAGGGGTGTCAGTGTCACAGTGAGGGGTGTGGGGTGTGTCAGTGTCACAGTGAGGGGTGTGGGGTGTGTCAGTGTCACAGTGAGGGGTGTGGGGTGTGTCAGTGTTACAGTGAGGGGTGTGGGGTGTGTCGGTGTCACAGTGAGGGGTGTGGGGTGTGTCAGTGTTACAGTGAGGGGTGTGGGGTGTGTCAGTGTCACAGTGAGGGGTGTGGGGTGTGTCAGTGTCACAGTGAGGGGTGTGGGGTGTGTCAGTGTCACAGTGAGGGGTGTGGGGTGTGTCAGTGTTACAGTGAGGGGTGTGGGGTGTGTCAGTGTCACAGTGAGGGGTGTGGGGTGTGTCAGTGTCACAGTGAGGGGTGTGGGGTGTGTCAGTGTCACAGTGAGGGGTGTGGGGTGTGTCAGTGTCACAGTGAGGGGTGTGGGGTGTGTCAGTGTCACAGTGAGGGGTGTGGGGTGTGTCAGTGTTACAGTGAGGGGTGTGGGGTGTGTCAGTGTTACACAGTGAGGGGTGTGGGGTGTGTCAGTGTCACAGTGAGGGGTGTGGGGTGTGTCACAGTGACAGGGGTGTGGGGTGTGTCAGTGTCACAGTGAGGGGTGTGGGGTGTGTCAGTGTCACAGTGAGGGGTGTGGGGTGTGTCAGTGTCACAGTGAGGGGTGTGGGGTGTGTCAGTGTTACAGTGAGGGGTGAGGGGAGTGTCAGTGTTACAGTGAGGGGTGTGGGGTGTGTCAGTGTCACAGTGAGGGGTGTGGGGTGTGTCAGTGTTACAGTGAGGGGTGTGGGGTGTGTCGGTGTTACAGTGAGGGGTGTGGGGTGTGTCAGTGTCACAGTGAGGGGTGAGGGGTGTGGGGTGTGTCAGTGTCACAGTGAGGGGTGTGGGGTGTGTCAGTGTCACAGTGAGGGGTGTGGGGTGTGTCAGTGTTACAGTGAGGGGTGTGGGGTGTGTCGGTGTCACAGTGAGGGGTGTGGGGTGTGTCAGTGTTACAGTGAGGGGTGTGGGGTGTGTCAGTGTCACAGTGAGGGGTGTGGGGTGTGTCAGTGTCACAGTGAGGGGTGTGGGGTGTGTCAGTGTCACAGTGAGGGGTGTGGGGTGTGTCAGTGTTACAGTGAGGGGTGTGGGGTGTGTCAGTGTCACAGTGAGGGGTGTGGGGTGTGTCAGTGTTACAGTGAGGGGTGTGGGGTGTGTCAGTGTCACAGTGAGGGGTGTGGGGTGTGTCAGTGTCACAGTGAGGGGTGTGGGGTGTGTCAGTGTTACAGTGAGGGGTGTGGGGTGTGTCAGTGTTACAGTGAGGGGTGTGGGGTGTGTAGGTGTCACAGTGAGGGGTGTGGGGTGTGTCAGTGTCACAGTGAGGGGTGTGGGGTGTGTCAGTGTCACAGTGAGGGGTGTGGGGTGTGTCAGTGTCACAGTGAGGGGTGTGGGGTGTGTCAGTGTCACAGTGAGGGGTGTGGGGTGTGTCAGTGTTACAGTGAGGGGTGTGGGGTGTGTCAGTGTTACAGTGAGGGGTGTGGGGTGTGTCAGTGTCACAGTGAGGGGTGTGGGGTGTGTCAGTGTCACAGTGAGGGGTGTGGGGTGTGTCAGTGTCACAGTGAGGGGTGTGGGGTGTGTCAGTGTCACAGTGAGGGGTGTGGGGTGTGTCAGTGTCACAGTGAGGGGTGTGGGGTGTGTCAGTGTTACAGTGAGGGGTGTGGGGTGTGTCAGTGTTACAGTGAGGGGTGTGGGGTGTGTCAGTGTCACAGTGAGGGGTGTGGGGTGTGTCAGTGTTACAGTGAGGGGTGTGGGGTGTGTCAGTGTTACAGTGAGGGGTGTGGGGTGTGTCAGTGTCACAGTGAGGGGTGTGGGGTGTGTCAGTGTCACAGTGAGGGGTGTGGGGTGTGTCAGTGTTACAGTGAGGGGTGTGGGGTGTGTCAGTGTCACAGTGAGGGGTGTGGGGTGTGTCAGTGTCACAGTGAGGGGTGTGGGGTGTGTCAGTGTCACAGTGAGGGGTGTGGGGTGTGTCAGTGTCACAGTGAGGGGTGTGGGGTGTGTCAGTGTTACAGTGAGGGGTGTGGGGTGTGTCAGTGTTACAGTGAGGGGTGTGGGGTGTGTTGGTGATACAGTGAGGGGTGTGGGGTGTGTCGGTGTTACAGTGAGGGGTGTGGGGTGTGTCAGTGTTACAGTGAGGGGTGTGGGGTGTGTCAGTGTCACAGTGAGGGGTGTGGGGTGTGTCAGTGTCACAGTGAGGGGTGTGGGGTGTGTCAGTGTCACAGTGAGGGGTGTGGGGTGTGTCAGTGTCACAGTGAGGGGTGTGGGGTGTGTCAGTGTTACAGTGAGGGGTGTGGGGTGTGTTGGTGTCACAGTGAGGGGTGTGGGGTGTGTCGGTGTCACAGTGAGGGGTGTGGGTTGTGTCGGTGTCACAGTGAGGGGTGTGGGGTGTGTCAGTGTTACAGTGAGGGTGTGGGGTGTGTCGGTGTCACTGTGAGGGGTGTGGGGTGTGTCAGTGTCACAGTGTCGGTGTCACAGTGAGGGGTGTGGGGTGTGTCTGAGTTACAGTGAGGGGTGTGGGGTGTGTCAGTGTTACAGTGAGGGGTGTGGGGTGTGTCGATGTCACAGTGAGGGGTGTGGGGTGTGTCAGTGTTACAGTGAGGGGTGAGGGGTGTGTCAGTGTTACAGTGAGGGGTGTGGGGTGTGTCGATGTCACAGTGAGGGGTGTGGGGTGTGTCAGTGTCACAGTGAGGGGTGTGGGGTGTGTCAGTGTTACAGTGAGGGGTGTGGGGTGTATCAGTGTTACAGTGAGGGGTGTGGGGTGTGTCAGTGTTACAGTGAGGGGTGTGGCGTGTGTCAGTGTTACAGTGAGGGGTGTGGGGTGTGTCAGTGATACAGTGAGGGGTGTGGGGAGTGTCAGTGTCACAGTGAGGGGTGTGGGGTGTGTCAGTGTTACAGTGAGGGGTGTGGGGTGTGTCAGTGTTACAGTGAGGAGTGTGGGGTGTGTCGGTGTCACAGTGAGGGGTGTGGGGTGTGTCAGTGTTACAGTGAGGGGTGTGGGGTGTGTCAGTGTTACAGTGAGGGGTGAGGGGAGTGTCAGTGTTACAGTGAGGGGTGTGGGGTGTGTCAGTGTTACAGTGAGGGGTGTGTCAGTGTTACAGTGAGGGGTGTGGGGTGTGTCAGTGTTACAGTGAGGGGTGAGGGGAGTGTCAGTGTTACAGTGAGGGTGTGGGGTGTGTCAGTGTCACAGTGAGGGGTGAGGGGTGTGTCGGTGTTACAGTGAGGGGTGTGGGGTGTGTCAGTGTCACAGTGAGAGGGGTGTGGGCTGTGTCAGTGTTACAGTGAGGAGTGTGGGCTGTGTCAGTGTTACAGTGAGGGGTGTCGGGAGAGTCAGTGTTACAGTGAGGGTGTGGGGAGTGTCAGTGTTACAGTGATGGGTGTGGGGTGTGTCAGTGTTACAGTGAGGGGTGTGGGGAGTGTCAGTGTCACGGTGAGGGGTGTGGGGTGTGTCAGTGTCACGGTGAGGGGTGAGGGGTGTGTCAGTGTCACAGTGAGGGGTGAGGGGTGTGTCAGTGATCCAGTGAGAGGGTGTGGGGTGTGTCAGTGTCACAGTGAGGGGTGTGGGGTGTGTCAGTGATACAGTGAGGGGTGTGGGTTGTGTCGGTGTCACAGTGAGGGGTGTGGGGAGTGTCAGTGTTACAGTGAGGGGTGTGGGGAGTGTCAGTGTTACAGTGAGGGGTGAGGGGTGTGTCAGTGTTACAGTGAGGGGTGAGGGGTGTGTCTGAGTTACAGTGAGGGGTGTGGGGTGTGTCAGTGTCACAGTGAGGGGTGTAGGGTGTGTCAGTGTCACAGTGAGGGGTGTGGGGTGTGTCGATGATCCAGTGAGGGGTGTGGGGTGTGTCAGTGTCACAGTGAGGGGTGTGGGGTGTGTCGGTGTCACAGTGAGGGGTTTGTCAGTGTTACAGTGAGGGGGTGTGGGGTGTGTCGGTGTTACAGTGAGGGGGTGTGGGGTGTGTCAGTGTCACTGTGAGGGGTGTGGGGTGTGTCGGTGTTACAGTGAGGGGTGTGGGGTGTGTCAGTGTTACAGTGAGGGGTGTGGGGTGTGTCAGTGTCACTGTGAGGGGTGTGGGGTGTGTCGGTGTTACAGTGAGGGGTGAGGGTTGTGTCGGTGTCACAGTGAGGGGTGTGGGGTGTGTCAGTGTCACAGTGAGGGGTGAGGGGTGTGTCAGTGTCACAGTGAGGGGTGAGGTGTGTGTCGGTGTTACAGTGAGGGTGTGGGGAGTGTCGGTGTTACAGTGAGGGGTGTGGGGTGTGTCAGTGTCACAGTGAGGGGTGTGGGGTGTGTCGGTGTCACTGTGAGGGGTGTGGGGTGTGTCGGTGTCACAGTGAGGGGTGTGGGGTGTGTCGGTGTCACAGTGAGGGGTTGTGGGGTGTGTCGGTGTTACAGTGAGGGGTGTGGGGTGTGTCGGTGTTACAGTGAGGGGTGTGGGGTGTGGGGTGTGTCGGTGTTACAGTGAGGGTGTGGGGTGTGTCGGTGTTACAGTGAGGGGGTGTGGGGTGTGTCGGTGTTACAGTGAGGGGGTGTGGGGTGTGTCGGTGTCACAGTGAGGGGTGTGGGGTGTGTCGGTGTTACAGTGACGGGTGTGGGGTGTGTCGGTGTTACAGTGAGGGGTGAGGTGTGTGTCAGTGTTACAGTGAGGGGTGTGGGGTGTGTCAGTGTTACAGTGAGGGCTGTGGCGTGTGTCAGTGTTACAGTGAAGGGTGTGGGGTGTGTCAGTGTCACAGTGAGGGGTGTGGGGTGTGTCAGTGTCACAGTGAGGGGTGTGGTGTGTGTCAGTGTTACAGATTGGGGGTGTGGGGTGTGTCAGTGTCACAGTGAGGGGTGTGGGGTGTGTCGGTGTTACAGTGAGGGGTGTGGGGTGTGTCGGTGTCACAGTGAGGGGTGTGGGGTGTGTCGGTGTCACAGTGAGGGGTGAGGGGTGTGTCAGTGATACAGTGAGGGTGTGGGGTGTGTCGGTGATACAGTGAGGGGTGTGGGGTGTGTCAGTGTCACAGTGAGGGGTGTGGGGTGTGTCAGTGTTACAGTGAGGGGTGTGGGGTGTGTCGGTGTCACAGTGAGGGGTGAGGGTGTGTCAGTGTTACAGTGAGGGGTGTGGGGTGTGTCAGTGTCATAGTGAGGGGTGTGGGGAGTGTCAGTGTCACAGTGAGGGGTGTGGGGTGTGTCAGTGATACAGTGAGGGGTGTGGGGTGTGTCAGCGTCACAGTGAGGGGTGTGGGGTGTGTCAGTGTTACAGTGAGGGGTGTGGGGTGTGTCAGTGATACAGTGAGGGTGTGGCGTGTGTCAGTGTTACAGTGAGGGTGTGGGGTGTGTCACTGTCACAGTGAGGGGTGTGGGGTGTGTCAGTGTTACAGTGAGGGGTGTGGGGAGTGTCAGTGACACAGTGAGGGGTGAGGGGTGTGTCAGTGATATAGTGAGGGTGTGGGGTGTGTCAGTGTTACAGTGAGGGGTGTGGGGTGTGTCAGTGTCACAGTGAGGGGTGAGGGGTGTGTCAGTGATACAGTGAGGGTGTGGGGTGTGTCAGTGTCACAGTGAGGGGTGTGGGGTGTGTCAGCATCACAGTGAGGGGTGTGGGGTGTGTCAGTGTTACAGTGAGGGGTGTGGGGTGTGTCAGTGATACAGTGAGGGTGTGGGGTGTGTCAGTGTCACAGTGAGGGGTGTGGGGTGTGTCAGTGTCACAGTGAGGGGTATGGGGTGTGTCGGTGTTACAGTGAGGGGTGTGGGGTGTGTTGGTGTCACAGTGAGGGGTGTGGCGTCTGTCGGTGTCACAGTGAGGGGTTTGTCAGTGTCACAGTGAGGGGTGTGGGGTGTGTCAGTGTCACAGTGAGGGGTGTGGGGTGTGTTGGTGTCACAGTGAGGGGTGTGGCGTGTGTCAGTGTCACAGTGAGGGGTGTGGGGTGTGTCGGTGTTACAGTGAGGGGTGTGGGGTGTGTCGGTGTTACAGTGAGGGGTGAGGGGTCCGTCAGTGTTACAGTGAGGTGTGTGGGGTGTGTCAGTATCACAGTGAGGGGTGTGGGGTGTGTCGGTGTTACAGTGAGGGGTGTGGGGTCTGTCGGTGTTACAGTGAGGGGTGAGGGGTGTGGGGTCTGTCGGTGTTACAGTGAGGGGTGTGGGGTGTGACAGTGTTACGGTGAGAGCTGGGGTGTGTCAGTGTCACAGTGAGGGGTGTGGGGTCTGTCGGTGTTACAGTGAGGGGTGTGGGGTGTGTCAGTGTCACAGTGAGGGGTGTGTCAGTGTCACAGTGAGGGGTGAGGGGCGTGTCGTTTTCATGCTGAGGGGCTTTGGGCGTGTCATTTTCACGCTGAGGGGCGTGGGGCGTGTCGTTTTCACGCTGAGGGGCGAGGGGCGTGTCATATCCACGCTGAGGGGCGAGGGGCATGTCATTTTGACGCTGAGGGGCGTGTCATTTTCATTCTGAGGGGCGTGGGGTGTGTCGTTTTCACGCTGAGGGGCATGGGGCGTGTCATTTTGACGCTGAGGGGCATGTCATTTTCATGCTGAGGGGCAAGGGGCGTGTCATTTTGACACTGAGGGGCGTGGGGCGTGTCATTTTCATGCTGAGGGGCGAGGGGCGTGTCTTTTCATGCTGAGGGGCGAGGGGCGTGTCATTTTCATGCTGAGGGGCGAGGGGCGTGTCATTTTCACGCTGAGGGGCGAGGGGTGTGTCGTTTTCACGCTGAGGGGCGTGGGGCGTGTCATTTTCATGCTGAGGGGCGAGGGGTGTGTCGTTTTCACGCTGAGGGGCGTGGGGCGTGTCGTTTTCACACTGAGGGGCGAGGGGCGTGTCATTTTGACGCTGAGGGGCGTGTCATTTTCATTCTGAGGGGCGTGTCATTTTGATGCTGAAGGGCATGTCGTTTTCACGCTGAGGGGCATGGGGCATGTCATTTTCATGCTAAGGGGCGTGGGGCGTTTCGTTTTAATGCTGAGGGGCGAGGGGCGTGTCGTTTTCATGCTGAGGGGCGAGGGGCGTGGCGTTTTCACGCTGAGGGGCGAGGGGCGTGTCATTTTGACGCTGAGGGGCGAGGGGCGTGTCGTTTTCATGCTGAGGGGCATGGGGCGTGTCGTTTTCACGCTGAGGGGCGAGGGGCGTGGCGTTTTCACGCTGAGGGGCGAGGGGCGTGTCATTTTGACGCTGAGGGGCGAGGGGCATGTCATTTTGACGCTGAGGGGCGTGGCGTTTTCACGCTGAGGAGCGTGGGGCGTGTCGTTTTCACGCTGAGGGGCGAGGGGCGTGTCATTTTGACGCTGAGGGGCGAGGGGCGTGTCGTTTTCATGCTGAGGGGCATGGGGCGTGTCGTTTTCACGCTGAGGGGCGAGGGGCGTGGCGTTTTCACGCTGAGGGGCGAGGGGCGTGTCATTTTGACGCTGAGGGGCGTGTCATTCTGACGCTGAGGGGCGAGGGGCATGTCATATTCACGCTGAGGGGCAAGGGGCGTGTCATTTTCATGCTGAGGGGCGAGGGGCGTGTCTTTTCATGCTGAGGGGCGAGGGGCGTGTCATTTTCATGCTGAGGGGCGAGGGGCGTGTCTTTTCATGCTGAGGGGCGAGGGGCGTGTCATTTTCACGCTGAGGGGCGTGGGGCGTGTCGTTTTGACGCTGAGGGGCGAGGGGCGTGGCGTTTTCACGCTGAGGGGCGTGTCATTTTCATGCTGAGGGGCGAGGGGTGTGTCGTTTTCACGCTGAGGGGCGTGGGGCGTGTCGTTTTCACGCTGAGGGACGAGGGGAGTGTCATTTTGACGCTGAGGGGCGTGTCATTTTCACGCTGAGGGGCGTGTCATTTTCATGCTGAGGGGCGAGGGGTGTGTCGTTTTCACGCTGAGGGGCGAGGGGCGTGTCGTTTTCACGCTGAGGGGCGTGGGGCGTGTCGTTTTCACGCTGAGGGGCGTGGGGCGTGTCGTTTTCACGCTGAGGGGCATGGGGCGTGTCATTTTGACGCTGAGGGGCGTGGGGCGTGTCGTTTTCACGCTGAGGGGCGTGGGGCGTGTCGTTTTCACGCTGAGGGGCGTGGGGCGTGTCGTTTTCACGCTGAGGGGCATGGGGTGTGTCATTTTGACGCTGAGGGGTGTGTCATTTTGACGCTGAGGGGCATGTTGTTTTCACGCTGAGGGGCATGTTGTTTTCACGCTGAGGGGCATGTCGACGTGACGTCGAGGGGCGTGTCGTCGAGGGGCGTGTCGATGAGGGGTGTGTCGGTGTCACAGTGTCTCTGACCACTAGTTCCCCTGACCGTACACTTACCATTGACGTCTGGCTTGGGCTGCTCGGGCTGAGGTACGGCCAGGGGCTGGAACGCCCTGTCATCGGTCTCGTCCTCCTCCAGATCGTGCAGGTTGTACACCTCGCCAGCGTCCGTGTCCAGCTGGCAGAAGTCTTTGGTGAGGACGCCCGGGCGCGGCTCCAGTATCCCCCCGAGGTGCGGCTGGGCGAGCTGCCTCCACTGGTACAGAGTGGCCGAGCCTGCACCAATGAGACGGGCAGAAGGGTCAGTAAGCACGGTCTTGATCCCACGGGCAATTCATGCCACCCATGGCTTCACGTCTCCATGCAAACTCGCCCCACTCCCAATCCTCTCTCCAGACTCCTGAGAGGGCATATCCCGCTCCCCAGACACATCCTGTACCTCGCAGGGGGCTCCCAACCCAGGGGGGACATAAAAACAGTTTAGGGGACCCCTGCTGTACAGCCCAGAAGCTGCACCAACGCCTCTACTTTCTGAGGAGGCCGAGGAGAGCCGAACTTCACACTCCCATTCTCACGTCATTCTACAGATGCCCAGTAGGAGGCGCCCTACCCAGCTGCATCACCGCCTGGTTCGGACACTGGACTGCGGCGGGCAGGAATTCCCCACAACGGGGAGTCAAAACTGCCCAACGCATTACTGGCATCAGCTGACCCACCCAATCACAGACATAGATACAGAAAGCGGCCAGTAACATCATGAAGGATCCCACCCACCCTGCTCACGGACTGTTTGCCCCACTCCCATCGGGCAGAAGGCTACATAACATCCACACCAGGACACCAGACTCAAAAACAGTGACTTTCCCCCAAGCAGTGAGTCTGATCAACACCTCCACCCACTGACCCACCCCTCCACACCCCCAATCACCCACTGACCCACCCCTCCACACCCCCAATCACCCACTGACCCACCCCTCCACACCCCCATTCACCCACCGACCCACCCCTCCACACCCCCAATCACCCACTGACCCACCCCTCCACACCCCCAATCACCCACTGACCCACCCCTCCACACCCCCAATCACCCACTGACCCACCCCTCCACACCCCCAATCACCCACTGACCCACCCCTCCACACCCCCAATCACCCACTGACCCACCCCTCCACACCCCCAATCACCCACTGACCCACCCCTCCACACACCCAATCACCCACTGACCCACCCTCCACACCCCCAATCACCCACTGACCCACCCCTCCACACCCCCAATCACCCTCTGACCCACCCCTCCACACCCTCAATCACCCACCGACCCACCCCTCCACACCCCCAATCACCCACTGACCCACCCCTCCACACCCCCTATCACCCACTGACCCACCCCTCCACACCCCCAATCACCCACTGACCCACCCCTCCACACCCCCTATCACCCACTGACCCACCCCTCCACACCCCCAATCACCCACTGACCCACCCCTCCACACCCCCAATCACCCACTGACCCACCCCTCCACACCCCCAATCACCCACTGACCCACCCCTCCACACCCCCAATCACCCACTGACCCACCCCTCCACACCCCCAATCACTCACTGACCCACCCCTTCATACCCCCAATCACCCACTGACCCCACCTCCACACCCCCAATCACCCACTGACCAACTCCTGCAAACCCACTGACCCACCCCTCCACACCCCCAATCACCCACTGACCCACCCCTCCACACACCCCAAATCACCTACTGACCCACCCCTCCACACCCCCAATCACCCACTGACCCACCCCTCCACACCCACAATCACCCACTGACCCACCCCTCCACACCCCCAACCACCCACTGACCCACCCGTCCACACCCCCAACCACCCACTGACCCACCCCTCCACACCCCCAATCACCCACTGACCCACCCCTCCACACCCCCAATCACCCACTGACCCACCCCTCCACACCCCCAGTCACCCACTGACCCACCCCTCCACACACCCCAAATCACCTACTGACCCACCCCTCCACACACCCCAAATCACCTACTGACCCACCCCTCCACACCCCCAGTCACCCACTGACCCACCCCTCCACACCCCCAATCATGCACTGACCCACCCCTTCATACCCCCAATCACCCTCTGACCCACCACTACACACCCCCAATCACCCACTGACCCACCCCTCCACACCCCCAATCACCCACTGACCCACCCCTCCACACCCCCAATCACTCACTGACCCACCCCTTCATACCCCCAATCACCCACTGACCCCACCTCCACACCCCCAATCACCCACTGACCAACTCCTGCACACCCACTGACCCACCCCTCCACACCCCCAATCACCCACTGACCCACCCCTCCACACCCCCAGTCACCCACTGACCCACCCCTCCACACCCCCAATCACGCACTGACCCACCCCTTCATACCCCCAATCACCCACTGACCCCACCTCCACACCCCCAATCACCCACTGACCAACTCCTGCACACCCACTGACCCACCCCTCCACACCCCCAATCACCCACTGACCCACCCCTCCACACCCCCAGTCACCCACTGACCCACCCCTCCACACCCCCAATCACGCACTGACCCACCCCTTCATACCCCCAATCACCCACTGACCCACCCCTCCACACCCCCAATCACCCACTGACCCACCCCTCCACACCCCCAATCACCCACTGACCCACCCCTCCACACCCCCAATCACCCACTGACCCACCCCTCCACACCCCCAGTCACCCACTGACCCACCCCTCCACACCCCCAATCACGCACTGACCCACCCCTCCACACCCCCAATCACCCACTGACCCACCCCTCCACACCCCCAATCACCCACTGACCCACCCCTCCACACCGCCAATCACCCACTGACCCACCCCTCCACACCCCCAATCACCCACTGACCCACCCCTCCACACCCCCAATCACCCACTGGCCCACCCCTTCATACCCCCAATCACCCACTGACCCAGCCCTCCACACCCCCAATCACCCACTGACCCACCCCTCCACACCCCCAATCACCCACTGACCCACCCCTCCACACCCCCAATCACCCACTGACCCACCCCTCCGCACCCCCTATCACCCACTGACCCACCCCTCCACACCCCCCCACACCCCCAATCACCCACTGACCCACCCCTCCACAGTCCCAATCACCCACTGACCCACCCCTCCGCACCCCCTATCACCCACTGACCCACCCCTCCACACCCCCAATCACCCACTGACCCACCCCTCCACAGTCCCAATCTTTATGGCATTCTTTATCTTTTTAATCTTGTGATCTGGAGTGAAATCACAAACAATCTGGAATTTTGAGTCCTGAATCTTGGAGGGGGGTTGTGCGCGGGGGGGGGGATACAAGAGGCAGGGGGTGGGTGACCCACAAAGACAGGGGGAAACCAACAGGCAGAGGAAGAGATGTAGAGAGTTTGACTGATGGAAGCAGTGAGATGCACGTGCAATGTACACTCCGATTTCTTCATCCCGACTCCCCTCTCCAGCCCTTTACCTTTTCCACCTGTTCCCTCCCAGCTTATCACTTATCTCCCTCCCCCCCCTCCACCTGGTCTCACCTGTCATCTTGTCCTCCTCCCCTGCCCTGCCTTCCCCCTCACCTGGTCTCACCTGTTACCTGTCAGATTGTCCTCCTCCCACTCCCTCACCTTCCCCCTCACCTGGTGTCACCTGTCAGATTGTCCTCCTCCCACTCCCTCACCTTTCCCCTCACCTGGTGTCACCTGTCACCTGACAGCTTGTCCTCCTCCCCCTCCCCCCACCACCCACCTTCCCCCTCACCTGGTCTCACCTGTCACCTTGTCCTCCTCCCTGCCCCCACCTTCCCCCTCACCTGGTCTCACCTGTCACCTTGCACTCTTCCTCCTCCCCGCACCACAGCTCCTGATTCTGGCTTCTCCGCTTCCTTTCCACACCTGATGAAGGGTCTCTGCCGGAAACGTGGACTGTTTATTCATCTCCGTAGATGCTGCCCGACCTGCTGAGTTCCTCCAGCACTTTGTGTGTGTTGCTCTGGATTTCCAGCGTCTGCAAATTCCCTCATGCTTAAGCATGTTAATCTTTCGGCATGGAGGGGTGGAGGTACGTCTCTACCAAAGGAGGTGTGAGGTGCTTCCCTCCAGGTCACCCTTGGGCAAGGTGTAATACCTGCTTAGCCCCCTGATCAGGGTCACATGAAACCATGGGAGCAGGTGGTGGACGGTCGTACGAGCAGCCGGTGCAGATAGCAAGTCCTGACACTGGGCAGACAACCTCTGAAAACTAATGGCTAGGTGGTCACCTGTCTTGTAAAGACACACCGCCCCAGAAGAAGACAATGGCAAACCACTTCTGTGAGCAAACATTCGCCAAGGACAATCATGGTCATGGAAAGGCCATGATCGCCCTTGTCTAATGACATGGTGCGTAACGATGATGTCATACGACACAGGACATAATGATGATAATGAATCTTTATCAACCTATCAATCTGAGACATCTCCCCTTTCGGATGCTTCCTATAGCGGAGGTCCCTTTAGGACAGAGATGAAGAGGAATTTCTTTAGCCAGAGGGTGGTGAATCTGTGGAATTCATCTGCGGAGGCCAAGCCACTGGGTATATTGAAAGCAGAGGTTGATTGGTTTTTGATAAGTCAAGGGGGCGTCAAACGTTGCGGAGAGAAGGCAGAAGAATGGGGTTGAGACGACTGATAAATCAGCAGCGCAGACACGTTGGGCCAATTGGCCTAAACCTGCTCCTACATTTTATGATTTTTCAGAAATTGGTCATAAACCTCACAAATTTCTTCAGATGTATCGCGGAGAGCGTCTGGTATGGAAGGACAAGAAAGTTGTAAACGCAGCCATCCTCATCATGGTCAATGTCCTCTCCATCGTCCAGGACAACTTCAAAAGGGGGTGCCTCAAAAAGGCGGCATCCGTCATTAAGGACCCCCATCACCCAGGACGTGCCCTCTTCTCATTGCTACCATCAGGGAGGAGGTACAGGAGCCTGAAGACACACAGTCAACGATTCAGGAACAGCTTCTTCCCCTCTGCCATCAGGGAGGAGGTACAGGAGCCTGAAGACACACACTCAACGATTCAGGAACAGCTTCTTCCCCTCTGCCATCAGGGAGGAGGTACAGGAGCCTGAAGACACACACTCAACGATTCAGGAACAGCTTCTTCCCCTCCGCCATCAGGGAGGAGGTACAGGAGTCTGAAGACACACACTCAATGATTCAGGAACAGCTTCTTCCCCTCCGCCATCAGGGAGGAGGTACAGGAGTCTGAAGAAACACACTCAACGATTCAGGAACAGCTTCTTCCCCTCTACCATCGGGGAGGAGGTACAGGAGCCTGAAGACACACACTCAATGATTCAGGAACAGCTTCTTCCCCTCTGCCATCAGGGAGGAGGTACAGGAGTCTGAAGACACACACTCAATGATTCAGGAACAGCTTCTTCCCCTCCGCCATCAGATTTCCGAATGGACAACGAACCCGTGAACACTACCTCACTATTTTTTTTCTCCTCTCTTTTTGCACCAGTTATTTCAGTTTTTTTAAAATATATTCTTATTGTAATTTATAGATTTTTAAAAATTATGTTTTGCCCTGTACTGTTGCCACAAAACAAGATTCACGACATATTAAACCTGATTCCGATTCTGATAATAAAACACAAGACCATGAGACCCAGAAGCAGAAGTAGGCCATTCGGCCCATTGAGTCTGCTCCGCCATTTCATCATGGCTGACTGATTATCCCTCTCAACCCCAATCTCCTGCCTTCTCCCCATAACCTTTGATGCCCTGACTAATGAAGAACCTGTCCACCTCCACCTTGAACGCACCAAGTGACCTGACCTCCCCCAACCGTCTGCGGCAACGAATTCCACAGATTCACCACCCCATCGCTGAAGAAATTCCTCCTCATCTCTGTTCCAAATGGACATTCCTCTATTCTGAGGCTGTGCCCTCTGGTCATAGACTCCCCCACTATAGGAAACATCCTCCCCACATCCACTCTATCTGTGTCCTCTGGTCCTAGACTCCCCCACTATAGGAAACATCCTCTCCACATCCACCCTATCTCGGCCTTTCAGCATACGATAGGTTTCAGTGAGATCCCACCCCCAACTTTCCTCTAAACTCCGGTGAGTAGAGGCCCAGAGTCTTCAGTTTGCTACTCATACGATAACCCTTTCATTCCCGGGATCATTCTCGTGAGCCTTCCAAGTTTGGGAAGACCGTAGGATATTTGGAACAACAAAGTGCTGGAGGAACTTAGCAGGTCAGGCAACATCAATTAAACAGTCAACATTTCAAATCAAGAGCCTTCCTGATGAGGCACTGCATCGGAGCTGGAATTTTCCTGACGAGATGGTTAACCTCTGGTGCATAACAGTTTCTATAATTTTGCTCGAGCAATGTTTACTGGATTGGTGTCAAAGGTGCGAGAGAAACCCACAGGGCCAGCCTTGGGCCTAGAGGCCTGACAGGCCTCACCTTCCAGTGGCTTCACGATCTTCAGCTTATCCGGGTAGGAGCTGGCAGAGAGGCCGGAGTAGGCCGTGTGGCCCGAACTCCCCGAATAGTTGGTGCCCGTCGACAGGTCACTCTCGGCGGGCGTGAGGGCGCCGCTGGACATGGGGTCGTCGCCGGTCGGAGCGGCCAGCCGCTGCTCCCGCTCCTGCTCGAGGGCGGCCTGGTCTTCGCTGGACTGCTGCCGCAGGGATAGCCTCTGCAAAGCTGCCTCAAGGTCCCGGCACCCAGGGGTGCCCGGAGTCCCCAGCTTCCGCTCCCCATCATCGTCTCTGGAATAAATTAGAGAGAGGAACTGAACCGCAGAACACTACAGCCCAGAAACAGGCCCTTTGCCCCATCTAGTTATAAACCGAGGTTATAAGGTGATAAATTGGATTAGTAAGTATGCAGATGATACTAAGATAGGTGGTGTTGTGGATGATGAGGTAGGTTTTCAAAACTTTCAGAGAGATTTAGGACAGTTAGAAGAGTGGGCTGAAAGATGGCAGATGGAGTTTAATGCTGAAAAATGTGAGTTGCTACATTTTGGTAAATGGTGGGGCATTGAAGAATGCAGTAGAACAGAGGGATCTAGGAATAATGGTGCATAGTTTCCTGAAGGTGGAATCTCATGTGGATAGGGTGGTGAAGATAGCTTTTGGTATGCTGGCCTTTATAAATCAGAGCATTGAGTATAGGAGTTGGGATGTAATGTTGAAATTGTTTCAGGCATTGGTACGGCCAAATCTGGAGTATTGTGTACAGTTCTGGTCACCGAATTATAGGAAAGATGTCAATAAAATTGAGAGAGTACAGAGGAGATGTACTAAAATGTTGCCTGGGTTTCATCTCCTAAGTTGCAGAGAAAGGTTGAACAAGTTAGGTCTTTATTCATTGGAGCGCAGAAGGTTGAGAGGGGACTTGATAGAGGTGTTTAAAATTATGAGGTGGATTGGTAGAGTTGACTTGGTTAGACTTTTTCCATTGAGAGTGGGGGAGATTCAAACAAGAGGACATGAGTTGAGAGTTAGAGGACAAAAGTTTAGGAGTAACATGAGGGGGAACTTCTTTACTCAGAGAGTGGTAGCTGTGTGGAACGAGCTTCCAGCAGAAGTGGTTGAAGCAGGTTCGATGTTGTCGTTTAAAGTTAAATTGGATAGATATATGGACAGGAAAGGAATGGAGGGTTATGGGCTGAGAGTGCAGGTCGGTGGGACGAGTGAGAGTAAGAGTTCAGCACGGACTAGAAGGGCCGAGATGGCCTGTTTCCGTGCTGTAATTGTTATATGGTTATGTATTGCCCATGCCAAATCAAGGTTAAGATTGTTTAATGCCATTTCCAGTATAAAAGTGTAAAGGGCAACAAAATAATTGTTAATCCGGATCTGATGCGGCGCAAGAAAAAACACAGGAAGATAAAGAATACAATAATAATGAAAAAACACAAAAAGATTGATTGTGTGTCCATAAAGTGACACTGGGCACAGGAGTGTTTAAGGTGACTGTATTTAAGGTGACTCTGGCAGGAAATGATAAAGTAGTGGTGGTTATGGGTGTGGAGGGGTGGGTCAGTGGGTGATTGGGGGGTGTGGAGGGGTGGGTCAGTGGGTGATTGGGGGTGTGGAGGGGTGGGTCAGTGGGTGATTGGGGGTGTGGAGGAGTGGGTCAGTGGGTGATTGGGGGTGTGGAGGAGTGGGTCAGTGGGTGATTGGGGGTGTGGAGGGGTGGGTCAATGGGTGATTGGGGGTGTGGAGGGGTGGGTCAGTGGGTGATTGGGGGTGTGGAGGGGTGGGTCAGTGGGTGATTGGGGGTGTGGAGGAGTGGGTCAGTGGGTGATTGGGGGTGTGGAGGAGTGGGTCAGTGGGTGATTGGGGGTGTGGAGGGGTGGGTCAATGGGTGATTGGGGGTGTGGAGGGGTAGGTCAGTGGGTGATTGGGGGTGTGAAGGGGTGGGTCAGTGGGTGATTGGGAGTGTGGAGGGGTGGGTCAGTGGGTGATTGGGGGTGTGGGGGGGGTGGGTCAGTGGGTGATTGGGGGTGTGGGGGGGTGGGTCAGTGGGTGATTGGGGGTGTGGAGGGGTGGGTCAGTGGGTGATTGGGGGTGTGGAGGGGTGGGTCAGTGGGTGATTCGGGGTGTGGAGGGGTGGGTCAGTGGGTGATTGGGGGTGTGGAGGGGTGGGTCAGTGGGTGATTGGGGGTGTGGAGGGGTGGGTCAGTGGGTGATTAGGGATGTGGAGGGGTGGGTCGGTGGGTGATTGGGGGTGTGGAGGGGTGGGTCAGTGGGTGATTGGGGGTGTGGAGGGGTGGGTCAGTGGGTGATTAGGGATGTGGAGGGGTGGGTCGGTGGGTGATTGGGGGTGTGGAGGGGTGGGTCAGTGGGTGATTGGGGGTGTGGAGGGGTGGGTCAGTGGGTGATTGGGGGTGTGGAGGGGTGGGTCAGTGGGTGATTGGGGGTGTGAAGGGGTGGGTTAATGGGTGGGGGTGTTGATCAGCCTCACTGCTTGGGGAAAGTCACTGTTTTTGAGTTTGGTGGTCCTGTTGTGGATGCTACATAGCCTCCTCCCTGATGGGAGTGGGACAGACAGTCTGTGAGTAGGGTGGGTGGGATCCTTCATGATGTTACTGGCCCCTTTCTGTATCTATGTCCATGATTGTGTGGGGAAGCTGGTGCCACGCTAACAGCCAACACAGGCAAGGACGTGCTGGGGGTGGGGGGTGGTCGGGCAGCCCGCTGGGGTCGCCAACACATTCCGTCACACGCACTGCAGGCCCACGCTTTTCAGCAGAAACGACAAAGTACAACAGCCAGCAAAAGACAACAGCACAAACAAGCCTCCGGCGCAGAGACTGGGCTCTGATCACAGGGCGGGCCACCTCCGGGACTCCAGGCCCCGGCTCAAGACTCGCAAGACGTCAAACCCTCCCACCTCCAGTCCCTGGGCCCAGGCTCTCAGGTAATCCAATTCCCACCCCCCCCAATCCCCACCTCCAGTCCCTGGCCCCATACCCGCAGCCTCTAACCCTCCCACCTCCAGTCCCTGGCCCCAAACTCCAGACCTCTAATTCTTCCACCTCCAGTCCCTGGCCCCAGACTCATGGACGTCCATGAGTGCATCTAAAATGTCCCAAATTTATCTGCCTTGACCACCATCCCTGGCAAAATTGAACGCCACTCGCCACTCTCTGTGTAAAGAATCATCTCCGAAACCACCCCCACCCCTCCAAAATTTCCTTCAGTTTCTTTGAGATTTTGCCCTGGGAAAAACGTCTCTGGCTGCCCAGTCTGTCAAAGCCTCTTGTTATCTTGTAAACCTCGGTCAAGTCACCTCTCATTCTCCTTCACTCCAGACAGGAAAGCCCCAGCTCGCTCATCCTGTCTTCATAAAACACGGTCTCTAATCCAGGCAGCATCCTGGTGAATCTCCTCTACACCCTCTCTAATCCAGGCAGCATCCTGGTAAATCTCCTCTGCACCCTCTCTAATCCAGGCAGCATCCTGGTGAATCTCCTCTGCACCCTCTCTAATCCAGGCAGCATCCTGGTAAATCTCCTCTGCACCCTCTCTAATCCAGGCAGCATCCTGGTAAATCTCCTCTGCACCCTCTCTAATCCAGGCAGCATCCTGGTGAATCTCCTCTGCATCCTCTCTAATCCAGGCAGCATCCTGGTGAATCTCCTCTACACCCTCTCTAATCCAGGCAGCATCCTGGTGAATCTCCTCTGCACCCTCTCTAATCCAGGCAGCATCCTGGTGAATCTCCTCTGCACCCTCTCTAATCCAGGCAGCATCCTGGTGAATCTCCTCTGCACCCTCTCTAATCCAGGCAGCATCCTGGTGAATCTCCTCTGCACCCTCTCTAATCCAGGCAGTATCCTGGTGAATCTCCTCTGCACCCTCTCTAATCCAGGCAGCATCCTGGTGAATCTCCTCTGCACCCTCTCTAATCCAGGCAGTATCCTGGTGAATCTCCTCTGCACCCTCTCTAATCCAGGCAGCATCCTGGTGAATCTCCTCTGCACCCTCTCCCTCAATGTCGCAAAGACAAAGGAGCTGGTTGTGGACTACAGGAGGAATGGAGACAGGCTCACCCCTATTGACATCGATGGATCTGGGGTTGAGAGGGTGAACAGCTTCAAGTTCCTCAGCATAAACATCACCGAGGATCTCACGTGGTCTGTACATACTGGCTGTGTGGTGAAAAAAGCACAACAGCATCTCTTTCACCTCAGACGGTCGAGGAAGTTCGGCATGAGTCCCCAAATCCCAAGAACTCTCTACAGGAGCACAATTGAGAGCATCCTGACTGGCTGCATCACTGCCTGGTACGGGAACTGTACCTCCCTCAATCGCAGGACCCTGCAGAGAGTGGTGCGGACAGCCCAGCACATCTGTAGATGTGAACTTCCACGATTCAGGACATTTACAGAGACAGGTGTGTAAGAAGGATCACTGGGGACCCAAGTCACCCCAACCACAAACTGTTCCAGCTGCTACCATCCGGGAAACGGTACCGCAGCATAAAAGCCAGGACCAACAGGCTCCGGGACAGCTTCTTCCACCAGGCCATCAGACTGATTAATTCACGCTGATACAATTGTATTTCTATGTTATATTGACTGTCCCATTGTACATACTATTTATTATAAATTACTATAAATTGCACATTTAGACGGAGACATAACCTAAAGATTTTTACTCCTCGTGTATGCGAAGGATGTAGGAAATAAAGTCAATTCAATTCTAAAACTTCCACACCCTTCCTATAGTGAGGCAACCAGAACTGAGCACAATACTCCGGGCATGAGGAAATCTGCAGATGCCGGAAATTCAAGCAACACACACAGAAAATGCTGGTGAACGCAGCCAACCAGGCAGCATCTATAGGAAGAGGTACAGTCGACGTTTCGACCCAAAACGTCGACGATACTCCGAGTGTGATCTAATCAGAGTTTCATAGGCATCCGTTAGTCTCGTGAGACCATGGATTTCCACCTTGGTAGGTTTCATAGAGCTACAACATTACCTCGTGGCTCTTGAACTCAATTCCCTAACTGATCTCGACAACACATCATACGCCTTCTTAACAACTGTATCACTCTTACGATGCAACTTTGAAGGATCTGTGGATCCTCCAAGATCCCTCTGTTCCTCCACCCTGCTAAGAATCCTGCCACTATCCCCGAGGTTCGGTCGTCCCAAGTGAATCACTTCTCGCTTTTTCTGGGTTGAACCCCAGCTGCCAGTTCTCAAGCCCGGCCCCGCGTCCTGTCAGCGGCCCGTTGTGACCTCCTACACCAGGGGCTCTCGATCCGGGACCCACCGCCCCCTTGCCTAACGGCGATTGGCCCACGGCATAAAAAAAAAGAGGCTAGCAGCCCCCGTCCTACGCGACCCGCGACCCCGCCGTCTCAATAAACTTAAATAAGATCGTCAGAGTGCAGAGAAGACTAACAAGCACGTTACTGGATACGGAGGATCAGAGCTATAAGGAAAAACTGAATAGATTAGGGTTTTATTCCCCAGAATGCAGAAAAATTGAGGGGGGATTTGATAGAGGTACACAAATTGTGAGGGGTATAGAGGGGGTCAATGTAAGTAGGCTTTTCCCGCTGAGGTTGGGTGGGACTACAACCAGAGGTCATGGGCTGAGGGTGAAAGGTGAAATATTTTAAGGGGAACATGAGGGCTAACTCCTTCGCTCAGGAGGGCGATGAGAGTGTGGAACGAGCTGCCCAGCGCAGGTGGTGGAGGCCATTTCGATATCGACGTTGAAGAGAAATTTGGACAGGGACGTGGGAAGGCTGTGGTCCCGATGCAGGTCGATGGGAGTAGCCGGATTAAGTAGCCCCAGCACGGACTAGATGGGCCGAAGGGCCTGTTTCTGTGCGGTACTTCTCGATGACGCTACGACTAGGGGGCTCAACCAGGATGCTGCCTGGATTAGAGGGCGGACAAACTTGGGCCGGAGGGCGAGGGGAGATCTGAAAGAGGTTTCTAAGATTACGAGAGCTGATTTATATCGCATCAGTGTACGCACAGTATACCCAGATCACCATTCGACTTTTAGCTTCAGGTGGAAGTCAACAGGCTGTAGCAGCTGGCTACAAACCAGCATCAAGCCCAGGGTCCTCCATAATTTCGGAGGTCTGTAAAGCTTTATGGAAAGCATTGCAGCCAGAGTTCCTTCCCTGCCCTTCAGTCACCCAGTGGGAAGCTATTGCAGCGTCGGAGGAAATGCGACGCTACCAGGCGGAACAATCACAGTTGTTTCAGTCTGCGTCGCCGCCACGCGTGGTTACATTTTGGGAGAGGTGCACGTTAGGCTACGGCGTAGGGTTCGGCGTAGAGTACAGCGTAGGGTACGCAGCTACGCCGTACTTACAGCGTACCTTTGACGCAGAAGTACAAATCAGCCTTTACTGCTGTCTTGTATGTGACGTGCCTGACTGTTGGCACCGCGTCTTTTTCACTTTGGCCCCGGAGGAGCAGTTTAGTTATATGTACGTGTGGGCAGGTGGCCAAGTGGTTAAGGCATTGGACTAGCGACCTGAAGGTGGTGAGTTCGAGCCCCAGCCGAGGGAACGGTTGTGTCCTTGAGCAAGGCACTTAACCACACATTGCTCTGTGACGACACCGGTGCCAAGCTGTATGGGTCCTAATGCCCTTCCCTTGGACAACATCGGTGTCGTGGAGAGGGGAGACTTGCAGCATGGGCAACTGCTGGTCTTCTGTTCAACCTTGCCCAGGCCTGCGCCCTGGAGAGTGAAGACATGGTCTCGCAAGACTAACAGATGCCTTTACTTACTTATGGTTGGATTGGCTGCCAATATGTGTATGATAATTTGAGATGGAGAAAAGCGCCAGCATCACTGTGACGGGCCGAACGGCCCGCTTCTGTACTGTGCTAAGCCGGGAGTGGCGGGGGTGGAACCTGTGGTTTCCCTGGGGTGGGGGCGATACGATTCGGCGTTACTTTGACGCGGAGGGTGTGTTTCTTACGGCACGGTGTCAGTATCCAGGTTCGGCGGTGGGGGCCTCTTGTCCACTCTGATGCTGCTGGAGCTGCTGGAGCCGCTGGACCCGTAGAATCTGGCGCGCGGGGTGCTGGGGAGGCTGTAGAAGCCCGAGGGGTCGCCAGAGGACTGGCCGGAGCCCGCCACGTTCTGCGGGGACTGCGAGCGGGACTTGAGTTTCACCGCCTGGTTCACAGCCCGCACCGTCTCGAAGACCCTCCGGTGGTAGTTACTGGGGGCGGGGGGGGTGAAGGAAGAAAGAAAGACAAAGCAATTAAACTTCGCCCGCCGACCCGGTCCCTGCTGTCCCGCAACGCGCGCACTACGTCCACAGGTCACACCGAGGGGCGCGTCGCGGTGCGGGAGAGGGACGGCGCTGGGGGAGGACGATGGGCTGGGGGCGGGTGTAGGGAAGGCCGACGTGCAGGCGGGGGTCGGGGGAGTGTCCGTCCTGGGGGATCATCGCCATGCCAGAGGACACTGTAACGCAATGCGAGGGAGGGTCCGTACCGCGGGAGCGTCACCACCCACCCCGAGGGGAGGGGCGTTGCGGAGGGCTGCCCTGCGAAGGGTCTCTCTCTCTCACACTCGTCTTCCTCTCCTACCTGTTCTCCAGCGACCCCGCGCTGTCAAGGTGGAAGCCTTTCCTCATCGTCCCTTCGATCTCCGCGGCCAGCGAGTCCTGGGGAAGAGGAATACAGTGGGTCCCGTCGCCCTCTCAGTTCTCCACCCTCACAGTGTTAACTCACGACGCCAAGGGTCAACTTACTAACTGTATCACCCCACCAAAAGGTCCCACGTTTCTCTTTTAATGTGTTACATCCCCCAGCCCGCTTCAGGAAAAGGTAAACACGAGGAAATCCGCAGATGCTGGAAATCAAAGTTGCTGGTGAACGCAGCAGGCCAGGCAGCATCTCTAGGAAGAGGTACAGTGGATGTTTCAGGCCGAGACCCTTCATCAGGACTAACTGAAAGAAGAGCTAGTAAGAGATTTGAAAGTGGAAGGGGGAGGGGGAGATCCAAAATGATAGGAGAAGACAGGAGGGGGAGGGATGGAGCCAAGAGCTGGACAGGTGATTGGCAAAGGGGATACGAGAGGATCATGGGACAGGAGGTCCGGGAAGAAAGACGGGGGGGGGGGTGGGGACCCAGAGGATGGGCAAGGGGTATATTCAGAGGGACAGAGGGAGAAAAAGGAGAGTGAGAGAAAGAATGTGTGTATATAAATAAATAACGGATGGGGTACGAGGGGGAGGTGGGGCATTAGCGGAAGTTTGAGAAGTCAATATTCATGCCATCAGGTTGGAGGCTACCCAGACGGAATATGTCATCTCCCAGTGGCCACACATTTTAATTCCACGTCCCATTCCCATTCTGATATGTCTATCCACGGCCTCCTCTACTGTAAAGATGAAGCCACACTCAGGTTGGAGGAACAACACCTTATATTCCGGCTGGGTAGCCTCCAACCTGATGGCATGAACATCGACTTCTCGAACTTCCGCTAATGCCCCACCTCCCCCTCGTACCCCATCTGTTATTTATTTATATACACACATTCTTTCTCTCTCTCTCCTTTTTCTCCCTCTGTCCCTCTCACTATACCCCTTACCCATCCTCTGTGCTCCCCCCCAACCTTTTTCCTTCTCCCTAGGCCTCCTGTCCCGTGATCCTCTCATATCCGTTTTGCCAATCACCTGTCCAGCTCTTGGCTCCATCCCTCCCCCTCCTGTCTTCTCCTATCATTTTGGATCTCCCCCTCCCCCTTTCAAATCTCTTACTAGCTCTTCCTTAAGAAGCTGGAATATTGTGTACAGTTGTGGCCTCCAAATTTGAGGAAGGACATTCTAGCTATGGAGGGAGTGCAGCGTAGGTTCACGAGGTTAATTCCCGGGATGTGGGACTCATCTCTTACTAGCTCTTCTTTCAGTTAGTCCTGAAGAAGGGTCTCGGCCTGAAACGTCGACTGTACCTCTTCCTAGAGATGCTGCCTGGCCTGCTGCGGTCACCAGCAACTTTGATGTGTGTTGCATGCTCCCGCAACCCGGTTTCGGTTAAAAGTCGAGCAGCGGGATTCTGAATGTGTTGAAGTGTAAAAAAAAGTGTATTACAGTAACCCAGTCTATGCTGAACTACTTGCTTTTAATTAACTCTTCTTGTCTTTTATTTTCATGTTTGCACTTTCATCCATAACACCATCAGGGATGGGAGCAGAATTAGGCCCATTTGGCCCGTCGAGTCTGCTCCAGCATTTCATCACGGCTGATCCGATTTTCCTTACTTACCCCTTCAGCCTGCCGGATGATTGCATTCCTTACATTAATGGCTAGAAGATCTATCTTCTTGTATTGGAAAGAGGTCAATCCTCCTACTACATTTCAATGGTTTTCTCAAACTATATCTTGCTTAAATTTAGAGAAAATCAGAAGTGACACCTCAGATCCTTCGGTTAAATTTGAAGAAACTGGGAGACCATTTATTCAACATTTTCATATGATGTAGTTTGACCTTTCTCGAATCTTTTTCTTAAAACTAAAAATGTATGGATAGAAGAGTGGAGTTAATGACATTAATAATTGTATCCGATGTAATATGTTAGCCCAGCTTAGTTTTAGCTTTGTTTAGTCTAGTTTTGCTTAGCTTAATTTAGTGTGTTTTTTTTTCTTTTCTAGTTTGGGGTTTTTTTTTTAGTTTTTTTTTCATTTATCCTTTACCATGTTCAATTATATTTCGAGTTGGGGAGATCTAACATACTTGTACTATCAGTAATTTTACATTTGCAAAAGTTAGCTATCAATAACGTAATCCCATGCTGTTTATTAATATTATTATGTTTACAAATTTGAAAATTAATAACAAGACTGGAAGAGTAAAAGAAACAATTTCGCTCTCAGCCCCCAATCTCCTGCTTTCGCCCCGTATCCCCTCATGCCCTGACCAATCAAGAATCTATCAACCTCTGCCTTAAATATATATAAAGACTTGGCCTCCACAGCTGCCTGTGGCAAAACAATTCCACAGATTCACCACTCTCTGGCTGAAGAAATTCCTCCTCATCTCCGTTCTAAAGGGACGTCCCTCTATTCTGAGGCTGTGTCCTCTGGTCTTAGACTCTCCCATCATAGGGAACATCCTCTCCACATCCACTCTATCTGTGTCCTCTGGTCCTAGACTCCCCCACTATAGGAAACATCCTCTCCACATGCACTCTATCTGTGTCCACTGGTCTTAGACTCCCCGACTATAGGAAACATCCTCTCCATATCCACCCTGTGTCCTCTGGTCCCAGACTCCCCCACTATAGGAAACATCCTCTCCACATCCACTCTATCTGTGTCCTCTGGTCCTAAACTCCCCCCACTATAGGAAACAACCTCTCCACATCCACTCTATCTGTGTCCTCTGGTCCTAGACTCCCCCCACTATAGGAAACATCCTCTCCATATCCACCCTGTGTCCTCTGGTCCCAGACTCCCCCACTATAGGAAACATCCTCTCCACATCCACCCTATCTGTGTCCTCTGGTCCCAGACTCTCCCACTATAGGAAACATCCTCTCCACATCCACTCTATCTGTGTCCTCTGGTCCTGGACTCCCCCACTATAGGAAGCATCCTCTCCACATCCACTCTATCTGTGTCCTCTGGTCCTAGACTCCCCCACTATAGGAAACATCCTCTCCACATCCACTCTATCTGTGCCCTCTGGTCCTAGACTCCCCCACTATAGGAATTATCCTCTCCACATCCACTCTATCTGTGTCCTCTGGTCCTAGACTCCCCCACTATAGGAAACATCCTCTCCACATCCACTCTATCTGTGTCCTCTGGTCCTAGTCTCCCCCACGATAGGAAACATCCTCTCCACATCCACTCTATCTGTGTCCTCTGGTCCTAGTCTCCCCCACTGTAGGAAACATCCTCTCCACATCCACTCTATCAAGGCCTTTCACCAGTCATTAAATTTCAATTAGGTCACCCCTCATTCTTCTGAATTCCAGTGAAAACAGACCCAAAGCCTTCAAACGCTCTTCATATCTCAAGTCATTCAACCCCAGGATCATTTTTGTGAACTTCCTTTGAACCCTCTCCAGTTTCAGAACATCCTTTCTAAGATTAGGGGACCACAATTGCTCACAATACTCCAAGTGAGGCTTCATTAGTGCTTCATAAAGTTTCAACATTACATCCTTGCTCTTAAATTTTAGTCCTCTTGAAATGAATGCTAACATCACATTATCCTTCCTCACCGCAGTCTCAACCTGCAAATTAACCTTTAAGAAATCCTGCACAAGGACTCCCAATTCCCCTTGTACCTCAGTTTTTTGTATTTTCTTTCCATTTGGAAAATAGTCAACCCTTTCATTTCTTCTACCAAAGTGTATGACCGTACACTTCCCGACACTGTATTCCATCTGCCATTTCTTTGCCCATTCTAGTAACTTGTTGAAGTCCTTCTGTAGCCTCTCTGATTCCTCAAAACTACATGCCCCTCCACCTATCCTCCCATTGTCTGCAAACTTTGCAACAAAGCCATCAATTCTGTCATCCAAATCATTGACATATAACCATCTAACCTTATCACAATTACAGCACATCTTGGCCCTTCTAGTCCATGCTGAACTCTTACTCTCACCTAGTCTGACTGACCTGCACTCAGCCCATAACCCTCCATTCCTTTCCTGTCCATATATCTATCCAATTTAACTTTAAACGACAATATTGAACTTGCTTCTACCACTTCTGCTGGAAACTGGTTCCACACAGCTACCACTCTCTGAATAAAGAAGTTCCCCCTCATGTTACCCCTAAACTTTTGCCCTTTAACTCTCAACTCATGTCCTCCTGTTTGAATCTCCCCAACTCTCAATGGAAAAAGCCGATCCACGTCTACTCTATCAATCCCCCTCATAATTTTAAATACCTCTATTAAGTCCCCCCTCAACCTTCTACGCTCCAAAGAATAAAGTCCCAACGTGTTCAACCTTTCTCTGTAACTTAGGAGATGAAACCCAGGTAACATTCTGGTAAATCTTCTCTGTACTCTCTCTATTTTTTTGACATCTTTCCTATAATTTGGTGACCAGAACTGTACACAATACTCTAAATTTGGCCTCACCAATGCCTTGTACAATTTTAACATTACATCCCAACTCCTATACTCAATACTCTGATTTATAAAGGCCAGCATACCAAAAGCTTTCTTCACGGCCCTATCCACATGAGATTCCACCTTCAGGGAACTGTGCACCATTATTCCTAGATCCCTCTGTTCTACTGCATTCTTCAATGCCCTACCATTTACCATGTACGTCCTATATTGATTAGCCCTACCAAAATGGAGCACCTCACATTTATCAGCATTGAACTCCATCTGCTATCTTTCAGCCCTCTCTTCTAACTGGCCTAAATCTCTCTGCAAGCTTCGAAAACCAACTTCATTATCCACAATGATATCTTAGTATCACCTGCATACTTACTAATCCAATTTACCACCCCATCATGCAGATCGTTAATGTATATGACAAACAACATTGGATCCAGTACAGATCCGAGGCACACCACTAGTCACCGTCCTCCAATCTGACAGTTATCCACCACTACTCTCTGGCGTCTCCCATCCAGCCACTGCTGAATCCATTTTACTACTTCAATATTAATACCTAACGATTGAACCTTCCTAACTAACCTTCCGTGTGGAATCTTGTCAAAGGCCTTACTGAAGTCCATATAGACAACATCCACCGCTTTACCCTCGTCAACTTTCCTGTAACCTCTTCAAAAAAATTAATAAGATTTGTCAACCATGACCTTCCACACACAAATCCATGTTGACCGTTCCTAATCAGACCCTGTCTATCCAGATAATTATATATACCATCTCTAAGAATACTTTCCATCAATTTACCCACCACTGACGTCAGACTCACAGGCCGATAATTGCTAGGTTTACTCTTAGAACCCTTTTTAACAATGGAACAACATGAGCGATACGCCAATCCTCCGGCACCATCCCCGTTTCTAATGACATTTGAAATATTTCTGTCAGAGTCTCTGCTATTTCTACACTAACTCCCCTCAAGGTCCTGTCAGGACCTGGAGATGTATCCACTTTTATATTCCTTAAAAGCTACAGTACTTCCTCTTCTTCAATCATCATAGTTTCCATAGCTTCCCTACCTGTTTCCCTTACCTTACACAATTCAATATCCTTCTCCTTAGTGAATACCGAAGAAAAGAAATTGTTCAAAATCTCCTCCATCTCTTTTGGTTTCACACATAGCTGTCCACTCTGATTCTCTGAGGGACCAATTTTATCCCTCACTATCCTTTTGCTATTAATATAACTGTAGAAACCGTTTGGATTTATTTTCACCTTACTTGCCAAAGCAACCTCATATCTTCTTTTAGCTTTTCTAATTTCTTACTTAAGATTCTTTTTACATTCTTTATATTCCTCAAGTACCTCATTTATTCCAAGCTGCCTATATTAATTGTAGGTATCTCTCTTTTTCCAAACCAAGTTTCCAATATCCCTTGAAAACCATGGCTCTCTCAAACTTTTAACCTTTCCCTTCAACCCTAACAGGAACATAAAGATTCTGTACCCTCAAAATTTCACCTTTAAATGACCTCCATTTCTCTATTACATCCTTCCCATAAAACATTTTGTCCCAATCCACTCCTTTTAAATAGAAACATAGAAACATAAAAAATAGGTGCAGGAGTAGGCCATTCAGCCCTTCGAACCTGCACCGCCATTCAGTACGATCATGGCTGATCATCTAACTCAGGACCCTGTACCAGCCTTCCCTCCATACCCCCTGATCCCTTTAGCCACAAGGGCCATATCTAACTCCCTCTTAAATATAGCCAATGAACTGGCCTCAACTGTTTCCTGTGGCAGAGAATTCCACAGATTCACCACTCTCTGTGTGAAGAAGTTTTTCCTCATCTCGGTCCTAAAAGGCTTCCCCTTTATCCTCAAACTGTGACCCCTCGTTCTGGGCTTTCCCAACATCGGGAACAATCTTCCTGCATCTAGCCTGTCCAATCCCTTTAGGATTTTATACGTTTCAATCAGATCCCCCCTCAATCTTCTAAATTCCAACGAGTATAAGCCGTCGATCCAGTCTTTCATCATATGAAAGTCCTGCCATCCCAGAAATCAATCTGGTGAACCTTCTTTGTACTCCCTCTATGGCAAGGATGTCTTTCCTCAGATTAGGGGACCAAAACTGCACACAATCCTTTCGCATCTCCTGAAAGTTAGCCTTTCTCCAATCAGAAATCTCAACCCTGGGTCCAGACCTATCCTTCTCCATAATTACAACGTAAAAAGAATCGGTCCCAACACAGACCCCTGTGGAACTCCACTAGTTACTGGCAGCCAGCCAGAAAAGGCTCCCTTTATTCCCACTCTTTGCCTCCTGTCAATCAGCCCACTGCTTTATTCATGCTGGAGTCTTTCCTGTAATACCACGGGCTTGCAGCTTGTTAACCAGCCTCGTGTGTGGCACCTTGCCAAAGACCTTCTGAAAATCCAAGTACACAAACTCAACAAATTCTCCTTTGTCTATCCTGCTCGTTAATTCAGCCATGATTCCAACATGTTTCCCATTGTAAAGCAATTTGGTCTGCACCATCTATATAAGTCATTATCATAATAACTTTAACAAGAAAACACAACATCCCTGCTGTGTGTCCCACCACAATACAGAGCCTGTACTACAACTGCCAGTGAAGGGCTTACGATCTCTTCAAGGTCTCGATGATCCTGAAGAAATAGAAGTTGATTTTTTGCATGCTTCACATGGTCTAAAGGTATCATTAGGTTTATGGTGGGTGGGTGGAAGGGGTCATTACAGTGTGGGAGGGACATTACCACGGGGAGGGTCACACAGTGGGACAGGCATTACTGAGGTAGGGACACATGGTGGAAAGGATAGCCCTGTACGAAAAAGCTCTTATACTCTCCCCACCACCACTCATTTACTCTTTAAATTCTATCTCGTGAAGACCACAAGACATAGGAGCAGAATTAGGCCATTCGGCCCATTGAGACTACCCTGCCATTCCATCATGGCTGACTTATTCTCCCTGTAACCTTTGACACCCTGACTAACCAAGAACCTAACAACCTCTGCTTTTAATGATTTGACCTCCACAGTGGTCCGTGGCAATGAATTCCACAGATTCACTGTCCTCTGGCTAAAGAAATTCCTCCTCACCTCTGATCTAAATGGATGGCCCTCTGGTCCTAGACTCCACCACGACAGGAAACAGCCTCTCCACATCCACTCTATCTGTGTCCTCTGGTCCTAGACTCCCCCACTATAGGAAACATCCTCTCCACATCCACTCTATCTGTGTCCTCTGGTCCTAGACTCCCTCATTACAGGAAACATCCTCTCCACATCCACTCTATCTGTGTCCTCTGGGCCTAGACTCCCCGACTACAGGAAACATCCTCTCCACATCCACTCTATCTGTGTCCTCTAGTCCTAGACTCCCCCACTATAGGAAACATCCTCTCCACATCCACTCTATCTGTGTCCTCTGGTCCTAGACTCCTCCACGACAGGAAACATCCTTTCCACGTCCACTCTAACTCAGCCTTTCAATATTCAATCCGTTTCAATGAGATCCCCCTCGTTCTTCTAACCTTCACCGAGTGCAGGCCCAGAGCCCTCAAGCACTCCTCATACGTTAACCCTTTCATTCCCGGAATCATTCTTGTGAACCTCCTCTGGACCCTCTCCAATGCCAAAACATCTTTTCTCAGATAAGGGTCTCAAAACTGCTCACAATTACTCCAAGTGAAGTCAGACCAATGCCTTATAAAGCCTCAGCATTATATCTTTCCTCTTATATTCTAGTCCTCTCGAAATGATGGTGGGGGTCTGTACGGAAAGTGGCATCCATCCTCAAGGACCCCCAACACCCAGGCCATGCTCTCTTCTCACTGCTGCCATCAGGAAGGAGGTACAGGAACCTCAGGACCCACACCACCAGGGTCAGGAACAGTTATTACCCCTCAACCATCAGGAAGGAGGTACAGGAGCCTCAGGACCCACACCACCAGGGTCAGGAACAGTTATCACCCCTCAACCATCAGGAAGGAGGTACAGGAGCCTCAGGACCCTCACCACCAGGTTCAGGAACAGTTATCACCCCTCAACCATCAGGAAGGAGGTACAGGAGCCTCAGGACCCACACCACCAGGATCAGGGACAGTTATTACCCTCAACCATCAGGAAGGAGGTACAGGAGCCTCAGGACCCTCACCACCAGGTTCAGGAACAGTTATTACCCCTCAAACATCAGGAAGGAGGTACAGGAGCCTCAGGACCCACACCACCAGGTTCAGGAACAGTTATTACCCCTCAACCATCATGCTCCTGAACTAAAGGGGTTAACTTCACACGTCCCAACACCGAACTGTTCCCACACCCTATGGACTCTCTTCTAAGGAACTCAAGTTCTCGATATTTATTGCTTATTTATAAGACCATAAGATATAGGAGCAGAAGTAGGCCATTCGGCCCATCAAGTCTGCTCCACCATTCAATCATGGGCTGATCCAATTCTTCCAGTCATCCCCACTCCTCTGCCTTCACCCCATACCCTTTGATGCCCTGGCTAATCAAGAACCTATCTATCTCTGCCTTAAATGCACCCAATGACTTGGCCTCCACAGCCACTCGTGGCAACAAATTCCACAGATTTACCACCCTCTGACTAAAGTAATTTCTCCGCTCTCTGTTCTAAATGGACCTCCTTCAATCCTGAAGTCCTGCCCTCTTGTCCTAGACTCCCCTACCATGGGAAATAACTTTGCCATATCTAATCTGTTGAGTCCTTTTAACATTCAGAATGTTTCTATGAGATCCCCCCCTCATTCTCCTGAACTCCAGAGAATACAGCCCAAGAGCTGCCAGACGTTCCTCATACAGTAACTCTTTCATTCTTGGAATCATTCTCCTGAATTTCTCTGAACCCCCTCCAACGTCAGTATATCCTTTCTAAAATAAGGAGCCCAAAACTGCACACAATACTCCAAGTGTGGTCTCACGAGTGCCTTGTAGAGCCTCAACATCACATCCCTGCTCTTATATTCTATTCCTCTAGAAATGAATGCCAACATTGCATTCGCTTTCTTCACAACTGACTCATACTGGAGGTTAAACTTCAGGGTGTATTGCACAAGGACTCCCAAGTCCCTTTGCATCTCTGCATTTTGAATTCTCTCCCCATCTAAATAATAGCCTGCCTATTTATTTCTTCCACTAAAGTACATTTTCCAACATTGTATTTCATTTGCCACTTCTTTGCCATCCCCCTAAACTATCTTAAGTCTCTCTGCAGGCTCTCTGTTTCCTCAACACTACCCGCTCCTCCACCTATCTTTGTATCATCGGCAAATTTAGCCACAAATCCACTAATACCGTAGTCCAAATCATTGACGTACATTGTAAAAAACAGCGGTCCCAACACCAACCCCTGTGGAACTCCATTGGTAACCAGCAGCCAGCCAGAATAGGATCCCGTTATTCTCACTCTCTGTTTTCCGCCAATGCCCCACCCACGCTAGTAACTTCCCAGTAATTCCATGGGCTCTTATCTTGCTAAGCAGCTTCATGTGCGGCACCTTGTCAAAGGCCTTCTGAAAATCCAAATACACCACGTCTACTGCATCTCCTTTGTCTACCCTGCTTGTAATTTCCTCAAAGAATTGCAGTAGGTTCGTCAGGCAGGATTTTCCTTTCAGGAAACCATGCTGGCTTTGGCCTATCTTGACATGTGCGTCCAGGTACTCCATAATCTCATCCCTAAAAATCGATTACAACAATTTCCCAACCACTGATGTCAGGATAACAGGTCTATAGTTTCCTTTTTGCTGCCTCCCACTCTTCTTAAATAGTGGAGCAACTTTGCAATTTTCCAGTCATCCAGTACAATGCCAGAATCTATCGATTCTTGAAAGACCATCGTTAATACCTCTGCAATCTCTCCAGCTACTTCCTTCAGAACCCGAGGGTGCATCCCATCAGGTCCAGGAGATTTATCCACCCTCAGACCATTAAGCTTCCTGAGCACCTTCTCAGTCATCATTTTCACTGCACAAACCTCACTTCCCTGACACTCTAGAATGTCCGGTATACTGCAGACGTCTTCCACTGTGAAGACTGATGCAAAATACACATTCAGTTCCTCTGCTATCTCTGCATCTCTCATTACAATATCTCCAGCGTCATTTTGTATTGGTCCTATATCTACCCTTGACTCTCTTTTACCCTTCATATACTTAAAAAAGGCATTTGATAGAGTTGAATGGACTTATCCGTTTAATGTATTAGAGAAATTTGGCTTTGGTAATAATTTTAATAAGTGGATTCAAATGATCTATAAGAACCTTATCGTTACCATTATTACTAATAATGTTAGGTCTCCCTTTTTTTCACTTTCACAAGGTACTCGACAAGGGTGTCCATTAAGTCCTTTATTATTTAATCTTGCACTGGAGCCTTTGACTATAACAATTCGTGAAGCTAAAAACATTCATGGTATTTTTATAAACGGGACCATACATAAGATCTCTCTTTATACAGATGATCTTTTGGTTTCTATCTCAAATCCTGAAGAATCTATTCCTAAAATTTTGAAATTATTGAATGATTTTGGAAAATTTTCAGGATATAAACTTAATTTAAATAAAAGTGAATTGTTCCCTTTAAATGTTCCTGTTTTTGTATAAAAGGATATTCCATTTAGAATTATGAATTCTTTTTAATATTTGGGTACTATCATTACAAAAAAATATAAAATCTTTATAAAGCTAATGTAGTTCCTTTATTGGACTCTATGAAACAATTAATTTTCTAGATGGAATCCTCTTACACTTTCCTTAATAGGTCGTATTCATGCCGTGAAAATGATGATTTTACCTAGATTTTTATATATTTTTCAGAATATTCTTATCTTTCTAACTAAAAAATTTTTTGATCAAATTGATTCTACTATTTTGTCCTTTATTTGGAATAATAAAAAACCGAGAGTTAATAAGTTTCATTTACAAAAATCTAAAAAAGATGGTGGACTCGCACGACCTAATTTAAGATTGTATTATTGGGCTGTTAATATTCCACAATCATGTTTTTGGTTATATTGGCTCGATAAGAACCAAAAATCAGCTTGGATTGATTTGGAATTTAAAGCTATTAATCAACTTTATTTAACTTCACTATTAGGAGCTCTATTACCTTTACAACTTGCTAAAATTTCCAATTTAAATTTCTACCCTATTATTAAACAGTCTTTACGGATTTGGTTTCAGTTTCGCAATTCTTCTAATTTTAAACAATTTAAATTGTCTGGTTCTGTATTGCGAAATTTGCTATTTAAACCTTCAATTAACACATCTGGGCTGCTGTTTGGAGGCTTGTATACAACTGCCATTAGGGTCCTTTTACCCTTGCCATTTCTTAACTCAACCCATAGAGACTCTACACCTTCTGATCCTATGTCATCCCTTTCTAATGATTTAATATTATTTCTTATACACAGGGCCACACCACCCCCTCTGCCTACTAAACTATCTTTCCGATATATCCTCGGACGTTCAGCTCCCAATGGCAGCCATCCTTTAGCCAAGTTTCAGAGATGGCCGCAACGCCATACTTGCCAATCTGTAGCTTATTTATCTGTAGCTAAATTACTTATTATTTGAAACTTATTTTTGTGTTTACGCGGTTTTTTGGTCCTATGCGCATTGCCTGTTTGCCCGCCTCGTTGTGCACGTTGATTCCGCGGTGCCCACAAGAAAAGGAAACTCGGGGTAGTCCGCGGTGACACGTCGGTGCCCTGACAGTACGTTGACATTTGCTTCGTCGCTTACCATGGGGTAGACGGGTACGGTGAGGTAGCGGTTGATGCAGCAGCTGGGGCCGCTCCGCGTCCTCAGGTTCTTCAGCTCTTCCTGCGCCTCCCGCAGCATCTCGCCGCACTGGAAGTACTTCTCCCGCGTGTACTGGAGCTGCAGAGCAAACAGAGCGGCCCCTCAGTCTCCGAGCCAAGGGGGAAGGGCGCAGGGGGCAGCGTGACGCCGTTCTGCCTCGGACCGCTCCGGACGTTTGGGGTTCAATTCCCGCCACTATCCTTAAGGAGTTGTACGCTCCCCAACTAGCCCGTGACCGCGTGACACACCGGTTCCTGGTTCTGGATTAACGTCAGTGGGGATACAGTCAGTGACACAGGACGCTGGGGGAGAGGGGTCACTGAGGGACGGTGTGGGGGAGCTGGATTAACGTCAGTGGGGATACAGTCAGTGACACAGGACGCTGGGGGAGAGGGGTCACTGAGGGACGGTGTGAGGGAGAGGGATTAATGTCAGTGGGGATACAGTCAGTGACACAGGGTCCTGGGTGAGAGGGGTCACTGAGGGACGGTGTGAGGGAGCTGGATTAACGTCAGTGGGGATACAGTCAGTGACACAGGGTCCTGGGGGAGAGGGGTCACTGAGGGACGGTGTGAGGGAGCTGGATTAACGTCAGTGGGGATACAGTCAGTGACACAGGACGATGGGGGAGAGGGGTCACTGAGGGACGGTGTAAGGGAGAGGGATTAACGTTAGTGGGGATACAGTCAGTGACACAGGACGATGGGGGAGAGGGGTCACTGAGGGACAGTGTGAGGGAGAGGGATTAACGTCAGTGGGGATACTGTCAGTGACACGAGGAGAGGGGTCACCCTCTCCACTACCCACCTCGGTCTTCAAATGCTCCTGACCCTCTCTCGATGCTGCAAGTTCCTGGGTTAAGTCCTCGTTCTCTGCAGTGCACTGAGTGAACAAAGACAAAACACCATTTAGCAACTGATCAGCACTCTGGGACTGGGAGAGGTGCGGGTGCTGGGAACGATAGGACCGGGATGGGGATTCCGGGGTCGGCCGACGGCGGCGACTGACGTACGGTTCTGCATTTCTGTTGGAGCTCCACGATGTGGGCCAGCAGCACGCTGATCTCCTCCTGCTGGCGGGCTGAGTCTTCAATCTTCAGTGCCAGCTCCTCGGACACACTGGCCAGCTGGGCATTGCAGTCACCTGGTCAGTCAAACAGCGGGATCCAGGAATCAACTTAATTTGCCATGTGCATTTGCAAATGTACATAATTACACCTCTATCACCCAGGACATGCAGCTTAGGTTCACAAGGTTAACTCCCGGGATGGCGGGACTGTCATATGTTGAAAGATTGGAGCGACTGGGGTTGTATACACTGGAATTTAGAAGGATCAGAGGGGATCTGATTGAAACATATAAGATTATTAAGGGATTGGACACGCTAGAGGCAGGAAACATGTTCCCGATTTTGGGGGAAGTCCAGAACCAGAGGCCACAGTTTAAGAATAAGGGGTAGACAATTTAGAACGGAGTTGAGGAAAAACTTTTTCACACAGAGGGTTGTGGATCTGTGGAATGCTCTGCCTCAGAAGGCAGTGGAGGCCAATTCTCTGGATTCTTTCAAAAAAGAGACAGAGCTCTTGAAGATAGCGGAGTGAAGGGATACGGGGAGAAGGCAGGAACGGGGTACTGATTGTGGATGATCAGCCATGATCACAGTGAATGGTGGTGCTGGCTCGAAGGGCTGAATGGCCTACTCCTGCACCTATTGTCTATTGACATGCCCTCTCCTCATTGCTACCATCAGGGAGGAGGTACAGGAGCCTGAAGACACACACTCAGCGATTCAGGAACAGCTTCTTCCCCTCTGCCATCCGATTTCTGAATGGACATTGAACCCATGGACACTACCTCACTTTTATTTATTTGCTCTCTTTATGCACTAATTAATTAATTTCATTTTTTTAATACATAGAAACATAGAAAACCTACAGCACAATACAGGCGCTTCAGCCCACAATGCTGTGCCGAACATGTCCCACCTTCTCAACTGTAGTTTGTAGCTTTTTGTTAGTTGTAGGAGTTTGCAAATATTCAGCATGACATCTAAAACTTTGACAAACTTCTACAGGGGTGTGGTGGAGAGTATTGACTGGCTTCATCACAGTCTGGTGTGGGAACACCAGTGCCCTTAAGGAGAAATCCTACGAAAGGTCATGGCTGCAGCCCAGTCCATCACGAGAAAAGCCCTCCCGACCATTGAGCACAACTACATGAAAAGTGGCATCCTTCATCAGGGACCTCAACCACCCAGGTCATCCTCTCTCCTTGCTGCTGCCATCAGGAAGGAGGTACAGGAGCCTCAGGTCCCACACCACGAGGTTCAGGAACAGTTATTACCCCTCAACCATCAGGAAGGAGGTACAAGAGCCTCAGGCCCCACACCACCAGGTTCAGGAACAGTTATTACCCCTCAACCATCAGGAAGGAGGTACAGGAGCCTCAGGACTCACACCACCAGGTTCAGGAACAGTTATTACCCCTCAACCATCAGAAAGGAGGTACAGGAGCCTCAGGACTCACATCACCAGGTTCAGGAACAGTTATTACCCCTCAACCATCAGAAAGGAGGTACAGGAACCTCAGGACCCACACCACCAGGTTCAGGAACAGTTATTATCCCTCAACCATCAGGAAGGAGGTACAGGAGCCTCAGGTCCCTCACCACCAGGTTCAGGAACAGTTATTATCCCTCAACCATCAGGAAGAAGGTACAGGAACCTCAGGACCCACACCACCAGGTTCAGGAACAGTTATTATCCCTCAACCATCAGGAAGGAGGTACAGGAACCTCAGGACCCACACCACCAGGTTCAGGAACAGTTATTATCCCTCAACCATCAGGAAGGAGGTACAGGAGCCTCAGGTCCCTTACCACCAGGTTCAGGAACAGTTATTACCCCTCAACCATCAGGAAGGAGGTACAGGAACATCAGGACCCACACCACCAGGTTCAGGAACAGTTATTATCCCTCAACCATCAGGAAGGAGGTACAGGAGCCTCAGGACCCACACCACCAGGTTCAGGAACAGTTATTACCCCCTCAACCATCAAGAAGGAGGTACAGGGGCCTCCGGACCAACACCACCAGGTTCAGGAACAGTTATTACCCCTCAACCATCAGGCTTTTAAACCAGAGGGGATAACTTCATACAACCTCACTGAACTCTTCCCACAACCAATGGACTCACTTTCAAGGACTCTTCATCTCATGTTTTTGATATTTATTGCTTATTTTTTGTTATTTATTCATTATTATTTCTCTTTTTCACCTTCCCCTTTTCCCAACCATGATTCCCCCTCTCCCTTCCCCTTTTCCCAGCCACAATTCCCCCTCTCCCTTCCTCCTTTCCCAACCATGATTCCCCTCTCCCTTCCCCTTTTCCCAACCATGACTCCCCTCTCCTTCCCCCTTTTCCCAACCATGATTCCCCTCTCCCTTCCCCTTTTCCCAACCATGACTCCCCTCTCCTTCCCCCTTTTCCCAACCATGATTCCCCTCTCTCTCCCCCTTTTCCCAACCATGATTCCCCTCTCCCTTCCCCTTTTCCCAACCCAGATTCCCCTCTCCCTTCCCCTTTTCCCAACCCAGATTCCCCTCTCCCTTCCCCTTTTCCCAACCATGATTCCCCTCTCCCTTCCCCTTTTCCCAACCATGATTCCTCTTTCCCTTCCCCTTTTCCCCACCATGATTCCCCTCTCCCTGCCCCCTTCCCACTCCCAGCCCACGACAGAGCCCCATATCAGAATCATGACAGCGTAACGTGATAAGCCGTCACACCCCGCATGGACCTCGCCCACCCCCCGGCCACTCACCGAGCTCCTTCACGCAGTTCATCACCAGCTCCTCCTCCTTGTTCTCGTATTCCAGTGTTTCACTGGACATCTGCAGGGCCTGCGGAGCGAACGAGGGGAGAGTGTCACCACAGTCGGGCCTGTCCGTTCGCGCACTCCCTTGGTCAGTTGGCCAAAAGGGTCACCCAGGTTTCCTTTCTTCCCCAATGACGTGGCAGTGACCCCATCCATAAGAGCACGCGGACACGGTCAAGAGGCTCAGATGTTGTTCAGACCAAACCTCAAGGACAGCCGGGTGGGGGGAAGAAATGTGCGCTAAGTGACCGTGTCGCTTTCTGGTGCCAGACAGGGTGGTTCGAGGATCTCAGAAACTACTGATCTCCTGGGATTTTCACGCACAGCTGCCTCTCGAGTTTACAGAGGGTGGTGTGGCAAGAGAAAAAAACATCCAGTGAGCAGCATTTGTGTGGGGGAAGATGTCCTTGTTAACGAGAGAGGTCAGAGGAGAACGGCCAGACTGGTTCAAGCTGACGGGAAGGCGACAGTAACTCAGCTAACCAGGCGTTACAACAGCGGTGTGCAGAAGAGCATCTCTGCACGCACAACACTTCGGACCTTGAAGTGGACGGGCCACCGCAGCGGAAGACCACGAACCTACACCCGGAGGTACCGAACCATGTAGCCACTGTGCAGCAAAGGGGACACAGTGCTGCACTAACTCCACCGTCGAGTGTCCGGCTCAACAAATCCTTTCTGCCCACACGCTGGCACGTCGATGCACCCGTCCAAGCACATCTTCCACACCCCCCATCACCACCACCACCCCTGGCAGCCACATCTCCATCACCACCCCCCGCCACCGCTCTCTGCGAAAAGCAAAACTGTGCCCCACGCAAGCGGTGCAGGGAGCGTGGCAGCCTCCGAGCCCAGAACACGATGGGTAGGCGGGAACAGGAATATTCTGGGTTGGTTTTATCCCCTGGTTCCCGGTGTAACACTGCAGCCTGCGCGGGCACTGGCTCCCCCCGGGATCTTACCTTGTGTTTCAGGCTGTGGTTCTCGCTCTCCAGGGTCCGCAGCTTCTGCTGCAGCAGCTCCAGGTGCAGGTAATTCTGCAGAGACACCGACGATTCGTTGCGCCTCAGCCTGCAACCAGCACACAGACAGGTCAGGTTTCACCCGCCACCGCGGCCCCCCGCGAAAATCACACTGCGGTGCGCGTGGACAGGAGCGCGATCACACGCACGGACGTGAGTGCTCACTGGGTGCGGGTGCGCGGTTACAAGCGGAGCTCGCAGAGTGGGCACAAGTCTCCAGTTAGAACAGAGTGTGCAATTATAATCGGAGTGTGTGTGTGTGTGTGCAATTGGGTGTGAGTGTGCATATGTGTGCAATTATAATGCAAGTGTGTGCTGTCGGATGTGACTGTGTAAAAGTGTGCAATTATAATACGAGTGTGCATGCGTGTGCAATTACAATGTGAATGTGCAATTGGATGTGAGTGTGTAAAAGCGTGCGATTATAATATGAGTGTGCATGCGTGTGCAATTACAATGTGAATGTGCAATTGGATGTGAGCATAAAAGTATGCAATTATAATGTGAGTGTGTGTAATTGAATATGACTGTGCATACATGCGCAATTACAATGTGAGTGTGTGCTCGTATAGTGTGTGTAACCAAATGTGAGTGTAAATAAGTGTGCAATTACAATTAGAGTGTCCGTGTATGCAAATGCATGTTAGTGTGTGAGTGTGCATAGGTATGGAAATATAGTGTGTGCGTGCGTGTAACAGAATGTTAGTGTGTGCAAGTGTGCAATCACATTCAGATTGTGTCTGCAACTGGATGTTAGTGTGCAAAGGTATGCAAATATATTGTGTGTTTGTGTAATGGGTGTGAGAATGGGTGTGAGTGTGAACAAGTGTGCTGTTATAATGGAAGTGTGCATGCAACCTGATCTGATTCTGTGAATGTGCACAATTATGAAAACTTAAGTCAGTCTGCACAAGTGTGTGAGAGTGTTCACAAGTGTGTAATTAAAATGGGTGTGTGTGTGTATCTGGATGCAAGTGTGTGAATGTGCAAAGGTGTGCAATGATACAGGGACCAGGTGGGAGCCTCTGTGCAACTGGATGCGAGTGTGCAACTGGAAGTGAGCACGAGCAGATGCAAGTGTGCAGTCATGTACAGCCGTGAGCATGTGGGGGAGCATGTCCGTGTGTATCCAGGGGGAAGTGGAGCAGATGTGAGGTGGGGGGAAGCAGAGGGCAGGCGCAGGGAGGCGAGGAGTGTGGTATAGTGCCCGGGGACGAGGGTGGGGTGGGGACGAGTGGGAGGTGACGAGGGCATGCAGGAGGCGCGGAGGGTGTGTCCGGAGTGAGGAAGCGGAGGGTTACGTGTGAAAGGAGAGCGGAAATGAGTGGGCTATCGGAGCCAGGGGGTGGGGGGGGTGTTAGTTGTAGTAATGTGAGGAGGGCATGTTCTAGGTGATGGGGGCCCTCAATGATGGACGCCAGCCTGTTCGACGCACTGCTCCTTGAGGACCTCCTGGATGCTGGTGATGGACCTGACAGGATTTACAACGTTCTGCAGCTCAGTTCGATCCCGCGCGGTGCCCGCAAACCAGCTCCCGCCAAACCGGAGGCCGACGCAGCCAGTGTGAGAAAGCTCTCCTCGGGGGGGGGGCATTCAAACATATCCCCCCACCGCTAAACCAATTCTGCTCAGAGATACCAGTTTGGGTGGAGAGCGGTGTGGGTGACGGGGAGGGGGGTGTGGGCCACGCTGACTCCTGGTGCACGAGTCGATTAAAGTACGGTTGAGTTGTAAGCGTGTCTCTGTCCTGGGACCGGGAATGTTGAATTACTCTGTTATCGGTGACGAGAGAGGTTTGGTGGGGAGGGGGCCCGGACTCTCGGAGGGTGCGGGTGGGTGGTGGTGGTGGGGGGCTGCACTCACGGGGTGCCGCAGGAGGAGTTGGGCTCACTCTCCTCCGTCGAGTTGGTGTAGAGCTGCAGAAGGTCGTCCCTCATGCTGACTTCGTGCTTCAGCTGGGCCACCTGAGTGAGACGGGAGGGAGAGGGGGGTGAATGCCCAGCAGGCGTCAGCGAGCGCAAGTCCCCGGGGCCCCATGCCACCCCCTCAGGGTGGGGGACAGCCGCCACGCAGGAAGGGGCTACTGATCCACCGACATCTCACACCTGGGACACCTGGGGGAGCCCATCCAGTCTGCTCCCCCATTGCATCATGGCTGATTTACTATCCCTCTCAACCCCATTCTCCTGCCTTCCCCCCGTAACCTTTGACACCCTGACTAATCAAGAATCTATCAACCTCCGCTTTAAATGTAACCAGTGACTTGGCCCTCCACGACTGCCTGTGGTAAAGAATTCCACAGATACAGCACCCTCTGGCTCAATAAATACCCCATCTCTGATCCAGATGGACGTCCCCCTATTCTGAGGCTGTGCCCTCTAGTCTTAAACTCTCCTACTATAGGAAACATCCTCTCCACATCCATTCTATCTGTGCCCTCTGGTCCTAGACTCCCCCCACTATAGGAAACATC